>NC_029778.3:42088110-42093325 GCF_000817695.3 Arachis duranensis
TACACTTACACCTTCATTCAAGCAACTATTGTGAATTTTGCATGATTTCATGAGATTTTTTGCCAGAATTACATGATATTTTAATGATGCATAATCTCATGATTTTGGCTAGAGCTTTGATGCACTTTAATTGCTTGATTTCAGGACAAATGAAGCATGGAAGAATCACGTTAGCATTCACGTTAACTTAGTTAACATGACTACTAATGTGGGATGGCAATTGGCTTGCAACGTTAATGAGAAAAGTGATCACCAATAACGCCTGCGAAGCCACTTTATAGCCTACGTTAAGAGCCACGTTAACTAAGTTAACGTGGTACTTAACGTAGAAGGAAAGGAGGACTCCACGTTAATGAGAAACGTGAACTCCAATAACGTTTCTCCTCAATGCTAGTGGTAAAAGTGAACACCACTAACATTGGGAAACTAGGAAATGCCCCACGTTAAGAGTCACGTTAACTAAGTTAACATGAACTCTAACGTGGACAAGGATCAAAACTGCCAACGTTAGTGACACTCACTTTTGTCACTAACATTGGATCATTTTCATTGCCTACGTTAACTCTCACGTTAATATTGTTAACGTGAAAGTTAACGTGGAGTGGGGTTTAAAGAACCAATATTAGTGACACTCACTTTTGTCACTAACATTGGAAGATGGCTTCATTACTATGTTAAAAGCCACGTTAACTTAGTTAACGAGGGTTCTAACGTAGGGGATTAAGGCAATTAGAGTGTTAGTGACAAAGGTGAGTGTCACTAACGCTCTCGAAGGTGATAGGTGCCCACGTTAAGAGCTACGTTAGCTAAGCTAACGTAAGACCTAACGTAGGAGGCAAAAGGCAAGCAACGTTAATGGGAAAAGTGGTTCCCATTAACGTTTGCGAAAAGGGGCACAAGCCAACGTTAATGGGAAAAGTGAGTCCCATTAACGTTGGCCAAGAATTGAGAAGGAACGTTAGAAGTCACGTTAAGACTTCTAACATTGAGAATAACGTGGGCATATAAGGGTGGAACGTTAGTGGAAAAGGTGAATGCCACTAACATTCATGCACCCAGAAATGTATTCCACGATTAATCTCACTAAATGCCCAAGCCTAATTCATATTTCTCTGCAAGTTGGGCCCACTAAAGATGAGGATTGCTTCAACTCAAGGTCCAAAGCCCACATCCAAGACTTGAAGAACTCACTAGAAGATCATGAAGAATAGTATATATAGGAGTAGTTTTGAACTAGAGAGAGACTTTTGCACCTTAGAGAACTACTCTCTGCATATTTACTTTTCTGTACTTCTAGCATGGATTATTCTTTTCTGCCATTTTTGATTCCTAGAGCTATGAACAACTAAACCCTTTTCATTGTGTTAGGGAGCTCTGCTGTAATTTGATGGATCAATATTAGTTTTCATTCTTCTTCTTCTATCTTTTCTCCTCTTGATTTTACTAGAAAGTCAATCTTAATTCAATTGGTTAGTTATCTTGGAAAAGAAACTCTCCATAATTGGATCTCCTTTGAACCTCAATACTTGAATTGGGAAATGTATGTGGTATAATCAGTGACCATACTTCATCTCTTCTCATGAGCAATTGACCAAGGAATTGGCTATTGATCAAGATTTGAGAGATTGGATTACCAAAGAATTGGGATTCAATCACTTAAGATTGCCAAGGAGATCAATGAATGCATTGATTGAGGAAGAGATGAGAATGAACTTGATCCGGAGAATTGCAACATCTCCTAAACCCAATGATCCCCCCATTTCTGATCTTACCCATTCTCTTTAATTTTTGCCATTTACTTTTATGAGTATTACCCAATTCCCCATTTAAGATTCTGCACTTTAATTTCTGCTATTTACTTTCTAGTCATTTAAAATTCTGCATCTCAATCTAAATTCTGTTTAGCTCAACTAGCATATTCTTCTAACTAAAGTTGCTTGACCAATCAATCCTTATGGGATTCAACCTCACTCTATAGTGAGTTTTACTTGACGATAATTCGGTATACTTGCCGAAGGAAAATTTGTTGAGAGATAAGTTTTCATCCATCAATGACCGAAATCTAACCCCTCTCCCTCCACTATATATACCCTTCTATCCTTCTTCATTTTCACACATCACTACCCTCTCTTATCTCCCTTGGCTGAATACACTTCTCTCTCCCTCTCCTCCATTTCTTCTTCTTCTTCATCTATTCTTTCTTTTTTAGCTCGAGGACGAGCAACATTCTAAGTTTGGTGTGGTAAATCATAGCTTTTTTTGTTTTTCCATAACCATTGATGGCACCTAAGGCCGGAGAAACCTCTAGAAAGAGGAAAGGAAAGACAAAAGCTTCCACCTCTGAGTCATGAGAGATGGAGAGATTCATCTCAAAAGCCCATCAAGACCACTTCTATGAAGTTGTGGCCAAGAAGAAGGAGATCCCTGAGGTCCCTTTTATGCTCAAGAAAAATGAGTATCCAAAGATCCGACATGAGATCCAAAGAAGAGGTTGGGAAGTTCTTACCAACCCCATTCAACAAGTCGGAATCTTAATCGTTCAAGAGTTCCATGCCAATGCATGGATCACTAGGAACCATGATCAAAGTATGAACCCGAATCCAAAGAATTATCTTACAATGGTTCGGGGAAAATGCTTAGATTTTAGTCCGGAGAATGTAAGGTTGGCATTCAACTTGCCTATGATGCAAGAAGATGCACGCCCCTACACTAGAAAGGTCAACTTTGATCAAAGGTTGGACCAAGTCCTCATGGACATATGTGTGGAAGGAGCTCAATGGAAAAGAGACTCAAAAGGCAAGCCGGTTCAATTAAGAAGACTGGACCTTAAGTATGTGGCTAGAGGATGGTTGGAGTTCATCCAACGCTCCATCATCCCCACTAGCAACCGATCTGAAGTTACTGTGGATTGGGCCATCATGATCCATAGCATCATGATTGGAGAGGAAGTAAAAGTTCATGAAGTCATCTCTCTAGAACTCTACAAAGTAGCCGAAAAGCCCTCCACTTTGGCCAGGCTAGCTTTTCCTCATCTTATTTGCCATTTATGCTACTCAGCTGGAGTTGTCATAGAGTGAGACATCCTCATTGAAGAGGACAAGCCCATCACTAAGAAAAGGATGGAGCAAACAAGAGAGGCCATCCATGGATCTCAAGGGACGCATGAGGAAGCTTATCATCAAGAAATCCCTGAGATGCCTCAAGGGATACATTTTCCTCCAAACAACTATTGGGAACAACTCAACACTTCTCTAGAAGGATTGAGTCATGACATGAACCAATTAAGGGTGGAACACCAAGAGCACTCCATCATTCTCAATGAGATTAGAGAAGATCAAAGAGCTATGAGGGAGGAGCAAAAAAGGCAAGGAAGAGACATAGAGGAGCTCAAGAAAACCATTGGTCCTTCAAGGAGAAGGCGCCACCATCACTAAGGTGGACTTATTCCTTAACTTCCTTGTTCTTATCTCTTTGTTTTTTTATTTTTGAGCTTCATGTTTGTCTATGTTTGTGTCTTTAGTACATGATCATTAGTGTCTAGTGTCTATATCTTAAGGCTATGAATAATTCCATGAATCCTTCACCTTTCTTAAATGAAAAATGTTTCTAATACAAAAGAACAAGAAGTACATGAGTTTCGAATTCATCCTTGAAATTAGTTTAATTATATTGATGTGGTGACAATACTTTTTGTTTTCTGAATGAATGCTTGAACAGTGCATATTTTTTATCTTGTTGTTTATGAATGTGAAAATTGTTGGCTCTTGAAAGAATGATGAACAAGAGAAATGTTATTGATAATCTGAAAAATCATAAAATTGATTCTTGAAGATATGGATATGTTGAGCTTCAGGATACTGATTCTGACAAGAAGTTCATTGTTAATGGACAGAGAATCAAGCATTATCTTGAAGGAAATTTTTAGCAGGGATGCTCAAAACTGAGGCTTGAGTGATTCTCAGTGAAGGTCCAGCTAAAGACAGTAAAGAAGCGCTTGCTGGGAGGCAACCCAGTCATTAGTAGGTTGTATGATTAGTTCTTACAAAGGCAAATATCAAAAATGAAGGAATTCACAGAGATACAGAAGGATTCAGCTCAAAAAGCAGAGAAAATGAGCTTACTGGCGAAAAAACGCCAGTAAGGGGCATTTTGGGCGTTAAACGCCCAGAATGGTACCCATTCTGGCGTTTAACGCCAGGAATGGTGCCATTTTGGGCGTTAAACACCAGAATGGGCACCATTCTGGGCGTTTAACGCCAGGTGTGCAGCATCACTGGGCGTTTAGAAAAACGCCTAGTGAGGAAGGTTTTTTGGCGTTTAACGCCAGCCAGGGCACCTGGCTGGGCGTTAAACGCCCAAAAGGGGCACCAAATGGGCGTTAAACGCCAGAATGGGTGCCATTCTGGGCGTTTAACGCCAGTAAGGTGGGGGGGACCACAATTTTGTTTTCAAATCAGATTTTTTCAAACTCTCCTTTTCTCACCCATATTTTTCTACAAAAATACATTTCAATCTCTCATCATTCACTTTCAAATTTTCAAAAATTTAAAATCATTCTTCAAATCATTCCCAAATCTTGTTCAAAAACTCACCCTTCTTTCAATTTCCTTCCATATCTCCTCAATTCTCCTTTCAAATTTTTCTTTTTTTTCGAAAATCTCTCCCCCCACTCTATAAATAAACGTTTGCCACCCCTCATTCCCCACACCATTCGAATTTCCTCTTTCTCTCTCTCTTCTCTTCTTTCTTTTCTTTTTGCTTGAGGACAAGCAAACCTCTAAGTTTGGTGTGCTTTTCCGTGATCACTAAACCAAAATTCTTCAAGATCATGGCTCCTAAGGGAAAACAAACCAATTTAAGAGGAAAGAAAGAGAATAATCCAAAGAATCTTTGGAATCAAGAGAAGTTCTTAACCAAAGAACATGAAGACCATTATCACAAAATAATGGGTCTGAGGTCAGTGATCCCGGAAGTTAAATTTGATCTGAAAGAAGATGAATATCCGGGGATCCAAGAGCAAATTCGAAACAGAGGATGGGAAGTTCTGACCAATCCTGAAATAAAGGTTGGAAGGAACATGGTTCAGGAATTCTACTCTAATCTGTGGCTAACAGATAAGCAAAGAATGACTGGAACTGCTTACCATACCAACAGAACCATGGTTAGAGGGAAAGTTATGTACTTCCATCTGGACAAAATAAGAGAAATCTTCAAA
>NC_029778.3:42093630-42094546 GCF_000817695.3 Arachis duranensis
TGATTTCCTTGCTCTGTAAAGAGGCTGGGGTGAAGATGGGAGTAGATGAGTTCATACCCATTGAACACCCAATCACCAAGAAGTCAATGGAAGGACAAGTGCAAGACAACTCTATCAAGAGGTGGGCGCAGGAATTCCTCCCTGAATTCCCAAGAATTGACTACTGGACCAGCCTAGAAGCATCTATTAACAAGCTGCAAGAGACTATGGAGCAACTGAAGGAAGAACAGCAGAATCAGAACTGCATACTCTGCAAATTGCTGAAGGAACAAGAGAAGCAGGGACGTGAACTCCAAGAATTGAAACGCCAAAAGCTCTCATCTCAAGTTGAGGGAGCATCCACTTCTCAAAATCAAGGTTGTTGAGTCCTAACTCTGTGAAAATCTCTATCATTAGGAGCCTCTGTTTTTCGTTTTTTTATTGAGTTTTGTTTTTATTTTTCGTTTTTCTAGTCTCATTCTATATCTATTTTTTGAGTCTTGTTTTAATTCATAATTAATAAAATTGAACTTTTATGCCTTAAAGATATGAATGTCCTATGAATCCATCACCTCTCTTAAATGAAAAATGCTTTAATCACAAAAGAACAAGAAGTACAGGATTCCAAAATTTATCATTGAAACTAGTTGAATTAGTTTGATGTGGTGACAATACTTTTTGTTTTCTGAATGAATGCTTGAACAGTGCATATGTCTCTTGAATTTGTTCTTTTGAGAATGTTAAAATAAATTGTTGGCTCTTGAAAGAATGAGGAGAAAGAGAAATGTTATTGAGGATCTAAAAATCATTAGAGTGATTCTTGAAGCAAGAAAAATCAATAAAAAAAAATTCAAAAAAAAAGGGGAAAAAAAAAGAAAAGAAAGAAAAAGAAAAAGAAAAGAAATAAAGTTGTGATCCAAGGCAACAAGAGTGTGCT
>NC_029778.3:42096714-42097917 GCF_000817695.3 Arachis duranensis
AATGGAAGAGGTGAATTACATGGGAGAACCCTATGGAAACACCTATAATCCTTCATGGAGAAATCATCCAAATCTTTCATTGAAGGATCAACAGAGACCTCAACAAGGTTTCAACAACAATAATGGTGGAAGAAACAGGTTTAGCAATAGCAAGCCTTTTCCATCATCTTCTCAGCAACAGACAGAGAGTTCTAAGCAGAGCCACTCTGACTTGGCAACCATGGTCTCTGATCTAATCAAAACCACTCAAAGTTTCATGACTGAAACAAGGTCCTCCATTAGAAACTTGGAGGCACAAGTGGGACAGCTGAGCAAGAAAATTACTGAACTCCCGCCTAGTACTCTTCCAAGCAATACAGAAGAAAATCCAAAAGGAGAGTGCAAGGCCATCAACATGGCCGAATTTGGAGAGGAAGGAGAGGAAGTGAACGCCACTGAGGAAGACCTCAATGGGCGTACACTGACCTCCAATGAGTTTCCTAATGAGGAACCATGGGAATCTGAGGCTCAAAATGAGACCATAGAAATTCCATTGGACTTACTTCTGCCATTCATGAGCTCTAATGAGTATTCTTCCTCTGAAGAGGATGAGTATGTCGCTGAAGAGCAAGCTGCTAAATACCTTGGAGCAATCATGAAGCTAAATGACAAGTTATTTGGAAATGAGACTTGGGAGAACAAACCTCCTTTGCTCACCAAAGAACTAGATGACTTGTCTAGGCAGAAATTACCTCAAAAGAAACAAGATCCTGGGAAGTTTTCAATACCTTGTACCATAGGCATCATGACCTTCAAGAAGGCTCTGTGTGACTTAGGGTCAAGTGTAAACCTCATGCCTCTCTCTGTAATGGAGAAGCTAGGGATCTCTGAGGTACAAGCTGCAAGAATCTCACTAGAGATGGCAAACAATTCAAAGAAACAAGCTTATGGACTTGTAGAGGATGTACTGGTAAAGATTGAAGACCATTACATCCCTGCTGATTTCATAGTCCTAGAGACTGGGAAATGCATTGATGAATCCATCGTCCTTGGCAGACCCTTCCTAGCCACAGCTAAGGCTGTGATTGATGTTGACAGAGGAGAATTGATCATTCAAGTGAATGAAGAATCCTTTATGTTTAAGGCTCAAGGATATCCCTCTGTCACCATGGAGAGGAAGCATGAAGAGCTTCTCTCAAAACAGAGTCAAACAGAGCCCCCACT
>NC_029778.3:42099078-42099609 GCF_000817695.3 Arachis duranensis
TTGCCTATGATGCAAGGAGATGAACATCCTTACACAAGAAGGGTCAACTTTGATCAAAGGTTGGACCAAGTCCTCACAGTCATTTGTGAAGAGGGCGCCCAATGGAAGAGAGATTCAAAAGGAAAGTCGGTTCAATTGAGAAGGCATGACCTCAAGCCCGTGGCTAGAGGATGGTTGGAGTTTATCCAACGCTCAATCATTCCCACTAGCAACCGGTGCGAAGTTACTCTAGACCGGGCCATCATGATCCATAGCATCATGATTGGAGAAGAAGTAGAAGTTCATGAGGTTATAGCCCAAGAACTCTATAAGGTGGCGGACAAGTCCTCTACCTTGGCAAGGTTAGCCTTTCCTCATCTTATTTGTCACCTCTGTTATTCAGTTGGAGTGGACATAGAAGGAGACATCCTCATTGATGAGGATAAGCCTATCACTAAGAAAAGGATGGAGCAAACAAGAGACCCCTCTCATCATGAGATCCCTGAGATGCCTCAAGGGATGCACTTTCCTCCACAAAACTATTGGGAGCAA
>NC_029778.3:42101867-42143948 GCF_000817695.3 Arachis duranensis
GGGCGTTAGTGACAGACGCAAAAGAATCAATGGATTCTATTCCAAGCTGATTGAGAACCGACAGATGATTAGCCGTGCCGTGACAGGGTGCGTTGAACATTTCCACTGAGAGGATGGGAGGTAGCCACTGACAACGGTGAAACCCTTGCATACAGCTTGCCATGGAAAGGAGTAAGAAGGATTGGATGAAGACAGTAGGAAAGCAGAGAGACGGAAGGGACAAAGCATCTTCATACGCTTATCTGAAGCTCTCACCAATGATATACATAAGTATCTCTATCTTTATCTTTATGTTTTATTCATATTTCATCTATAACCATTTGAGTCTGCCTGACTAAGATTTACAAGGTGACCATAGCTTGCTTCATACCAACAATCTCCGTGGGATCGACCCTTACTCGCGTAAGGTTTATTACTTGGACGACCCAGTGCACTTGCTGGTTAGTTGTGCGAAGTTGTGTTTATGCCATGGTATTGAGCACCAAGTTTTTGGGGCCATTACTAGGGATTATTTGAGTTGTGAAAAGTAGTGATCACAATTTCGTGCACCACTAAGTCAGAGTGGCTCTACTTAGAATTCTCTGTCTGTTGCTGAGAAGATGATGGAAAAGGCTTGCCATTGCTAAACCTGTTTCTTCAACCATTATTATTGTTGAAACCTTGTTGAGGTCTCTGTTGATCCTTCCATGAGAGATTTGGATGATTTCTCCATGAAGAATTATAGGTGTTTTCATAGGGTTCTCCCATGTAATTCACCTCTTCTATTAAAGGGTTCTCAGGATCATAAGCTTCTTCTTCAGATGAAGCATCCTTAGTACTGCCTGGTGCAGCTTGCATTCCAGACAGACTTTGAGAGATCATATTGACTTGCGGAGTCAATATTTTGTTCTAAGCCAGTAATTCAGAGTATCAATCTCAAGAATTCCTTTCTTCTGATTAGCCCCATTGTTCACAGGATTCCTTTCAGAAGTGTACATGAATTGGTTATTTGCAACCATTTCAATTAGTTCTTGAGCTTCTGTAGGCGTCTTCTTAGCTGAGTCAATATTTTGTTCTGAGCCAATATGGCATTCAGATGAAGAGATTCACCAGTAGAGTAGTCCAATGATATCTTGGACAATTCAGATAGACCATCATAGAAGATACCTATGATGCTCCATTCAGAAAGCATGTCAGAAGGACACTTTCTGATCAATTGTTTGTATCTTTCCCAAGCTTCATAGAAGGATTCACCTTCCTTCTGTCTAAAGGTTTGGACTTCCACTCTAAGCTTACTCAATTTTTGAGGTGGAAAGAACTTTGCCAAGAAGGCATTGACTAGCTTTTCCCAAGAGTTCTGGCTTTCTTTAGGTTGTGAGTCCAACCATATCCTAGCTCTGTCTCTTACAGCAAAAGGGAATAGCATAAGTCTATAGACTTCAGGGTCAACCCCATTAGTCTTGACAGTGTCACAGATTTGCAAGAACTCAGCTAAAAACAGATGAGGATCTTCCAATGGAAGTCCTTGGAACTTGCAATTTTGTTGCATTAGAGAAACTAATTGAGGCTTAAGCTCAAAGTTGTTTGCTCCAATGGCAGGGATAGAGATGCTTCTCCCATAAAAGTCGGGAGTAGCTGCAGTAAAGTCACCCAGCACCTTCCTTGCATTCTTGGCATTGTTGTTGTTTTCGGCTGCCATATCTTCTTCTCGTTTGAAGATTTCTGTTAGGTCCTCTACAAAGAATTGAAGATTTCTGTTAGGTCCTCTACAGAGAGTTGTGCCTTAGCTTCTCTTAGCTTTCGCTTCAAGGTCTTTTCAGGTTCAAGGTCAGCCTCAACAAGAATGCTTTTGTCTTTGCTCCTGCTCATATGAAAGAGAAGAGAACAAGAAAATATGGAATCCTCTATGTCACAGTATAGAGATTCCTTGAGGTGTCAGAGGAAAAGAAAAATAGAAGGGAGAGGTAGAAGAATTCGAACTTATCAAGAAAGATGGAGTTCGAATTGTGTATTAAGGAGGAGTGTTAGTCCATAAATAGAAGGATGTGAGAAGAGGGGAAGAAATTTTCGAAAATAAAGTAAAAGATTTTTAAAAACATTTTGAAAAATTGATTGATGATTTTCGAAAACTAAAAGTGGAAAAGAGATCAAGTGATTTTTGAAAAAGATTTTGAAATTAGAAATCAAAAAGATATGATTGAAAACTATTTTGAAAAAGATGTGAGAAAAATATATGATTGAAAAGATATAGTTTTACAAAGATATGATTGAGAAGATATGATTGAAAAACAATTTAAAAAGATTTGATTTTAAAAATTAATGACTTGGCTAACAAGAAAAGATATGATTCAAACATTAAACCTTTCTCAACAGAAAAGGCAACATACTTGAAATGTTGAATCAAATCATTAATTGATAGCAAGTATTTTTGAAAAAGAAAGAAATTGATTTTGAAAAAGATTTGATTGAAAAGATATGATTTGAAAAAGATTTGATTTTGAAAAATTTTGAAAACCTGAAAAAAATTTGAATTAAAAACAGAATCTTCCCTCTTGTGCCATCCTGGCGTTAAACGCCCAGAATAGTATCCATTCTGGCGTTTAACGCCCAAAACACTACCCTTTTGGGAGTTAAACGCCCAACCAGGCACCCTGGCTGGCGTTTAAACGCCAGTTTGCCTTTTTCACTGGGCATTTTGAACGCCCAACTTTTTCTATGTAATTCCTCTGCTGTATGTTCTGAATCTTCAATTCTCTGTATTATTGACTTGAAAAGACACAAATTAAAATTTTTTTTGGATTTTTAATAATCAAAATGTAACTAAAATCAAATAACAATGCATGCAAGACATCAAACTTAGAAGTTTGTATACCATTGACACTAACAAAATGAGAATGCATATGAAAAACAACAAAACACTCAAGACAAGAGAATTTAAAGATCAGAACAAGGAAATCATCAAGAACAACTTGAAGATTAATGAAGACACATGCATGAATTCAAAAAAATGCAAGAAGAACAGAAACATGCAATTGACACCAAACTTACAATTAGACATTAGACTCAAACAAAAAACATAACATATTTTTGGGTTTTATGATTTTGTAATTTTTTTGGATTTTTTTTTTCGAAAATTGAATGAAAATAAGGATATCAAAATTCTTAATGAGAATTCCAGGAATCATGCAATGTTAGTTCAGCAAAATTAGCAACTAGGTACATGACTAACAGAGCATCCACTAAGGTATGATATGTGGTGCACAAAATTGTGATCTCTACTTTTCACAACTCAAACAATCCCCGGTAATGGCTCCAAAAACTTGGTGCTTAATACCATGGTCTAAATATAATTTTACAACTTCGCACAACTAACCAGCAAGTGCATTAGGTCGTCCAAGTAATAAACCTTACGCGAGTAAGGGTCGATCCCACGGAGATTGTTGGTATGAAGCAAGCTATGGTCATCTTGTAAATCTCAGTCAGGCGGATTCAAATGGTTATGGAGGATTAATTATTAAAAGATAAATAAAACATAAAATAAAGATAGAGATACTTATGTAATTCATTGGTGAGAATTTCAGATAAGCGTATGGAAATGCTTTGTCCCTTTCGTCTCTCTGCTTTCCTACTGTCTTCATCCAATCCTTCTTACTCCTTTCCATGGCAAGCTGTATGTAGGGTTTCACCGTTGTCAGTGGCTACCTCCCATCCTCTCAGTGAAAATGTTCAATGCACCCTATCACGGCACGGCAAATCATCTGTTGGTTCTCAATCAGGTTGGAATAGAATCCATTGATTCTTTTGCGTCTGTCACTAACGCCCAGCCTTCAGGAGTTTGAAGCTCGTTACAGTCATTCAATCATTGAATCCTACTCAGAATACCACAGACAAGGTTTAGACCTTCCGGATTCTCTTGAATGCCGCCATCAATTCTAGCTTATACCATGAAGATTCTGATTAAGGAATCCAAGAGATAAACATTCAAGCCTTGTTTGCTTGTAGAACGGGAGTGGTTGTCAGGCACGCGTTCATAAGTGAGAATGATGATGAGCGTCACATAATCATCACATTCATCAAGTTCTTGAGTGCGAATGAATATCTTGGAATAAGAATAAGCTGAATTGAATAGAAGAACAATAGTAATTGCATTAATACTCGAGGTACAGTAGAGCTCCACACCTTAATCTATGGTGTGTAAAAGCTCCACCGTTGAAAATACATAAGAACAAGATCTAGGCATGGCTGTGAGGCCAGCCCCCAAATGATCTAAGAACTAAACGTCCAAAGATGATCCTAAGATCTAAAGATCCAAAGATCCAAAGATGAAAATACAATAGCAAAAGGTCCTATTTGTAGAGAACTAGTAGCCTAGGGCTACAGAAATGAGTAAATGACCTAAAAATCCACTTCCGGGACCACTTGGTGTGTGCTTGGGCTGAGCATTGAAGCTTTCATGTGTAGAGACTTTTCTTGGAGTTAAACGCCAGCTTTTGTACCAGTTTGGGCATTTAACTCCCATTCTTGTGCCAGTTCCGGCGTTTAACGCCAGGCAGTTTTGAGCTGATTTGGAACGCCAGTTTGGGCCATCAAATCTCGGGCAAAGTATGGACTATTACATTGCTGGAAAGCCCAGGATGTCTACTTTCCAACGCCGTTAAGAGCGCGCCAATTGGGCTTCTGTAGCTCCAAAAAATCCACTTCGAGTGCAGGGAGGTTAGAATCCAACAGCATCTGCAGTCCTTTTCAGTCTCTGAATCAGATTTTTGCTCAGGTCCCTCAATTCCAGCCAGAAAATACCTGAAATCACAAAAAAACACACAAACTCATAGTAAAGTCCAGAAAAGTGAATTTTAACTAAAAACTAATAAAAATATAATAAAACTAATTAAAACATACTAAAAACATACTAAAAACAATGCCAAAAAGCGTATAAATTATCCGCTCATCATCAGCCGTGTTCTAAATGATGCGCAGAAGAACTACACAACAACAGAAAAGGAATTGCTTGCAGTGGTTTACACCATTGACAAGTTTAGATCCTATTTAGTAGGATCAAAAGTGATTGTGTACACTGACCATGCTGCTCTTAAATATCTACTCACAAAGCAGAATTCAAAATCCAGCCTCATAAGATGGGTGTTGCTTCTGCAAGAGTTTAATATAGAAATAAGAGACAGAAAAGGGACAGAGAATCAAGTAGCAGATCACTTGTCCCGAATAGAACCAGTAGAAGGGACGTCCCTCCCTTTTACGGAGATCTCTGAAACCTTTTCGGATGAGCAATTTTTTGCCATTCCGGAAGCACCATGGTTTGCAGAACTTCATGATAGTGACTCTAACAAAAAGTTCATTGTTAATGGGCAAAGAGTCAAGCATTATCCTGAAGGCAATGTTGAGCAAGAATGCTCAAGACTGAGACTGGATTAAAGCTCAGTAATATTCCAGCTAAAGACAATAAAGAAGCGCTTATTGGGAGGCAACCTAATTTTTATTTATCTATATTTCTATTGTTCTCTGATGTTTTTATTAGATTTATGATCATGTGGAGTCACAAAACAATTGCAAAAATTAAAAATAGAATAAAAAATAGCAGAAAAAAAGTACACCCTGGAGGAAGAGATGTCTGGCGTTTAAACACCAGAAACGTGCATCTGTCTGGCATTTAATGCCAGAAACAAGCACCAAGCTGGCATTTAATGCCAGAAATAAGAATCAGGCTGGTGTTAAACGCCAGAAACAAGCTACATTTGGGCGTTTAACACCAGAAACAAGCAGCAGTCTGGCGTTAAATGCCAGGATTGCACTAAGAGGGCGTTCTACACGCCTAAATGGTGCAGGGATGAGAAATCCTTGACACCTCAGGATCTGTGGATCCCACAGGATCCCCACCTACCTCACCATTCAAATTCAAATTATTCCCTTCCCAAACCCACCTATTCACACACCTCCATCTCCTTCACTTCTCCTTCTACTCCCTTCTTTCTTCTTCTGCTCGAGGGCGAGCAATATTCTAAGTTTGGTGTGGTAAAAGCATAGCTTTTTTGTTTGTCCATAACCATTGATGGCACCTAAGGCCAGAGAAACCTCAAGAAAGAGGAAAGGGAAGGCAATTGCTTCCACCTCTGAGTCATGGGAGATGGAGAGATTCATCTCAAGGGTCCAAAGCTCAGTAGTAGAGTATTTGACTGCACATCAAGAGGGCCCACTCATGGACCTCAACAAGAGCATGAAGAATTCGCTCATCAAGAAATCCCTGAGATACCTCAGGGGATACATTTTCCTCCACACGATTATTGGGAGCAACTAAAGATAGGAGCACCAAAATCACTAGGGATCAAGCAACAGAGGCAAGGAAGAGACATATAGGAGCTCAAAAACATAGAGGAGCTCAAGAACACCATTGGTCCTTCAAGAAAAAGGCGCCACCCTCACTAAGGTGGATTCATTCCTTAACTTTCTTGTTCTTTTCTCTCTGTTTTTCGGTTTTATGCTATATGTTTGTTTATGTTTTGAGTCTTTACTACATGATCATTAGTATTTAGTAACTATGTCTTAAGGCTATGAATAATTCCATGAATCCTTTACCTCTCTTAAATGAAAAATGTTTCTAATACAAAAGAACAAGAAGTACATGAGTTTCGAATTCATCCTTGAAATTAGTTTAATTATATTGATGTGGTGGCAATACTTTTTGTTTTCTGAATGAATGCTTGAACAGTGCATATTTTTTATCTTGTTGTTTATGAATGTTAAAATTGTTGGCTCTTGAAAGAATGATGAACAAAGAGAAATGTTATTGATAATCTGAAAAATCATGAAATTGATTCTTGAAGCAAGAAAAAGCAGTGAATAAAAAAAAGCTTGTGAAAAAAAAACAAAAGAAAAAAAATAAAAGAAAAAGTAAAAGCAAGCAGAAAAAGCCAATAGCCCTTAAAACCAAAAGGCAAGGGTAAAAAGGATCCAAGGCTTTGAGCATCAATGGATAGGAGGGCCCAAGGAAATAAATCTAGGCCTAAGTGGCTAAATCAAGCTGTCCCTAACCATGTGCTTGTGGCATGTAGGTCAAAGTGAAAAGCTTGAGACTGAGTGGTTAAAGTCGTGATCCAAAGCAAAAGAGTGTGCTTAAGAACTCTGGACACCTCTAATTGGGGACTTTAGCAAAGCTAAGTTAAGAGCTCTGGACACCTCTAACTGGGGACTTTAGCAAAGCTGAGTCACAATCTGAAAAGGTTCACCTAGTCATGTGTCTGTGGTATTATGTATCCGGTGGTAATACTGGAAAACAAAGTGCTTAGGGCCACGACCAAGACTCAATAAAGTAGCTGTGTTCAAGAATCAACATACTTAACTAAGAGAATCAATAACACTATCTGAACTCTAAGTTCCTATAGATGCCAATTATTTTGAACTTCAAAGGAAAAAGTGAGATACCAAAACTGTTCAGGAGCAAAAAGCTACTAGTCCTGCTCATCTAATTGGAACTAATCATCATTGATATTTTGAGATTTATAGTATATTCTCTTCTTTTTATCCTATTTGATTTTTAGTTGCTTGGGGACAAGCAACAATTTAAGTTTGGTATGAGCGGATAATTTATACGCTTTTTTGCATTATTTTTAGGTAGTTTTTAGTAGGATCTAGCTACTTTTAGGGATGTTTTCATTAGTTTTTATGCAAAATTCACATTTCTGGACTTTACTATGAGTTTGTGTGTTTTTCTGTGATTTTAGGTATTTTCTGGCTGACAAAGGACTGATGATACTGTTGGATTTTGACCTCCCTGCAGTTGAAATGGATTTTCAGGAGCTACAGAACTCCAAATGGCGCACTCTCAACAGAGTTGGAAAGTAGACATTCAGAGCTTTCCAGCAATATATAATCGTACATACTTTGTTCGAGTTTAGATGATGCAAACTGGCATTCAACGCCAGTTCCATGTTGCATTCTGGAGTAAAACGCCAGAAACACGTCACAAACCAGAGTTAAACGCCAAAAACACATTACAACTTGGCTTAACTCCAAGAGAAGCCTTTGCACATGTAAAACTCAAACTCAGCCCAAGCACACCCCAAAGTGGATTTCTGTATTTAGACTTAGGTAAACCCTAGTAACTAGTCTAGTATAAATAGGACATTTTACTATTGTATTAGATGTCTTTTGATTGATCTTTAATCAGTGTATGCGATTTTAGACCTTCATGAGGGTTGGCCATTCAGCCATGCCTGGACCATCACTTATGTATTTTCAACGGTGGAGTTTTTACACACCATATATTAAGGGTGTGGAGCTCTGTTATACCTCAAGTTTTAATGCAATTACTACTATTTTCTATTCAATTCAGTTTATTCTTGTTCTAAGATATTCGTTGCACTTCAACATGATGAATGTGATGATCCGTGACACTCATCATCATTCTCACCTATGAACGCGTGACTGACAACCACTTTCGTTCTACCTTAGAACAAGCGAGTATCTCTTGGATTCCTTGTCAGAGTCTTCATGGTATAAGCTAGAATTATTGGTGGCCATTCTTGAGAATCCGGAAAGTCTAAACCTTGTCTGTGGTATTCCGAGTAGGATTCAGGGATTGAATAATTGTGACGAGCTTCAAACTCGTGATTGTTGGGCGTAGTGACAGACGCAAAAGAATCAATGGATTCTATTCCGACATGATCGAGAACCGACAAATGATTAGTCGTGCTGTGACAGAGCATTTGGACCATTTTCACTAACATGATGGGAAGTAGCCATTGACAACGGTGATGCCCTACATACAGCTTTCCATGGAAAGGAGTAAGAAGGATTGAAGAAAGGCAGTAGGAAAGCAGAGATTCAACAGGAACAAAGCATCTCTATACACTTATCTGAAATTTCCACCAATGATTTACATAAGTATCTCTATCTCTATTTTATGCTTTATTTATCTTTTAATTATGAAAACCATTATAACCATTTGAATCCGCCTAACTGAGATTTACAAGATGACCATAGCTTGCTTCATACCAACAATCTCTGTGGGATCGACCCTTAGTCACGTAAGGTTTATTACTTGGACAACCGAGTGCACTTACTGGTTAGTTGTGTGAAGTTGTAAAGAATGTGAGTGAACCATAGTAGTGTGCACCAAGTTTTTGGAGCAATTGCTAAGAATTGTTCAAGTTATGAAAAGAGTAAATCACAATTTTACCTATCAAGGCGCAGGCGACACGGACGCATGGAGCACGCGATCGCGTGGTAGGTGATAAGTTCAGGTGACGTGGATGCATGGGTCACTCGCACGCGTGACCTGATTTGTGCTATTGGCGCGAGTGTAGCCTCGCGTACGCACAACTCTCTGTTCTAAATACAAATTGCCAAAAATTTGGGTGACGCGTGTGCGTGGGTAACGCACACGCGTGCATGGCTTTTCTTTTAAAATGACGCAGATGCGTGGGGCACGCGTTCACGTGGTAGGGCTTCTGCTTCTAGCATGGTTCCAGCCCCACTCCATCATAACTTGCTGTCATACACCCATTTACGTCGATTTCGCGGACTCACACGTGCGCACGGGTGGCGCGCACGCGTGGATGGCTGGATTCGCAAACGACGCAGACGCGTCAGGGACACGTTCGCATGGTCGTGTTAGTGCCTAAGGCATGCCTCCAGCCACGCTACCATGTGACTTACTGTTCAATTCCCTTTTATCGCTAATTCTCCTTGACACGGATGCGTCAGCGACGCTGACGCGTCGTGTGCGAATTTTTTGTGTGTAGTATGCAGAATGCAATGCTGATATAGATGTTATGAATAATTCTAGGTTCAATAAAATAGAATAAAATAAAATGAAACTTAAAAACAAACAAAACGAAATAAAAATTGAAATTGAAAAAGGAACGATCATACCATGGTGGGTTGTCTCCCACGTAGCACTTTTAGTTAAAGTCCTTAAGTTGTACATTTGGTGAGCTCCCTGTCATGGTGGCTTGTGCTTGAATTCATCCAAAAATCTCCACCAATATTTGGAATTCCAGTAGCCTCCTGGATCCTAAACTAGGCGCAGAAAGCCTTCAAGCAAGTTAAAACAAGTGACAAGGCCCCAAGAGTATTGATTGCTAGACTGAATTCCGGGGTCCCAAATCTTGCTTTTGCACCCGTTTTCTTGTTGAGAAATATTGTTCCATCCGGGTGGCAAGCAGTCTAAATTCTCACTGAAGCAACCAAACAACATCCTAGACCCATTCAATTGAGCTCTACACCAACCTTTGCATTTAAACTTTGAGCACACAACCATGTTGAACCTTGCTTGACAACTTCAACCACTAACCATCTTCCTTTTACTCTTAATGCCACAAAGATTTCTAAGTTGACCATCCGTCTCTAGAAGCCCATATTCAAGTGGGAAAGTAAAGGTTAAGGATAAGAATTTTACCCACTTGAATATTGTATTGGACGGTAATGGCTTTGGGAGAGGTGTTTCTAATGATCTTGCAAGCTCCACTCCCTTGTGCTCTTCTTTGACAACTTCCACCTCTTTGCAAGCCTCTTTAATATCAACCTCTTCCTCTTGGTAGCTTTCTTCTAATTTGATCTCTTCTTCATTGTTCACCAAGGGCATGGGAGGTTGTGCTTCTTCTTCTTTAATCTCCATGTCAAGTCCAATGGGAGAGGATTCAAATGTAGATAAGAATTCATCAATGATTGAATCCATCTCTTGATCATCCCCTTCAAAGTCTTCAACCATGATATGCCTTGGAGGTTGTACACCCTCCTCAACATCAATTTCAAACATCTTTGAAGGAGGCTCTATAACTTGAGTTTCCCATGGAGGTTCCGCATCTCCTAAGTCTTCGACCACTTCTTCCTCTTCAACGATTACGACTTCCTCCAATTGTTCTAACATAAAGTCATGCTTTTCACGGTCCACCGGAGTTTCTAGCTTCTCCTTCATACTGCATTTTTCAGTAGATTCTCCACATGAAGCCATGGGGGTTCCTTGAGTGTCCGAACGTTAGGAAGCTAATTGATTTCCTACCTCGGTTAAGGCAGTCACGAATTCTAGTACATCCCTTTTCATCTTTGCTTGCCCTTGAAGAAAACCACGAAGGATGTCATCCATTGGAGACTGGGGTGGATATGAAGATTCATTACTTGGGAGGAAGGGTTCATGATAAGAGGGTGGTTCTTCACTCTCCATCTTTTCCACTTGTTGCACCACACACTTCAGTTCCTTGTTCTCAAATTGAGATTCTTTAGCCATGAGAGCTTTGGGTTCCATTCGGCTTACCGCTCAGTCCAATTGACGAAGGGTTGCTTGAAATTGATCCATTGTTTCCTTGAGACGATCCTTTGACTCTTGTTCTGCTTGGATATCATAAGTGGGACCATAAGGCTCTTGGATTGATGGATATGGATGTGGTGTATATAGAGGTGGTGGTTCTTTGGAGTAATTGGGTTGGAATTGGGGTGGATCTATGATGGCTCATATGGCTCATAGGGTGGTTGATATGGTAGATAAGGGTTAGGATCAGATGAGGGTGTTTGGTAGTAGGGGGCTTGCGAGTATGGTGGTTCAAAGTTATGTTGAGGAGGGGGTTCATAGGCATATGGTGGTGGTTGTTGATAATCAAAATAGTGCTCACCATAGCCATTGCCTTGATATGCATCACAGAATGGTTGTTGATAGTCCATTGGAGGTGGTTGTTGCCAAGAGGGTTGATCAAATCCTTGTGGCTCCTCCCATCTTTGATTGTTCCAACCTTGATGTGTATTCTCATTATAGCGTCCATTCCCTGCAATATAATTTGAACTAAACTCATAGCGAAAGGGGTGAGAATTCATAGTAGCAAGTAAAAATAGAAACTAATAAAAATTAATGAAAATAAACTCCTAAAACTAGAAACACTGACAACAATATAAGATAAAGATTTGAAAAAGGTTTAAATTTTGAAAAGGTTTGTTTTTTAAAATTTTAAATTTAAATTTTGAAATTTGAATTTTGAATTTTGGAATTTAAATATTGAAATTTGAAATTTGATTTTTGAAATAAGATAAGATAAGATTTTGAAAAAGATATGATTTTTGAAAAAGATTTGAATTTTTAAATTTAAAACTAAGATAAGATAAGATAAAAATTTTAAAATAAAATTCTGATTTTTTTTGTAATTTTCGAAAAAAATCAATTAAAATAAAGAGAAAAGATATTTTTGAATTTAATGAAAAAAGAGAAAAATAATAAAATGACACTAAACTTAGAATTTTTAGATCAAAGCAAAGAAAACAAACATGAAAAATATTTACAATAACCAATAATAAGGCACACGTTTGCAATTCCCCGGCAACGGCGCCATTTTGACGAATGGATTTCTATCGGTAAAGAAATTCACAAAAATATAATCGCGTTGTAAGTATAGTTTCTAAACCAACAGAAAATCCTTTCGTGCAAAAGTTTTGGTTGTCAAAAGTAACAAACCCAGTAAAATTTATAAACGGAAGTATTCAAACCTCGGGTCGTCTTCTCAAGGAATTGCAGGGAGGTGTGTTTTATTATTGGTTATGGAAAATAGTATTTTTGGATTTTTGAAAGCTTTGAACAGGAGAAATAAATTGCAGGAATTAATAAATCAATAGTTAAGAAAACTCTTGGCAATGTATGAAAATTAGAAGTCCTATCCTAGTTATTCTTATCAATTGTGATGAGAATTTCTCGTTGTTCCCACTTAGTCAACCTCTAACTATGAAGGTAAGTCAAGTGGATAAATCAATATGAATCCTCAAGTCCTAGTCAATTCCCAAAGAAAGACTGGAGTTAGTGGGATTCAAGCCAATTAGCAACTTCCAATTATCAATCAACAAAAGAGTTTGATAACTCAAAAGTCTCTAATTACTGAACCAAAGCCAAGAATATAGAAAGCTAAATAAAAATCATATATCTGAATACCTCAAATTGCATTAATAAAAGAAATCAAATCTAACATGGAAAAGTTCATAAATTAAATTGGGAAAATAAATAAAAGGAACATTGAACCAAGAAATTAAGAAGTAGAAATCCTAATCCTAAAAGAAATCCTAAATCCTAAAACCTAAGAGAGAGGAGAGAACCTCTCTCTAAAAACTACATCTAAAACCTCAAATTGTGAATTATGAATGTTGTGTGAATTGTGTTGAATGGATGCATTCCCCCACTTTATAGCCTCTAATCTGTGTTTTCTGGGACAAAAACTAGGTCAAAACAGCCCAGAAATCGCCGATACATCCAGCATGCGGCAAAGTGACGCAGAAGCGTCGTCCACGCGTTCGCGCGGATTGAGTTTTTGCCAGGTCACGCATCCGCGTGATCCACTCGTGCGCATCACCTGGCTTCAGGGCAGCTATGACAAATTATATATCATTGCAAAGCCCTGGATGTTAGCTTTTCAACGCAACTGGAACCGCGTCATTTGAATCTCTGTAGCTCAAGTTATGGTCGATTTAGTACCAGAAGGTCAGGCTGGACAGTTTTAGCAATTTCTTCAGTTTCTTGTATTCCTTCCACTTTTGCATGCCTCCATTCCATCCTCTAAGCCATTCTTGCCCTGTAATCTCTAAAATCACTTAACACACATATCATGGCATCAAATGGTAATAAGAGGGGATTAATATTAGCAAATATAAGGCCAAAGAAGTATGTTTTCAATCAAAGCACAAAATCAGGAAGGAAAATGTAAAGCCATGCATTTAGTATGAATAAGTGAGTAAAGAGTTGATAAAAACCACTGAATTGAGCACAAAATAAACCATAAAATAGTGGTTTATCAACCAACAACATTCAATCCTATCTTAGGGTCAACTAGCCTAAGTGTCCATGAACATTACATATTACATAAAGGAAACCGAAACTATACCTTGGCCGATTCCCAAACACACCAAACACCAAAACGAAGCCACCAAGCTTGATCCAAAGCCTCAACCAACCCCAACCAACACCAAAACATAAACTAAAAACACATATATATACCAAAATCAAAACCTAAGATACACAAATCAACTAAACACAAGGATTTTGTGAAACCTTATCTTATCTAACGTGATTTGGGATAAAATCTAACATTTACCTGCTACTAGAGATCACCTAAACAACCAAAACCACAAAATCTACTCAAAACTCATAACCAAAATTGCACAGAAATTTAGGGCACAAAACTGGAGCATGAGATTCAGTTTCTTACCAAATTTCTTTGGATAGAAATGTAGAGCTTGACAAGAGCTTAGCGTGGCCGCAAACGGCTCATCAATTGGAGCTCCGGATCAAAAGTTATGGCTCCCGAAAGATGGAGGTGAATAGTAAACCCTCATTCCTCTCTTCTCTCTTCTCATCAGCGCCCCTCTCATCAAATGAGGGTATGAATGAGCTGAAAAGCTCATTAAGTGAGCTTATATATGTTGGACCTTGGGCCCGGTTTGGGCCCGGTCCAACCCGTTAGCGTTTTTTGTCTGTTTGGCGCACTTTGGCCAAAATCTTTAAGATTAGTGTCCGGTTTCGATTCTAAAATTATTTTTTTTTGCCTTTTTAAAACAATAAACCAATTTTCTAAATATTATTTTCTAAAATACGCAGTACTGGACAGACTAAAGCCGGTACTGCCGGCTTAAGCGCCAGTACGCATTTTTACAAAAACTTTTCAAAAGAAATATATTTTCTAACTCAGAAAAATTCACTGAAACCAAATTTCTCATTTATGTTTTGAAATTAAAACTTCTAAATTTTGAATCTATTCCGAGGAACTAAAATTATTATTTCTAAAACGGTTTTACGTGAAAACGCGGGTTCTTACAAACACAGCAAATATAAACATCACAAAGATAATTAAAGACATGTTAAATAGAGTATGCCAAGAAAGTAATGCATATTCGGGTATTGTAGCCCAAAAATAGATTACCTTCTCATCCAAGGCGGAGAAGTCCATGTTTGATTGTTAGAAGTTACAGAGGCATCCAGTGTGTATTGCTCAAGCCAAATGAATTTCAGTATTTTTATTAGACTAAAAAAATTACTAAACAGAGTTTACAAAAGACTAATAATATGATCATTTAACAAAAACAAGTGTGATTACCTTACTCATATTCTCTGCTCCTCTGATCTGCAATGATTGAAAAAAGAGTGTTAGGTTTAAAACTTCATGATAAACACTGTTATTTATAGAGATAACTAACAAAGATAACGAAAAAATCTATTTTTTTTATACAGATATCATAATAAATCAGAAAGATATTATAATTTTTCAACTAATATTCAAATTAAATCCAATTTTTTGTAAAGATATCGTAACAAATAACTAAGATATTTTATTTTTTATTTGATATTCATATTTAAATTTAAATTCAATCTAGTATTTTTTTATAAAGATATCTTACAAAATAATTACATTAATCCAATTTACGATTTCGTAATTAAATTAAAGATCTGAAATTTAAATTCTAGTTTACCTTTTGTTGTGGGATCGAGTTGAAAGGCCGGCCGACAGATCCTTCCTCAATTTCATCGCTTTCATCTTTCTCCTTCGATCAAAGTCCGGTCTCTCTGTCGGTGAAAAGAACTATCAAAATTCCCTTACTTCTCCTTCTTTCTGATATCGGAGCGTAATTGCTATTTCACCACTTAGCCTTAGCGATCTCATGGTTTTTTCCGAGCCACTGTTCCCTGAAATTGTCACAGGTGTCATCTGGGCCTGAGATGTTCTCATTTTTTAACGCGTATAGCGGCTATAACCAACTTAAGATGAACCCTTGGATGCGAAAAAGAGTGAATGGCAGTGGTAATCATCAAGTAAGTTAGATTTTGAGAGATGTGGAAAAGGGGTGGAGGGAGAAGAAGAGAGAAACGTGAAATGCAGAAATGATTGAAATGAAAGATAGAAAATTAGGGTTTCTTCCCATTCAATAGACGCGTCACTAAATAAATTCTTAATTACATATTTATTTTCATAAAAATAAAGATAATCTATCATCTTTTAGAATTAAATACTAATGAGTACATATAGAGATTGACTCGCAGTAGGATTCAAAATTTAAATCCAAAATTTATTACTTTTAGAAAAGTATAAAAAGATTTCAATTCTATTACAATATATTAATTCTGTCATCGTATAGTTCTATAGTCAAATTTGATTGTACAAAGTTAATAACTAAAAAATAATTCACATAATGTAACAACAATATCAAAACTAAATCCTTATAATAAAAAGTGACAAATTTAAGTTATAAACATGTATAAATAATTATAATAACAGATAATTTATAATAATAATAATAATTATATATTTTATGTTTATCCTAAAGTGGTTATAGCTTACATATCTGTTCCAAGTTCTTACTTTAATATTTTTATGAATATTATAATAATTAATCTTTCCTAATAATTTTTATATTACACTTTTTTAATAATTAAATATTTTTAATAATTCTCTTGAGTATTTTTTTAAATTAAATCTTATAAATGAACACAAACTCTAACTTCAATCATGCATCAAAGAAGTAAAAATCTATCTACCTCTACTATTTAAATAGTTATACTTTAAATATGTATTGATATTATTAACGTATAATGTAGAGTCTAATAAGTAAAAAACATAATTTTTGAAACCAAGATTGAAGCTATCATTTTGTTTTAAAAGATATTAATACTATAAATATTAATAAACTCTCATATTTTTTTAATTTTATTCTTATTTTCTATATATATATATATATATTTTGTCAAAAAACAAATATGTGGAACGATAATTTTTGCATTCTTTTTTTCTTTTAAACATTTTTTTCTTTAATTTTCTATCTTACTGATGAGACAAATATATATTTAGAATATTGGTAAAATGGTCTTCTCTAGATTGGTATCCATCATAGATCAACGAAGATCTAGTCGCATCCTACAACCATACCGATCCTTTTATAATGTGAATCTTATCCGATCCGGTGACAGGGCGAATCGAATAATAGCCATGATTGTCTTCGTGAGCGCTTATGTTAGAGAACTTGAATTTCATATTTGATTTAATTTCAAAGAGAGAAAAGATTAATGTAGTTGATTATACGGAGTATATATCTTCTTGAAAGAACCTTCATGCAATTGCTCTTAGCAAGATAGAAATGGCATAGTTTAGAACTCTTTTGTTTTTATATTTTCTTACTTTGACTTTATATTATGTCATAAAAGATACAATCATTTACTTTTAGTGCCATATTAAATTCACATTAATAAATAAGTTTAAATTATAGTTCAAAATCCGCCCCAAAAATTATAACCTTAAATTATTAAGCTGTTAATGATCCAAGTTTAAATTGGGTAAGGCTATGTCTTGACTCATGTACAAATCTATAAACAAATCAAAATCATGCTGAAACTATATTAATACTGAATTAAAGTTGTATTAAATTGCTAGTATGATAATTTAAACTTGTTCCTGATTAAAAGTATTATCTAAATTCTTTTAACACTATAGTATTGTATCATAAGTAGCCTAAATAATAACATTAAGCAAAAAAGTGATAAATAAAAAATTATTTTTCTTCAACTACCTGAATTAATAGTTGGTGCATAACACAAATATATTCTTAGCTTATATTTTCAGTTATTTCTTTTTTATAAATATATTATAATAAAAAAATTTAAGACTAATCTATCAATAATGCATAAAAATTATGCTTGATCTATTTGTGTTGAGTGTTGTTCTTATGAAATTATTGTTGAATTGGTCTTAAATTTTTTAAAAACTTAGCCGTCTAGGGTATATTTGATGCAAATCGAAAACTTTTGGGACAAAATTGAAACAAAATAAAACTTAGGAGTATTTTTTAAACTTTTATCAAACTTCATGACAAAAAATATACTTTATCCTTATTTAAATAACTGAATTCTAATATTAGGATTTGATTAGTTTAATCTCCAAAAAAATGTTCTAATTTAATATTAGTTATACTACACATAACATAACGTATAAACGTCTTTAAAAAAATATTTTTAGTGTTTTTATTAAAGTGGTCTCCAATTATAGATTGAGTTAATATTTTGTTAAAAAATGCTCTTAATGAAAGTTGAACTCAAGACTTCTTGCTTACTAAACAAATGTTCTAACCAACTGAGCTACAAGAACTACTTGAAAACATTACATTGACTACTATACTTGACCACAGTAAATTAGACATAAAATTCTAATTTCAATTTTGTTGGCCGATTCTCTCATGGTCCAGGCTATCAGCAACGTAAATATGCAAAAATGAACCCATCATAGCACAATGAAATAAAATTTTAAAGTTTCTAACTAACTTAAGTTGATTTAGTTGTTTGTTCACTAATCCGTTTAAACAAGTATGGGAAATTTGAATTTTCTTTGCAATAATCTTAGCTAGCGACAAATTTTAATTTTGACAAATGAATCTTTGATTTGCCAAGTTGAAAAATACGGTAAGCAACCAAAAAAATTTAAGAAGTTTCTTTTCTTTTCATTACGATGCTAAGTTTATGTAAAAAATGACACTTAAAAAAAATATAAATTTCATTTTTTATATTTTTTTCCAGACCCTTCAATAAAAGTTCAATATCAATGCAGAGCATACAAAATCGTGAAATATGTTACAAGGAAAGAATAATAGTTACATAGATCTTTCTCATTTTCTTAATCTTTCAAGGGACAAAGATATGCTTTTTGTATTAATCTTCAATTTGTTCTCTCTTCCTTCTAAAACTTGATACATGTCTACTCTATTGATCCACCGGCACTGGATATGGACAATAACTTGCAAATCAATAGAAAACTTCGTAGCATGCCACTAGTCAGTAGTTTCTCAATGATTTGCAATTAAGCTCTCAAAAGTTTCCCAAACCTTCACCTTCATTTCTACCCTGGGTTTAAGATTCCAAAATCATTATCACTCTCCAATATGAGCATGCTCAATCAATTCAACTAGCCATGCACTGTTAACATGTAAGGATGTTTAGGGGGCATATGCACTCTTCAGTTTAAATTATACATTAGTTGATCATTACCCAAAGATATAAAATCTCCAATATAATCTCTGCTATAAAAAATGATGCCTAGTGTATTTCATCAACAACAGTTAATATGACAGTGTTAGTTTAAAAAAAAGATCAAATAAAAATGAAAAATTGAAACTTAAGTAATATATACAGTTAAAAAAAATTGATGGTAATATAACTCTCAACCTTAATTTTAGATCTACTAGCAAGGCAAGTAGACAAACATAAAGGATTTTGTTTTGGATAATAACAATAATAACAACAATAATAATAGTAGAAACCAAATTTTTGCTTTTGAACCTTTCCCAATCATTGCCTCCAATCAGAACATAGTTAAAAAATAAAATTAATAAAAGAAGAACAAAGAACAAATTAAATAGCACTTCAAGGCTTAGTCACAGTATTATTACTCTCATTTAACTATATCCAGGTTCCAAGATTCAATAATGCAACGGATTATTTCGGTATATACTATTTAGTCATAGACAGTAAATTAATTAAGTATCTTTTATAAAATTTAAATAGCAGAATATAAACTATGTAAAAAGTTTTATATTCGAACAAAAAGATACTTAAGACTTAACCTGAAGTGAATATTCATCCTGGTAATATTTTAAATTTAATTAAGAATAAATAAAGGTTAACTGATGATGGTCAAAATCAGGCAAATATATACGTTTAGGCTTCTTTGAAGGGATTTTAATACTGGTATATAATAAGTAAAATGTAGATCAACAAAATAATTAAATAACTCGGAATTGAGGTTGGAAGTGATTACTGAATCCAAAAGCATTTGTGTAATAATGGAAAGTATAAGAAAGAATGATGCATGCCGTTCCAACCAAATCTCTAACTAATTAATTAATCATTTCTCACTCACAGAATCTATTGGCTAAGACTTCAATTGAATACAAGTCATGAACCTTTGGGCAGAAACATAATTCCATATGATCCTATGCAACATTCTAAGTAACATCTTTCCTCTTGATAGCTCTGACAATCACTAACATAAGTAAGGAGTTTGTTGAATTTGAAACACTCATAATGGGTTGTAGTGTTAAATAAGCAACTTAATTTGATTTACACAAAAATTAATCATAGTATTTTATTAATCAAACTATGTATGTGCCACCTTAATTAATTTTTCTTGTTGACCAAATTGACACAAAACATTCTTAATTTAGTGGCAACTCTCTTTTCTATATGCTTACATCTATGAATTGGCTATGACCAATATGAATAACAAAATGCATGACATATCAACTTAGTCTCTTAGTTAGTATGAATGTGCAAACAAAACTGTACTCTAAATTGTTTTAACAAATTTAATGATTATGCACAATGCACAAAAGAGAAAGGAAACTTTAGGTGGATCAGAACTTTAACTAAAGAGAAAGGAATACAATACTTACCATTGTAGGTAGATTTTGTTTAATAAGTGATATGAGTTGCCATTGTAGGTAGATTTTCATTTCATATTGATTTGTTTGTATAGATTGGTTGTTAGTATATTGTGTTCATTAGTATTTGAATAAACCTCAACACCAACTTGCATTTTTGTAAATTGTATGATATTTGATTGAATAAAGAGTAGTAGGCATTATAGGGAACTCTTGGGCATTTTTCTGTTTTTGCAAAAAAAAAGGGGGTCAAGGACGCGTGCGCACGCTGTGCGCGCACGCGTCCATACGCGGATACAGGCCCATACATTTTCCAGATAGTTGGGCCACTCTCGCTCCAACGCTAGGCTAATGGCATAACCGCATGCACGCGTACGCGCACTGTGCGCATACGCGTCGATATACATATTTTGCAATGCACGCGCACGCGAACATGCTGCGTAAGCGCTGATCCGCTGACGCAGTTCCCATACATATGACCCAAGAGTTGTGCTAACTCTAGGCCAGCACTATGCCTTTAGCCCAACCTCAATGCACGCAGACGAGTACTGTACGCGTATGCGTCCATGCGTACATCTCCATCCACGCCTACGCGCACCTGGTGCTTCCGCGCCCCTCTACTGATTTGCACATCGGCGCGTAAGCGTACATGACGCGTCTGCGCCGATAAAAAAAAAAGAGTTTTTTTCTCCTCCTCCATTCTCTTTTGTTTATCGCATTCACATACTTTTATTCTTTACATTTTCATTTTGTTTCTATAGCTTGTTTTTACTTCATTTTTTTTGAGTTTCTTATTTTCATAATGGTGTTGAATTCTCTTACTCAATTGCTAAGCATTTTTGCATTGCTTTGGTGCTTCATGACTTGTTTGATATTGATGGGTGATGAAACTTTAAAATCAATGTTTCAATCTTTTATGACACTTGTTTCTTTGTGCATTGATATGACCTCATATTGTCTTTCATAACCCACTCTTTCTTGTTCGAACTTGATGCTTTTGAGTGCTCTTCATGCTTCGATTTTACTCTTGCACAAGTATTAATGATATGTCCTTTGCCTATATTACTTTCTCATTTACATGCGTAGCTAACATGTAGTGAGAATCCTACTCTTATTTGGCATTAGCCCCCGCCAATGTTCTATTTACTTTCATATCTTTGTTATAGGCGTAATTTTCTTTCTTTTTCTTTTCTTTTAGTTTGGCCACCAAGAATGAAGAAATGGAAAAGTTTCTAAATGGGGCAACAAGCAAGTCATCCTCACAACCTTTTGAAGAAGCTCATCAATTGTAGTAACCCGTCCACCTTGCTCTCCTTTGCGTGCACCGAGGACGGTGCAATCTTCAAGTGTGGAGAGGTCGTTCGATCGATCTCCATGGGTAACAATTTCCTTTTCAGCACCAAATTTTTTATTTTCTTTGTTAGATTAGCTATTGCATTGCATGATAGGTTGCATGTTAGTTAGAATTTATACATATTTTACCACTTCTTTCCTATTAGGACTACTTGGTTAGAGTAATGATTTCTTGTCCAAGAAACTGTTTTAGGACAACCTACCAATTTGAAAATTTTTTTGTGGAAATTGCTTGAATGAATTTATTTTGGAACATGGTTTTTGAGCTAAGAACACAAGCTAGTGAGATTTGAGCCTAATTGTGTGGTTACATCTTATAACCACTTATTTTTCTTTCTTGTGTGCATTATTCTCTTTCTATGAATGTAATCTTTGATTTGTTTGATTCTTTATGTCCATCATTATGTGTATTCATGCACTTATATGATTGAGGCCATCATTTCATTAGCTCACTTACCCAAATAGCCTACCTTTTACTCTCCATTGTTAACCACTTTTGAGCCTACGCTTAACCCACTTTGTTCTTAATTTAGCACATTACAAGCCTTATAACAAAAAATAATAAATGTCCTTAATTTGGATCTTTGATTGGCTTAGGCTAGTGTGTGTGAGTATCATTCAAGTGTGGGAAAACTTAGGACATTGGGAGAATAAAAGGGTAGTTTTGTGTTGTAAATATTGGGAATTGGATACATGCTCATGTATTAATCAAATGTTAGACCTTATGCATTGATGTTCCTGCATATAGAAAAAAATGAGAAAAAAATGAAAGAGAAAGAAAAGAAAAAAAAGAAAAAAAATTGTAGATATCAAAAAGAAAAGAAGAAAGAAAATAGAAAAGAAAGAAAAAGAAGAAAAAGAAAGCAATAAAAGGGAACAAAATTCCCCAAAGTAAAGTGAAGTTCAACAAGAATCAATGCATAAGTGTTGTGAAATGAAAAAGAAAACGCATGAGTATGTGAAAAAGTGAAGAATGGGTAGTTAGGTTAGTTTTGAAATTGTATAGGTTGTCAATAGGTTAGGTGGGAAGTTTAAGTTGATCAAAGATTCAAATCCAAGTCCACTTGACCAAATATGCATCCTACCCTAACCCTAGCCCCATTACAACCTAAAGAAAAGACCTCATGATACATGTATGCATGCATGAAATAATTGTTGATTGTAAGATGAAAAACAAATCTTGGAAAGCATGATTAGGGTAGAATTGAGAGAATCGACCCTATACACTTGTGCGACTAGAGTGCAAACACTTCCGGTGAGGGTTCGATGCTCAACTCCGTGATTCCTGGTTTTCATGAGCGTTCTTCTTGCAAGTCTATTGGAACTTCATTTTTATATTTGAATTGGTAGAATTCTTGAATCGTCATATGATCTTGGCCCTACTTGTGCATGTATGACTTGGAGGATTGATTTATTTTCAACCAAGTAAGTAAAACCATTTTGTATTTAGTTGCATCCATTTAGATAATTGCATATAGTTTAGGTTGCATATAGTTTATTTACATTGAATAAATGTTGATGCCCTTTGTTTCTCTCTTGGCTTAAGCATGAGGACATGCTTGGTTTAAGTGTGAGGAGGTTGATAAACTCCATTTTTAGGGTTTATCTTGTATTGATTTTTGGGGATTTTATCACCTTTTACCCACATTTATTCAATAAAATAGCAAGGTTTTATAACTTCTCCCTTAATTGTGCTTAAGAGTGAAAACATGCTTTTTAGGACTCAAAATAGCTAAATTTAATTCACCTTGATTCTATTAGATGCCTTGATATGTTTGTTAAGTGGTTTCAGATTTAGCAAGCAAAGATTGGATCAAGGGAATGAAGGAAAAGCAAGTAGAAATGGAGAACTCATGAAGAAATGAAGGAATCGCAAAAGCTGTCAAGCCGACCTCTTCGTGCTTAATCGACCATAACTTGAGCTACAGAAGTCTAAATGATGCGGTTCTAGTTGCGTTAGAAAGCTAACATCCGAGGCTTTGAAACGATATAAGATTTTTCATAGTTGCATTATGCATAGAGGCGCACACGCGCACGGTACGCGAACGCGCCAATGGTGACACATAACCCACTTAATGCAACTCGTGGCCAGTGATTTTAGAAGCCTTGTGGGCCCAATCCAACTCATTTTTTATGCTATTTAAGCCAAGGATTGAAGGGGAATCAACATACTTTTGATCATTAGTCATAGTTTAGTTTTAGAAGTATTTTAGAGGTAGTTTCTAGAGAGAGAAGCTCTCTCTTCTCTCTAGAATTAGGATTAGGAATTAGGGTTAGATTAGGATCTCATAGTTCTAGGTTTAATTCAAGTCTCCTTCTACTTCTACCTCTAATTGGTGATTGCTACACTTTGGTTCTTCTTTCTATCCCTATTCTCTTGTTGTAATTTCTCTTATTTTGTTTCTAGGTTTTGTAATTGAGATACTTTTGTTCTCTTTGTTTTCATTTAATAATGCAATTTGAGGTAATTCATGATAATTGTGATTTTCTTTATTGTTGTTGTTAATTCTTTGCATTTAATTGTTGTAGAATTCATTCTTGTTGTGATTTAGTATACTTTTCTTTTGTACCTTCCAAGTGTTTGATGAAATGCTTGGAAGGATGTTGGAGTAGAATTTTATGTTCTTGGCTTGAGAAGGTAACTTAGAAATTCTTGAATTACTAATGTCCAAGTGATTGATAGTTGATAGCCATTGACTCTAGCCTTCATTAAAGCTAGGATTTATGGACTTGGATTGATAAAACTCACTTGACTTTCCTTTGCTATTTGACTAAAGGATGACTAAGTGGGATTAATCCTTGCAACTACCATACTTGTGGCTAGTGATAATGATGAAGACCCTTGACAACCAAACATTGCAAAGATGGCGTGTAGAATCACATGCCTTTGAACCTGTAAACATGCCAAACTAACCTCTTCATTTTTGAAAGATCATAACTTGAGCTAGAGAGGTCCAAATGACGCATTTCCATCGGTGTTAGAAAGCTGATTTTTAGAGCTTTTCAATGATATACAATAATCTATAGTAGATGTTTAGTTTGGGGCTGCAAACGACCCCATCTTTCAACGTTGCCAGACTTTCCAGGCCTTCAAAAACCCAAAGTGTCACCAAAGTGCCACTTCAGTGACACTCCACATTGGGCCACTTCTAATGCCCTGATTCCTTTATTTATTCTTCAATGTTTCAAGCCTCCAAGAAGAGAATCAAAACTTCACAAGCCCAACACAATTCTATCCAAGTCAAGCCATAATTAACAATCAATCGAGGCCACAAGAATCATCTAGAAGTAGTTAGAAAATTTGCATTTGATTGTAATTTTATTTGACTTTGTAATTTAGGTAGCTTACAAATAGGACCTTATATTTATCATTTGGAACACACCAAGAGGGGGTCAATATGACTCCACACCCCACTCTCATCCTCTTCCTCTCTTCTATTTTCTTTCATACCCTCTTTTGTAATTTTTTAGTTATGAGTTTCTAGTTCTCTTCATTGGAAAAGAGAGCTCTATTGTTTTTCAATAGATTAATTTGATTTCTTCTTCATTTTCAATCCTTCTTTTATTGTTCCTTTAGAAAGAATCTTCGTTCTTCACTTCAAAGATTCAAAATATCTTGAGAAAGAATTTGAATCCACTTGAATTCTATGAGGATTTGAGAAAGAAATCATAAAATTAATGCTTTAAGTTCTTTCTCTCAATGGCTATGAATTTGGGTTTGGGATTGATACATGACATAAAATCATCCCATAACTTGATTCATGAAATTGTGTGGCTCTAAATCAAAGACCAATTTTCATCTTTTTTCATGAGCAATTTGATCAAGATATTGGCAATTGATCAAGTTAAGAGAGATTGAATTACCAAGAGATTAGAATTTAATCACTTATGATTTGCTAATAGATCAATGATTGCATGATTGAAGAGGAGATGAAAACTATTGATACTAAGAATGCAATATCTCTTGATCCTAATTCCTTCGTATGCATCATTTACAAACCAACAAGGAACCGAGTCAGGTTCTGTGCGTACACCACGAAGCCCACGTACACATGATTGTGTTGATTTTTTAAAAATGCCATTTTGAACTATTAAGCCTTTCCAGCGAGCTTGTAATCCCCTATAACCTCCGTATGAACTTTGAAAATCATATTTTGACTTTATTTCATTGGGGATGGAATTAATGAACTTAAATTGAAATATTCTTCTATAAAACTTATAGAATGAAATATTTTAATGTTGTGGGAATGGTGGTTCGTCTAGCCCACGGTGAAGACGGTGGCTTTGTCCTACTCATGGATAGACAAGTGTTGTTGAGAGTTTCCTCTCTTGTGTTATGGTGGACAAGTGGGCTTGAGGATTTTCTATTATTACATCACAGTCTGTCTCTGATTGTGATGTGTGGCAGGCCTCCTAGAAATGCATGACAAAGAGAGTATATCCATGTTAGCCACCGAATGTGTCGGGTCTAGCAGTATAACTGACACGTGAGCTCACGACCAGTAGGACAGGCATGCATCATATGTATTTATTTGCAATTGTTTAGGTTGCATAATTACTTGGTTTGCCTATTTGATAATCTGTCTAACTGCTAATTATGCTAATTGTCATGATTATTCTCTATTTGTGGTTTCCTTGAATTCATTATTGTTTGTGGTTGATTGATCCCATTGAAAGACTTGAGAATGAGATTAATGATGATGACTTTTGGTAGTGGATGAGACTAGTAGTAGTTAAAGTACTTTTACCTTAGCAAATTAACCATGTACGGATTAGTTAAGACCTTAGGCTTGGATTCTTGTGAAGTTAGAAATTAGGATTGCCTAGAGGGTTCATGTTTCCTTATGTAGTCTTTATTTGGAACTATTACCCTATTGGGAACCTTCGAGTTCTTACCCGTTGTTGTTATCTTATTTCATTTTAGATATGGGATACAATGCACCTCAGTGAGAGTGTAAATTCAGGAGGTAAAGCAACAAGTATTACTTTTAAAATTTTTATTTTGACACTAGAATTCTCTCCCTTTTGAAAGTATATTGTATATGAATTTAATATCCTCTTAGAGGCTTTTATTGGAGAGATAGGTTTATATTTTCTATTATCTCTAGTGATGTATAATTCTAGCTGGCCTTTTTTTTCACAGGTCGAGACTAGTGACTAGTATGTATATATCTTATTATGTATCTACTTATCAAAACTTTGGATATTTTTCACTTTTCTATACGATGCTTATCGCATTAACATGTCTGTGTGTGTTTAACAGCTTTTGATGTTTAATTTTCGTCACGGGCTCCTAGTTTTAATAATATCCTTCTATAATTATATATGTAACTCTAAGTCTAAGTGTAGTAATACCTTGCCACCGTTGAGTTATGACTTAAGCGTAAAGCTCTATGTGGTAGGGTGCTACAAAGAATCTAAAAGAAGATAAAATAATAAGGTGAATTGAGTGAAACTAAGAATTTTTTCTCATGCAAACGGCGAGCTAAAATGGGGTTTTCTGGATTTTATGAAGCAACTTGACGGATTTTGCGAGAATGGTAGACGACATTGAAGTGTAGCCTTCAAAGACTAAATGGTTGCGTTCTTTCCAGCAATGCCAACAAATGATGTAAAGAAATTAGGGATTTTGGTCAGTATTCTTTACCAGGTTAAGCATCTACATTGCTGTAGTTCATGATGTCCAGAAATTATCAAAAATCTGAAAGAAAAGACAGTCTCTAAGGGATCTTTGAGACCGTACTTCTTTACTTGTAGAACAGTAGAGCAAACAATGAGTAATTGTTTCTATTGCTTCTTGACAACAGGGGCATGTTGGCGATGTATATGGGAAGCGGTGGTGGATTTGAGCAAGGACAGGAAGACGGCCATGTAGAGCTTTCCAAATAAAGATCATTTATGAGGCAAGTTGAGCTTCCGTAGTTCAATCCATGGCTTCTTTTGCTATATATTTTTAGGGTAAAGTTCAAGAGGCAAGTAGTGAAATAAGTAGCCAATTTTGTAACCTGAAGTAGTATCATAATGTTTGGAATTGTTCAAACCCTATTACAATTTGTCACGACCCCCATGAATTTTAACTGAGAGAATCCTATCAGAAACATCTTGGGGAAATAATTCTCGGATGAAGCTTTGATTCCAATTCATGTTTTTAGCAATTAAATCTGTAACTCGCGAAACAATATTGGAAATAACCTGTCTATTTGGCATTACCAGAATCATTAGAGGATATAGAGGAGGTAGCCACAGATCCTTAAAGGTTCGGATGTTCTCTCCATAAATTACCACCTAGTTATGGCTTTTTTTAACTGAGAAGATGATGGAAAAGGCTTGCCATTGCTAAACCTGTTTCTTCCACCATTATTGTTGTTGAAACCTTGTTGAGGTCTCTGTTGATCCTTCCATGAGAGATTTGGATGATTTCTCCATGAAGGATTATAGGTGTTTCCATAGGGTTCTCCCATGTAATTCACCTCTTCCATTGATGGGTTCTCAGGATCATAAGCTTCTTTTTCAGATGCAACGTCCTTAGTACTGATTGGTGCAGCTTGCATTCCAGACAGACTTTGAGAAATCATATTGACTTGCTGAGTCAATATTTTGTTCTGAGCCAATATGGCATTCAGAGTATCAATCTCAAGAACTCCTTTCTTCTGATTCGTCCCATTGTTCACAGGATTCCTTTCAGAAGCATACATAAATTGGTTATTTGCAACCATTTCAATGAGTTCTTGAGCTTCTGCAGGCGCTTTCTTCAGATGAAGAGATCCTCCAACAAAGCTATCCAAAGACATCTTGGGCAGTTTAGACAGACCATCATAGAAAATACCTATGATGCTCCATTCAGAAAGCATATCAGAAGGACATTTTCTGATTAATTGTTTGTATCTTTCCCAAGCTTTATAGAGGGATTTCACCTTCCTTCTATCTGAAGGTTTGGACTTCCACTCTAAGCTTACTCAATTTTTGAGGTGGAAAGAACTTTGCCAAGAAAGCATTGACTAGCTTTTCCTAAGAGTTCAGGCTTTCTTTAGGTTGTGAGTCCAACCATATCCTAGCTCTGTCTCTTACAGCAAAAGGGAATAGCATAAGTCTGTAGACCTCAGGGTCAACCCCATTGGTCTTGACAGTGTCATAGATTTGCAAGAATTCAGCTAAAAATCGATGAGGATCTTCCAATGGAAGTCCATGGAACTTGCAATTCTGTTGCATTAGAGAAACTAATTGAGGCTTAAGCTCAAAGTTGTTTCCTCCAATGGCAGGGATAGAGATGCTTCTCCCATAGAAGTCGGGAGTAGGTGCAGTAAAGTCACCCATCACCTTCCTTGCATTGTTGGCATTGTTGTTGTTTTCGGCTGCCATGTCTTCTTCTTGCTTGAAGATTTCTGTTAGGTCCTCTACAGAGGATAGTGCTTTAGCTTCTCTTAGCTTTCGCTTCAAGGTCCTTTCAGGTTCAGGGTCAGCCTCAACAAGAATGCTTTTGTCTTTGCTCCTGCTCGTATGAAAGAGAAGAGAACAAGAAACTATGGAATCCTCTATGTCACAGTATAGAGATTCCTCGAGATGTCAGGGGAAAAGAAGAATGGAAGGAGGAGGTAGAAGAATTCGAACTTATCAAGAGAGATGGAGTTCGAATTGTTCATTGAGGAATAGTGTTAGTCCATAAATAGAAGGATATGAGAAGGAGGGAAGTGATTTTCGAAAATTAAGTGAAAAATTTTGAAAACATTTTTGAAAAACATTACTTAATTATTTTAAAATAATTAAAAGAAATTTTGAAAATTTGATTGATGATTTTCGAAAATTAAAGTTGGGAAAGAAATAAAGTGATTTTGAAAAAAATTTTGAAATTAGAAATCAAAAAGATATGATTGAAAACTATTTTGAAAAAGATGTGATTAAGAAGATATGATTGAAGAGTTATGGTTTTAAAAAGATATGATTGAAAAACAATTTAAAAAGATTTGATTTTTAAAATTAATGACTTGGCTAACAAGAAAAGATATGATTCAAATATTAGACCTTTCTCAACAGAAAAGGCAACATACTTGAAATGTTGAATCAAATCATTAATTGTTAGCAAGTATTTTTGAAAAAAAGAAAGAAATTGATTTTGAAAATATATGATTGAAAAGATATGATTTGAAAAAGATTTGATTTTGAAAAATTATGGAAACTTGAAAAAAATTTGAATTAAAAACAAAATCTTCCCTCTTGTGTCATCCTGGCGTTAAACGCCCAGAATGGTATCCATTCTGGGCGTTTAATGCCCAAAATGCTACCCTTTTGGGCGTTAAACGCCCAGCCAGGTACCCTGGCTGGCGTTTAAACGCCAGTTTTCCTTCCTCACTGGGCATTTTGAACGCCCAGCTTTTTTTATGTAATTCCTCTGCTGTATGTTCTGAATCTTCAATTCTCTGTATTTAATGATGAGGAATAATCAAAATGCCACTAAGATCAAATAAACAATGCATGCAAGACACCAAAATTAGAAGTTTGTATACTATTGACACTAACAAATTGGGAATGCATATGAGAAACAACAAAACACTCAAGACAAGAGAATTTAAAGATCAGAGCAAGGAAATCATCAAGAGCAACTTGAAGATCAATGAAGACACATGAATGAATTCAAAAAATGCAAGAAGAACAGAAACATGCAATTGACACCAAACTTAAAATTAGACACTAGAATTAAACAAGAAACAAAAAAAAATATTTTTGGTTTTAAGATTTTATAATTTTTTTGGATTTTTCGAAAATTATGTGGAAAAAGAAAATAAGGATATCAAAATTCTTAATAAGAATTCCAGGAATCATGCAATGTTAGTCTAAAGCTTTAGTCTAAAAAGATTAGACATGGCTAGCCAAGCTTCAGCGGGACATTACATTCAAGAGCTAAATTGATGAAAATCAATCAGCTTTGGTGATGATGAGAACATCACCTTGAAACTCTAGAATTCATTCTTAAAAATTCTGAAGAAAAATACGTAATCTAAGCAACAAGATGAACCGTCAGTTGTCCAAACTCAAACAATCCCCGGCAACGACGCCAAAAACTTGGTGCACGAAATTGTGATCATTAATGGCGCCATCAACATGGTACGCTCAATTGCAATCTCAATTCTTTATCACAACTTCGCACAACTAACCAGCAAGTGCACTGGGTCGTCCAAGTAATAAACCTTACGCGAGTAAGGGTCGATCCCACGGAGATTGTTGGTATGAAGCAAGCTATGGTCATCTTGTAAATCTCAGTCAGGCAAATTCAAATAGTTATGGAGGATTGATAATTAAAAGATGAATAAAACATAAAATAAAGATAGAGATACTTATGTAATTCATTGGTGAGAATTTCAGATAAGCGTATGGAGATGTTTTGTCCCTTCCGTCTCTCTGCTTTCCTATTGTCTTCATCCAATCCTTCTTACTCCTTTCCATGGCAAGCTGTATGTTGGGCATCACCGTTGTAAATGGCTACAGTCCCGTCCTCTCAGTGAAAATGTTCAACGCGCTATGTCACAGCACGGCTATTCATCTGTCGGTTCTCGATCATGTCGAAATAGAATCCAGTGATTCTTTTACGTCTGTCACTAACGCCCCACAATCGCGAGTTTGAAGCTCATCACAGTCATTCAATCCTTAAATCCTACTCAGAATACCACAGACAAGGTTTAGACCTTCCGGATTCTCAAGAATGCCGCCATCAATTCTAGCTTATACCACGAAGATTCTGATTAAGAAACTCCAGAGATATCCACTCAATCTAAGATAGAACGGAGGTGGTTGTTAGGCACACGTTCATAAGTGAGAATGATGATGAGTGTCACGGATCATCACATTCATCAAGTTGAGGAACAAGTGATATCTTAGAACAAGAATAAGCTGAATTGAATAGAAGAAAAATATTAATTGCATTAATACTCGAGGTACAGCAGAGCTCCACACCTTAATCTATGGTGTGTAGAAACTCCACCGTTGAAAATACATAAGTGATAATGGTGATCATTGGCTTCGGCCCCAGAGAGGGAACCAGAAGAACCATGATGAAAATACAATAGCAAAAGGTCTTATTTATAGAGAACTAGTAGCTTAGGGTTTACAAAAATGAGTAAATGACGTAAAAATCCACTTCCGGGCCCACTTGGTGTGTGCTTGGGCTGAGCATTGAAGCATTTTCGTGTAGAGACTTTTCTTGGAGTTAAACGCCAGCTTTTGTGCCAGTTTGGGCGTTTAACTCCCACTTCTGTACCAGTTCCGGCGTTAAACGCCGGGCAGTCTTGAGCTGATTTGGAACGCCAGTTTGGGCCATCAAATCTCGGGCAAAGTATGGACTATTATATATTGCTGGAAAGACCAGGATGTCTACTTTCCAACGCAATTGAGAGCACACCAATTTGGCTTCTGTAGCTCCAGAAAATCGACTTCGAATGCAGGAAGGTCAGAATCCAACAGCATCTGCAGTCCTTTTTCAGCCTCTGAGTCAGATTTTTGCTCAGGTCCCTCAATTTCAGCCAGAAAATACCTGAAATCACAGAAAAACATACAAACTCATAGTAAAGTCCAGAAAAGTGAATTTTAAATAAAAACTAATAAAAATATAATAAAAACTAACTAAAACATACTAAAAACATACTAAAAACAATGCCAAAAAGCGTATAAATTATCCGCTCATCAAGCGCATAAAAGGAAAATAAAGAAAACGTTACTAGGTTGATATGTTTGCAATGATAAGAAGATGGTTAAGGCTTGGAGATGCTTTGTTCTTATGGATTACTCCGGTCTTACTGTCTTCTCCAACTGTGAATGATTTCTTCTATGGCAGACTGTATGTGATCATCGCCTTTCTTGAGAGGTCGCCAATGCTCCTCCAGATCTGAATCCCAGGGTTAGTGCGGATCCAGTCTGATTGAGGGTGAAGCTCCTGCAGTCCATTCTCCTTAGTGATCCTACTTAAAATGCCATAGACAAGGTCAAATCTTTCGGATCAGAGAATATTGCGCCTTTGGTTCTAGCCTTTACCACAAAGACTCTAATCTCCCCATACCTCGGCTGAACTGGTGTTTCGAGAAGTCCCCAACAAAGTCGTGGATTAACTGTCTAAGAGATGTATAATCAAGCTTTTGGTTCATTGATCTCCAATCAAGGACTCACGCTGAACCCATGTAGAATGAGGATGAATGTCACAATTCATCTCATTCCTAATGTTGAAGAACGAAGATACATCTTAGAATAGAGTCAGACACAATTGAATAGAACAGTAGTACTTTTATTAATCCATGAAAATCAACAGAGCTCCTAACCTTAACCTAGGAGGTTTAGTGACTCATGCTGATAGAAAAATACAATGGAAACGTAAAAAGAGTTTTTTAACAAGGGTGAACTCTTGTATATATATACTAATCTAATGATTAAGGATTATAGAAATATGATAGGCTAGACTTAGGAGTACGAAAATCCACTTCTAGGGCCCATTTGGTGAGTGTTTGGGCTGAGCTTGAGTGTCTCCCACGAGCTAGGATCCCTTAGGGGCGTTGAACGCTGGCTAGGGACCCCCTTTTGGGCATTATGTGCCAGCCACCCACTTGTGGGCGTTCAATGCTAGGAATGGGGCAGGTGGCTGGCGTTGAACGCAAGTTTTGGGCCTTCATTTTCGATGCAAAGTATGGACTATTATATATTTATGGAAAGCCCTAGATGTTAGCTTTCCATACCTATTAAGCTCGCATCATTTAAACTTCTGTATCTCGAGAAAAGCTCTTTCAAGTGCATGGAGGTCAGATATTGACAGCATTTGCAGTGCTTTCTCTATCTTTGAATCAGACTTTTGCTCAAGCTCCTCAATTTCAGCCAGAAAATACCTGAAATCACCATAAAACACACAAACTCAAAGTAGAATCTAAAAATATTAATTTTTCACTAAAACCTATGAAAATATAATAAAACTTAAATAAAACATAATAAAAACTATATGAAAGTAATGCTAAAAAGCGTATAAACAATCCGCTCATCAGAACAGCAAAATTAAATTGTTGCTTGTCCCCAAGCGACCAAAAACAGACTAGGATAAAAAGAAGAGAAGAATACAATAAATCGCAGAGTTTTTAATAAAAGTCAGTTTCAATTAGATGAGTGGGACTAGTAGCTTTTTGCTTCTGAATAGTTTTGGTATCTAACTATCCTTTGAAGCTCAGAATGATTGGCATCTTTAGGAACTTAGAATGCAGATGATATTATTGACTCTCATAGTTTAGCTCTTTTTTATTCTTGAACACAGCTTCTTTAGAGTCTTGGCCCTGGCCCTAAGCACTTTGTTTTCCAGTATTACCGCAGGATACATAAATGCCACAGACACTTAACTGGGTGAACCCTTTCGGATTGTGGCTCAGCTTTGCTAGAATCCCCAGCCAGAGGTGTCCAGAGTTCTTAAGCACACTCTTTTTGCTTTAGATTACCACTTTAATTGCTTAATCTCAAGTTTTTCACTTGACACCTTCACACCACAAGCATATAGTTAGGGCACCAGCTCATTTGAACTGTTTAGGCCAAGATTTTATTTCTTTTAGGCCCTCCTAACCATTGATGCTCAAAGCCTTGGATCCTTGCTCTTGCCTTTTGGTTTTAAGAGTTATTGGCTTTTTGCTCTTGCCTTTTGTTTTTAAGAGCTGTTGGATTTTTCTATTTCTTTTTATTTCTTTTTCTACTCTATATCTTTTTTTTGCATTTTTTTAATATATTACTTTTTTGCTGTTTTTCTTGCATCAAGAATCAATTTTTTGGATTTTTCAAAATACCAATAATACTTCACTTTTTTCATCATTCTTTCAAGAGCCAATATTCTTAACTCCAAGATCAAATATGCAATGTTCATTCATACATTCAAAAAACAAAAACAATGCCACCACATCACATAATTGAACTATTCCTAATATAAAACTTGAAACTCATTCATCTTACTTCTCTTTTTCAAATAAAATAATTTTTCTTTTAAGCAAGGTGAAAGATGCCTGGGATGATTCATAGCTTTAAGACATAAAGACAGATGATCATGCACTAGAAACATACAATAAAACAAAATACATGGAATGCTCTTAATGGCCCATCCTCAACTGATCCATGTTGGAGCTTAGTTCTCCTAGAGAAGTGTGCAATTGCTCCCAATAGCCTTGGGGAGGAAAATACTTCCCTTGAGGCATCTCAGGGATTTCTATTTGAGGCAGCTCTACATGCTCTTGCTGTGGTCCATGTGCTGGCTTTCTAGTTTGCTCCATCCTCTTCTTAGTGATGGGCTTGTCCTCCTCAATAGGAATGTCTCCTTCTATGACAATGCCAGCTGAATTGCATAGATGATAGATAAGGTATGGGAATGCCAACCTTGCTAAAGGGGAAGGCTTTTCAGCTACCTGGTACAGTTCTTGGGGTATTACCTCATGTACCTCCACCTCACTTCCAAGCATGATACAGTGAATCATGATGGCTCGGTTAATGGTCACTTCTGACCGGTTGTTAGTAGGGGTGATAGAGCGTTGGATAAATTCTAACCATCCTCTAGCTATGGGCATGAGGTCAAGCCTTCTCAGTTGGACCTGCTAGCCTTGAGCATCCTTCTTCCACTGAGCTCCTTCCACACATATGTCTGAAAGGACTTGGTCTTGCCTTTTGGTCAAAATTGACTCTCCTAGTGTAAGGATATGGGTTTCCTTGCATCACTGACAAATGGAGAGCCAACCTTACTATTTCCGAGATGAAGTCTAAGAGACGCCCTCGGACCATGGTGCTCCAATTTTTGGGATTTGGGTTCACACTAGTGTCATGTTTCTTAGTAACCCATGCATTAGCATAGAACTCTTGTACCATCAAGATTCTGACTTCCAGAATTGGATTAGTTAGGACTTCCAACCTCTCCTCTGGATTTCTCTTCGGATTTCTGGATACTCATTCTTGTTGAGCCTAAAGGGGACTTCAAAAATCATCCTTTTCTTTGCCACTACTTCATAGATGTGGTCTTGATGCGCTTTGGTGATGAATATTTTCATCTCCCATGATTTGGAGGTGGAAGCAACTGCTTTTTCTTTCCTCTTTCTAGAGGATTCTCTGACTTTGGGTGCCATAAGTGTGAATGAAAAGCAAAACGCAAGGCTTTTTCAACACCAAAATTAAGATCTTTGCTTGTCCTTGAGCAAAATAAAAAAAAGAGTAGAAAAAGAAGAGAATAGCAGAGATGGAGGGAGATAGTGGGTTCGGCCAAGGTGGCTATAGTGGATGGATGGTTGGTGGACGAAATTGTGATCCTCTTTGTATTTGCATGAGATTTAAAAATTGGCTCTCTTGGAATTTATGATCACAACTTCATTCAACTTAACCAGCAAGTGTACTGGGTCATCCAAGTAATACCTTACGTGAGTAAGGGTCGATCCCACAGAGATTGTTGATATGAAGCAAGCTATGGTCACCTTGTAAATCTCAGTTAGGCAGATTAAATGGTTATGGGTTTCAAAAATTAATAATAAATAAAAAATAAAAAGGGATAGAAATACTTATGTAAATCAATAGTGGGAATTTCAGATAGGCGTGTGGAGATGCTAGAATCCTTTCGAATCTTTACTTTCTTATTGCTATCATCCAATCCTTCTTACTCCTTTCCATGGCAAGCTGTATGTAGGGCATCACCATTATCAATGGCTACTTTTAATCCTCTTGGGAAAATGGTCCTATGCGCTGTCACTGCACGGCTAATCGTCTGGAGGCATCACCCTTGTTGATAGCTACATCCCATCCTCTCAGTGAAAATGGTCCAAATGCTCTGTCACAGCACGGCTAATCATCTGTCGGTTCTCAATCAGGTTGGAGTAGAATCCATTGATTCCTTTGTGTTTGTCATCACGCCCAACCTTCAGGAGTTTGAAGCTCGTCACAGTCATTCAATACCGGAATCCTACTCGAAATACCACAGACAAGGTAAGACTTTCCGGATTCCCGGGATCCTACTCGGAATACCACAGACAAGGTTAGACTTTCTGGATTCCCATGAATGCCGCCATCTATCTAGCTTATACCACGAAGATTTTGTTGGGGAATCTAAGAGATATGCACCCGGCCTAAAGTAGAACGTAAGTGGTTGTCAGTCACACGCGTTCATAGGTGAGAATGATGATGAGTGTCACGGATCATCACATTCATCAAAGTGTTGTGCAACGTATATCTTGGAATAAGAATAAAAGAGAATTGAATAGAAATTAATATTAATTGTATTGAAACTTGAGGTACAGTAGAGCTCCACACCCTTAATCTATGGTGTGCAGAAACTCCACCGTTGAAAATACATAAGTGAAAGGTTCAGGCATGGCCGAATGGCCAGCCCCCTAAAACGTGCTCAATGGCCTCCTAAGATGAAGAATAAAACAAAACTGAGACCAAAGATGTAACGTGGTCAAAAGACAACTAATACACTAGTAAAAAGTCTTATTTATACTAAACTAGCTACTAGGGTTTACATGAGTAAGTAATTGATGCATAAATCCACTTCCGGTGCCCACTTGGTGTATGTTTGGGCTGAGCTTGATCTATCCACGAGCTGAGGCTTTTCTTGGAGTTGAACGCCAAGTTATAACGTGTTTTGGGCGTTCAACTCCGGATCATGACGTGTTTCTGGCGTTTTAACTCCAGACAGCAGCATGTACTTGGCGTTTAACGCCAATTTATGTCATTAATTCCCGAATAAAGTATGGACTATTATATATTGCTGGAAAGCTCTGGATGTCTACTTTCCAACGCCGTTGAGAGCGCACCATTTGGAGTTCTGTAGCTCTAGAAAATTCATTCCAAGTGCAGGGAGTATAAATTATCCGCTCATCACAACACCAAACTTAAATTGTTGCTTGTCCCCAAGCAACTGAAAATCAATTAGGATAAAAAGAAGAGAATATACTATAAATTTAAAAATATCAATGAATATTAATTATAATTAGATGAGCGGGACTTGTAGCTTTTTGCTTCTGAACAGTTTTGGCATCTCACTTTTTCGTTTGAAGTTTAGAATGATTGGCTTCTCTAGGAACTTAGAAGTTCAGATAGTGTTGTTGACTTTCCTAGTTGAGCATGTTGATTCTTGAACACAACTACTTAAGAGTCTTGGCCGTGGCCCTAAGCATTTTATTTTCCAGTCTTACCACCGGATACACAAATGCCACAGACACATGACTGGGTGAACCTTTTCAGATTGTGACTCAGCTTTGCTAGAGTCCCCAGTTAGAGGTGTCCAGAGCTCTTAAGCACACTCTTTTTGCTTTGGATCACGACTTTAACCACTCAGTCTCAAGCTTTTCACTTGGACCTTCATGACACAAGCACATGGTTAGGGACAGCTTGATTTAGCCGCTTAGGCCTGGATTTTATTTCCTTGGGCCCTCCTATCCATTGATGCTCAAAGCCTTGGATCCTTTTTACCCTTGCCTTTTGGTTTTAAGGGCTATTGGCTTTTTCTGCTTGCTTTTTCTTTTTCTTTCTATTTTTTTCGCCATTTTTTTTCGCAAGCTTTTGTTTTTCACTGCTTTTTCTTGCTTCAAGAATCAATTTCATGATTTTTCAGATAATCAATAACATTTCTCTTTGTTCATCATTCTTTCAAGAGCCAACAGTTTTAACATTCATAAACAACAAGATCAAAAATATGCACTGTTCAAGCATTCATTCAGAAAGCAAAATGTATTGTCACCACATCAATATAATTGAATTAAATTCAAGGATAAATTCGAATTTCATGTACTTCTTGTTCTTTTGAATTAAAGCATATTTCATTTAAGAGAGGTGAAGGATTAATGGATTTTATTCATAGCTTTAAGACATGGTTACTACATACTAATGATCATGAAGTAGAGACATAAAACATAGATAAACACAACATTAAAAATCGAAAAACAGAAAGAAATACGAACAAGGAATGAATCCACCTTAGTGGCGTCTTCTTCCTGAAGGACCAACAATGTCCTTAAGTTCTTCTATGTCCCTTCCTTGCCTTTGTTGCTCCTCCCTCATTGCTCTTTGATCTTCTCTTATTTCATGGAGAATGATGGAGTGCTCATGATTTTCCACCCTTAATTGTTCCACATTGTGGCTCAAATCTTCTAAGGAGGTGTTGAGTTGTTCCCAATAGTTGTTGCGAGGAAAGTGCATCCCTTGAGGCATCTCAGGGATTTCTTGATGATGAGCTTCCTCATGCATCTCTTGAGAACCGTGAAGGGTCTCTCTTGCTTGCTCCATCCTCTTTTTGGTGATGGGCTTATCCTCTTCAATGGGGATGTCTTCTTCTATGATAACTCCAGCTGAGTAACATAGATGGCAAATAAGGTGAGGAAAAGCTAGCCTTGCCATGGTGGAGGGCTTGTCGGCTATTTTGTAGAATTCATTGAAGATGACTTCATGAACTTCTACTTTCTCTCCAGTCATGATGCTATGAATCATGATGGCCCGATCCACAGTAACTTCAGATCGGTTGCTAGTGGGAATGATGGAGCGTTGAATGAACTCCAACCATCCTCTAGCCACAGGCTTGAGGTCCAGTCTTCTTAGTTAAACTGGCTTGCCTTTGGAGTCTCTTTTCCATTGAGCTCCTTCCACACATATGTCCGTAAGGACTTGGTCCAACCTTTGATTAAAGTTGACCCTTCTAGTGTAGGGGCGTACATCTCCTTGCATCATGGGCAAGTGGAACGCCAACCTCACATTTTTCAGACTAAAATCTAAGTATTTCCCCCGAACTATTGTGAGATAATTCTTTGGACTCGGGTTCATACTTTGATCATGGTTCCTAGTGATCCATGTATTGGCATAGAACTCCTGAACCATTAAGACTCCAACTTGTTGAATGGGGTTTGTAAGAACTTCCCAACATCTTCTTTGGATCTTATATCGGATCTTCAGATACTCATTTTTCTTGAGTTTGAAAGGGACCTCAAGGATCACCTTCTTCTTTGCCACAACATCATAGAAGTGGTCTTGATGGCTCTTGGAGATGAATCTTTTTTCTAGAGGATTCTCCGGCCTTAGGTGCCATTGATGGTAATGGAAAACAAAAAAGATTATGCTTTGACCACACCAAACTTAAAATATTGCTCATCCTCGAGCAATAGAAGAAAGAAGAGAAGAAGAAGAAGAAGAGAATAAGGAGGAGAAGGGGAAGTGTATTCGGCCAAGGGGGAGAAGATTTGGTTGTGTTGTGTGAAAATGAAGTAGAATGGAAAGGTATATATAGGAAGGGGGAGGGTGTAGGTTCGGCCATTTAGGGTGGGAATGGGTGGGAAAGTGTTTTTGAATTTTGAAGGTAGGTGGGGTTTATAGGGAAGAGTGGATGGATGTGAGTGGAGAATAGGTGATTGGGAAGAGAGTTTGAGGTGATTGGTGAAGGGTTTTTGGGAGGTGTGACATGGGGAAGAGTAAAATAGGATTAGGAGGTAAGGTGGGAATATAGTAGGTGGGGATCCTGTGGGGTCCATAGATCCTGAGGTGATCCTGTGGGGTCAACAGATCCTGAGGTGTCAAGGAATTCCATCCCTGCACCAAATAGGCATGTAAAATGCCTTTGCACACCATTCTGGCGTTTAAACGCCGAGTGGTGCACATTCTGGGCATTCAACGCCCACATGTAACATGTTTCTGGCGTTGAACGCCAGTTTCATGCTTGTTACTGGCATTCAGCGCCAGCTTTTCCTCTAGGCACATTCCTGGCGTTCAGCGCCAGAATGTTGCTTGTTTCTGGCGTTTAGCGCCAGTTTCATGCTCTGTTCTGGCATTGAACGCCAGCCAGATGCTCCTTACTGGCATTGAATGCCAGTCTGTGCTTCCTCCAGGGTGTGATTTTTCTTCTACTGTTTTTGATTCTGTTTTTAATTTTTATTATTTTTTTGGTGACTCCTCATGATCATGTACCTAATAAAACACAAAATAACAATAAAATAAAATTAAATAAAAATTAGATAAATAAAATTGGGTTGCCTCCCAACAAGCGCTTCTTTAATGTCAATAGCTTGACAGTGGCTCTCATGGAGCCACAAAGGTGATCAAGTCAATGTTGTATAGTCCCAACACCAAACTTAGAGTTTGGATATGGGATCTTGACACCAAACTTAGAGTTTGGTTGTGGCCTCCTAACACCAAACTTAGAGTTTGACTGTGGGGGCTCTTCTTGACTCTGAACTGAGAGAAGCTCTTCATGCTTACTCTCTTTTGTCATAGAGGGATGGCCATGTGCCTTAAACACAAGGTAGTCTCTATTCAATTGAAGGACTAATTCACCTCTGTTGACATCTATCACAGCTCCTGTTGTGGCTAGGAAAGGTCTTCCAAGGATGATGCATTCATCCTCTTCCTTCCTAGTGTCTAAGATTATGAAATCAGCAGGTGTAAAGGCCTTCAACCTTTACTAACACGTCCTCCACTATTCCATAAGCTTATCTCAATGACTTGTCTGCCAATTGTAATGAGAACAAGGCAGGTTGTACCTCAATGATCCCCAGCTTCTCCATTACAGAGAGTGTCATAAGATTTATCCCTGACCCCAGATCACATAGAGCCTTCTCAAAGGTCATGGTGCCTATGGTACAAGGTATTAAGAACTTGCCAGGATCATGTTTCTTTTGAGGTAGAGTTTGCTGAATCCAGGTATCCAGTTCACTAATGAGCAAGGGAGGTTCACTTTCCCAAGTCTCATTACTAAACAACTTGGCATTCAGCTTCATGATAGCTCCTAAATATTGAGCAACTTGCTCTCCAGTTACATCTTCATCCTCTTCTGAGGAAGAATAGTCTTCAGAGCTCATGAATGGCAGAAGGAGATTTAATGGAATCTCTATGGTCTCTATATGAGCCTCAGATTTCCTTGGATCCTTAATAGGAAACTCCTTCTTGCTTGAGGGACGTCCCAGGAGGTATTCCTCACTAGGATTTTCGTCCTCCTCCTCCCTTGTGCATTCGGCCATATTGATTAGATCAATGGCCCTGCACTCTCCTTTTGGATTCTCTTCTGTATTGCTTAGGAGAATACTGGGAATAGTTTCAATGATTTTCTTACTCAGCTGGCCCACTTGTGCCTCCAAATTTCTGATGGGGGATCTTGTTTCACTCACGAAACTGAAAGTGGCTTTTGACAGATCAGATACTAAGTTTGCTAAATTAGAGGGGCTCTGTTCAGAATTTTCTGTCTGTTGCTGAGAAGATGATGGAAAAGGCTTGTTATTACTGAGCCTATTTCTTCCACCATTGTTAAAGCTTTGTTGAGGCTTTTGTTAATCCTTCCATGAGAAATTTGGATGATTTCTCCATGATGAGTTATAGGTGTTTCCATAAGGTTCACCCATGTAATTAACCTCT
>NC_029778.3:42144418-42145760 GCF_000817695.3 Arachis duranensis
TGTAGACTTCAGGATCAACTCCATTCGTCTTTACAGTCTCACAGATCTGCAAGAACTCAGTTAAAAATTGATAAGGATCTTCAGATTGAAGTCCATAAAACTTGCAGTTTTGTTGCATTAAGGCAACTAGCTGAGGTTTCAGCTCAAAGTTGTTGGCTCCAATGGCAGGAATGGAGATGCTTCTTCCATCAAATTTGGACATTGGCTTTGTGAAGTCACCAAGCATTCTCCTTGCATTATTATTATTTTCGGCTGCCATCTCCTTCCCTTGTTCGAAAATTTCTGAAAGGTTGTTTCTGGATTGTTGTAATTTAGTTTCTCTTAGTTTCCTTTTCAGAGTCCTTTCAGGTTCAGGATCAATTTCGACAAGAGTGCCTTTTTCCCTGTTCCTGCTCATATGAAAGAGAAGAAAACAAGAAAAGGAGAGGAATCCTCTATGTCACAGTATAGAGATTCCTTTATGTTAGTAGAAGAAGAAAGGGGATAAGAGTGAAGAAGAATGGGTTCGGATTTTTTAGATGAAGAGAGGTGAAGAGAAGTGTTAGTAAATAAATAATTAAATAGAATAAGAAAAGAGATGGAGAATTTTGAAAATAATTTTTAAAAAGGTGTTAGTAATTTTTGAAAATTAGAGATAAGATAAGATTAAAATTAAAATTTAAAACAATTAAAAAGAATTTTTGAAAAAGAGAGAAGTATTTTCGAAAATTAGAGATGGATAGGTAGTTAGGTGGTTTTGAAAAAGATAAGAAACAAACAAAAAGTCAAAGAGTTAGTTGAAAAAGATATTAAAATCAAATTTGAAAAGATAAGAAGATAAGAGGTTGGATAAGATATTTTGAAATCAACTTTTGAAAAAGATAAAATTTTTGAAACAGATAAGATAAAAGATAAAAAGATTTAATTCAAAAATTTTAAAATTATTTACTTCACTAACAAGAAACTACAAGATAAGATTCTAGAACTTAAAGATTGAACCTTTCTTAACAAGAAAGTAACAAACTTCAAATTTTTGAATCAATCACATTAATTGTTAGTGTATTTTCGAAAAATATGATATAAAGATAAGAAAAAGATTTTGAAAATATTTTGAAAAAGATTTTTGGAATTTTTTTGAAAATAATGAGAAAAATGAAAAAGATATAATTTTTGAAAAAGATTTTGAAAAGATAAGATTTTTTTAAAATTGAAAATTTGACTTGACTTGTGAGAAACAACTAATTTTAAAAATTTTTGACCAAGTCAACCCAAAATTTCAAAAATTTGGAGGGAAATAGGAAAAGATTTTTTTTATTTTTGAAATTTTAAAGATGAGAGAGAAAAACATAAAAATGACCCAAAA
>NC_029778.3:42145796-42153545 GCF_000817695.3 Arachis duranensis
AATGCATGCAAGAATGCTATGAATGTCAAGATGAACACCAAGAACACTTTGAAGATCATGATGAACATCAAGAACATAATTTTGAAAAATTTTTGATGCAAAGAAAACATGCAAGACACCAAACCTAGAAATTTTTAATGCTTGAAAAATATGAATGCAAAGATGCACAAGAAAAAACAACAAACAACACAAAACAAGAAATCATCAAGATCAAATAAGAAGACTTGTCAAGAATAACTTGAAGATCATGAAGAACACTATGAATGCATGGGATTTTCGAAAAATGCAAGAAAAATTTTTAAAGCATGCAATTGACACCAAACTTAAAAATTGACTCAAGACTCAAACAAGAAACACAAAATATTTTTGGTTTTTATGATTTTATGATTTTTTTTGTATTTTCTTATTTTTTCGAAAAACATTATTAGAAAAACGAAAAAGAAAAGAAAAATTTTGAAAAAGATTTTTGAAAAGAAAATTACCTAATCTGAGCGACAAGATGAACTGTCAGTTGTTCATACTCGAACAATCCCGGGCAACGGCGCCAAAAACTTGGTGGACAAAATTATGATCCTCTTTGTATTTGCATGAGATTTAAAAATTGGCTCTATTGGAATTTATTATCACAACTTCATTCAACTTAACCCGCAAGTGTACTGGGTCATCCAAGTAATACCTTACGTGAGATTGTTGGTATGAAGCAAGCTATGGTCACCTTGTAAATCTCAGTTAGGCAGATTAAATGGTTATGGGTTTCGAAAATTAATAATAAATAGAAAATAAAAAGGGATAGAAATACTTATGTAAATCAATAGTGGGAATTTCATATAGGCGTGTGGAGATGCTAGAATCCTTTCGGATCTCTACTTTCTTATTGCTCTCATCCAATCCTTCTTACTCCTTTCCATGGCAAGCTGTATGTAGGGCATCACCATCATCAATGGCTACTTTTAATCCTCTCGGAAAAATGGTCCTATGCGCTGTCACTACACGGCTAATCGTCTGGAGGCATCACCCTTGTTGATAGCTACATCCCATCCTCTCAGTGAAAATGCTCCAAATGCTCTGTCACAGCACGGCTAATCATCTGTCGGTTCTCAATCAGGTTGGAGTAGAATCCATTGATTCCTTTGCGTTTGTCATCACGCCCAGCCTTCAGGAGTTTGAAGCTCGTCACAGTCATTCAATACCGGAATCCTACTCGGAATACCACAGACAAGGTAAGACTTTCCGGATTCCCGGGATCCTACTCGGAATACCACAGACAAGGTTAGACTTTTCGGATCCCCATGAATGCCGCCATCTATCTAGCTTATACCACGAAGATTCTGTTGGGGAATCTAAGAGATATGCGCCCGGCCTAAAGTAGAACGGAAGTGGTTGTCAGTCACGCACGTTCATAGGTGAGAATGATGATGAGTGTCACGGATCATCACATTCATCAAAATGTTGTACAACGTATATCTTGGAATAAGAATAAAAGAGAATTGAATAAAAAGTAATAATAATTGTATTGAAACTTGAGGTACAGCAGAGCTCCACACCCTTAATCTATGGTGTGCAGAAACTCCACCGTTATGTTCTATATATACTTGACTAGCTACTAGGGTTTACATGAGTAAGTAATTGATGTATAAATACACTTTCGGGGCCCACTTGGTGTATGCTTGGGCTGAGCTTGATCTATCCATGAGTAGAGCCTTAACTTGGAGTTGAACTCCAAGTTATAACGTGTTTTGGGCGTTCAACTCCGGATCATGACGTGTTTCTGGCGTTTAACTCCAGACAGCAGCATGTACTTGGCGTTTAACGCCAAGTTACATCGTCAATTCCCAAATAAAGTATGGACTATTATATATTGCTGGAAAGCTCTGGATGTCTAATTTTCAACGCCGTTGAGAATGCGCCATTTGGAGTTCTGTAGCTCCAGAAAATCCATTTCGAGTGCAGGGAGATCAGATTCCAACAACATCAGCAGTCCTTTTGTCAGCCTTTTTCAGAGTTTTTATTCCAACAACATCAGCAGTCCTTTTGCCAGCCTTTTTCAGAGTTTTGCTCAAGTCCCTCAATTTACGCCAGAAATTACTTGAAATCACAGAGAAACACACAAACTTATAGTAAAGTCCAGAAATGTGAATTTAACATAAAAACAAATGAAAACATCCCTAAAAGTAGCTTGAACTTACTAAAAACTACCTAAAAACAATGCCAAAAAGCGTATAAATTATCCGCTCATCAATGGTGCATGTATGAAGGATAGAAAGAAGGGGTATTATAGAAGTGGGAAAGGTTGGGTTCGAATGAATGAGTGGTAATTGGGTGGGAAATTTTGAATTTGAAGTGGGTGGGGGTTGATGGGAGTTATGATGGTTTTGGGAAGAGATATGGATGTGATTGGGTTAAAGTTTATAGGGAATAATGTGTGGGGAAGAGTGAAAGTAAGAGAGAGAAGAAGGTGGGGGTAAGTGGAGATTCTGTGGGACCCACTGGTCCTGAGAGGCTAGGAAATTCAGGTTTTCTGCCCCTCCTAGGCGTTAAACGCCCAGCTGCTGCTCCTGGCTGGCATTCAACGCCAGCAATATGCCTCTCATTGGGCGTTGAACGCCCATTAGGGTGCTTCTGCCTGGCATTCAACGCTAGGTCTCTATCCCCTGGCTAGCGTTCAACGCCAGCTTCCTACTCTTCATGGGCGTTGAACGCCCATTCTGGCTTCTTGGCTAGCATTCAATGCCAGCGAGGTCTTGCTCCGGGGCATTCTGTTTCTAGTTCTGACTGTTTCTGTTTCTTTTCCAACTATTGCACATAATCACAAACCTAAACAAATATGAAAATTAAACTGAAATAACTTAAAGAAACTTAAAGAAAATAAGAAAACATTAATTATTGATAGGTTGCCTCCCAACAAGATCTTATTTAACGTCACTAGCTTGACGGTTAGCTCCTTACGGAGATGGATAGGGGCTCAGAAATTCGCCCCTTACAATGAACTTCTTTCCTGTGCTCTCATGGATAAGTTCCACATGTTCTAGAGACAGGATTCTTTTCACAGTGTGTGGAATGACTAGATTGTCAGTGAAGATGACTCCCATGCCAGGTGAGAGGCCTTTAGTGGGGATTTTCATATCCCTCCAGTCCTTGGGCGTTTTCTTACACCATTTCTCTCAGAGCTTGTTGATGGTTGCTGATGAGCGGATAATTTATATGCTTTTTGGCATTGTTTTTATGATGTTTTTAGTATGATTTAGTTATTTTTTAATATATAATTATTAGTTTTTATGCAAAAATCACATTTCTGGACTTTACTATGAGTTTGTGTGTTTTTCTGTGATTTCAGGTATTTTCTAGCTGAAATTGAGGGACCTGAGCAAAAATCTGATTCAGAGGGTGAAAAAGAACTGAAGATGCTGTTGGATTCTGATCTCCATGCACTCGAAGTGGATTTTCTAGAGCTACAAAAGCCCGAGATTTGATGGCCCAAACTGGCGTTCCAAGTCAGCATAAAAATCATGACGTAAAACACTCAAACTGGCACCAGAATTGGAGTTAAACGCCCAAACTGGCACCAAAGCTGGTGTTTAACTCCAAGAGAAGCCTATGCACGTGAAAGCTTCAATGCTCAGCCCAAGCACACACCAAGTGGGCCCCAGAAATGGATTTCTGGATCATTTACTTATTACTAGTTCACCATAAATAGGACCTTTTACTGTTGTATTTTCATCTTTTGATCATCTTTGATCTTGGGATCAGGTCTTTGAACCCTTTTTTGATTTTTTCATGTTATTTGGGAGGCATGGCCATTCGACCATGTCTAGACCTTGTTCTTATGTATTTTCAACGGTCGAGTTTTTACACATCATAGATTAAGGTGTGGAGCTTTGCTGTTTCTCATGAATTAATGCAAAGTACTATTGTTCTTCTATTCAATTCACGCTTATTCTTGTTCTAAGATATTCACTCGTACTTCAACCTGATGGATGTGATGATCTGTGACACTCATCATCATCCTCCCTTATGAACGCATGCCTGACAACCACTTCCGTTCTATCTGCGAGTGCTTGAGTGTGTATCTCTTAGCCTCCTGGTTCGTGACGCATGGTTGCCTCTCCTGACAACAGAGTCTTCCACTCCGTGCGATCAGAGTCTTCGTAGTATAAGCTAGAATCAATTGGGAGCATTCTTGAGATCTGGAAAGTTAAACCTTGTCTGTGGTATTCTGAGTAGGATCTGGGATGGGATGACTATGGCGAGCTTCAAATTCGCGAGTGCTGGGCGCAGTGACAGTGCGCAAAAGGATCAATGGATCTTATTCTGACACGATCGAGAACCGACAGATGATTAGCCCTACGTAACCTGTAGCTAGACCATTTTCACTGAGAGGATGGATGGTAGCCATTGACAACGGTGATCCCCCAACATACAGCTTGCCATAGAAAGGAGTACGCATGACTGGATGAAGGCAGTAGGAAAGCAGATATTCAAAAGGAACAAAGCATCTTCATACGCTTATCTGAAATTCCTACCAATGAATTACATAAGTATCTCTATCTTATTTTATGTCTTCTTCATCTTTTAATTATCAAAATCCCATAACCAATTGAATCCGCCTGATTGAGATTTACAAGATGACCATAGCTTGCTTCAAGCCGACAATCTCCGTGGGATCGACCCTTACTCACATAAGGTATTACTTGGACGACCCAGTGCACTTGCTGGTTAGCTGCACGGAGTTGTGAGAGAAGTGTGAACTCATGATTTCGTGTACCAAGTTTTTTGCGCCGTTGCCGGGGATTGTTTGAGTTTGGACAACTGACAGTTCATCTTGTTGTTTAGATTAGGTATTTTTCTTTTTATTTTATTCTTCAGGATTTTTAAGAACGAATTCTAGAGTTTTAGATGATGCCTTTATCATCACAGGAGCTAGTTGATTCCCATCAATTTGGTTGCTGCATGTAATGACTTGCTGAAGCTTGATTAGCCCTGTCTAATCTTTTTAGACTGAAGCTTTAGACTAACAATGCATGATTCCTGGAATTCTTATTAAAATTTTTGAGTTTCTTATTTTCTTTTTCAAAATAATTTTCGAAAAAAATACAAAAAAAATTTTATAAAATCGTAAAAATAAAAAATATTTGTGTTTCTTGTTTGAGTCTAGTGTCAATTTTTTAAGTTTAGTGTCAATTGCATATTTTCATTTTTTGCAAATTTTTGAAAACTCGTGCATGGTGTTCTTCATGATCTTCAAGTTGTTCTTGATGATTTTCTTTGTCTGATCTTTGAATTCTCTTGTTTTATGACTTTTGTTGTTTCTCATGTGCATTCTCAATTTGTTAGTGTCTCTAGTATGAAAATTTCTAAGTTTGGTGTATTGCATGTCTTTCTTTTCTTAAAAATTTTCAAAAAAATATGTTCTTGATGTTCATCTTGACATTCAAAGTGTTCTTGTATGCATTGTTTATTTGGTCTTAGTTTTTCATTATTATTTTCATTTTGTTGCTTTTCTCTCTCATCATTAAAAATTCAAAAAAATTTCAAAATTATGTCTTTTCAAGTTAATAATACAGAGAATTGAATATTCAGAACATACAGCAGAGGAATCACAGAGAAAAAACTGGGCGTTCAAAACGCCCAGTAAGGAAGGATTTCTGGGTGTTTAAATGCCAGCCAGGTATCATTCTGGGTGTTTAACGCCAGGATAACACCAAGGAGGTAATTTTGTTTTCAATTCAAATCTTTCAATTTTTCAAGTTTTAAAACTAATTTTTCAAAACCTTATCTTTTTCATATCCTCTCTTATCAATCATATCTTTTTCATTTTTCTTTTAATATTTTCGAAAATCCTTGCTAACAATTAATGTTGTGATTCAAAAATTTCAAGTTTGTTATTTTCTTGTTAAGAAAGGTTCAATATTTGAATTTTAGAATCATATCTTTTAATTTCTTGTTAGTCAAGTCATCAATTTTAAAAATCAAATCTTTTTCAAAAAAAAAATCTTTTTCAACCATATCTTTTCCATCATATCTTTTTAAAAATCAAATTTTCTTCAATCATATCTTTTCAATCATATCTTTTTTAAAATAAAATCTTTTTCAATCATATCTCTTTTAATTTGATTTCAATTTTTTTTCTAACTTCTTATCTTTTTAAAATTATTTCCAAATCTTTTTCAACTAATCACTATTTCTTATCTTTTTTTAAAAAAACCACCTAATCACTTTTTCTCTCCCAATTTTTGAAAATCACTAACCACTTTTTCAAAAATCTTTTTAATTTTCGAAAACTCTCTCTCTCTCATCTCTTTCTATTTAATCACTAACACTTATCCTCCTTTGATAATTCGGACCCCTTCTTTTTCTATAAGTTCGAATTCTCTACCTCATCCTTCTATTCTTCTTTTCCTTTGACACATCAAGGAATCTCTATACTGTGACATAGAGAATTCCATACTTCTTTGTTTTCTTCTCTTTCACATGAGTAGGAACAAAGATAAAGGCATTCTTATTAAAGCTGATCCTAAACCTGAAAGGACTCTGAAGAGGAAGTTAAGAGAAGCTAAAGCACAACTCTCTGGAGAGGACCTGACAGAAGTTTTCGAAAAAGAAGAAGACATGGCAGCCAAAAATAACAACAATGCCAACAATGCAAGAAAGGTGCTTGGTGACTTTACTGCACCTACTCCCGACTTCTATGGGAGAAGCATCTATATTTCTGCCATTGGAGCAAACAACTTTGAACTTAAGCCTCAATTAGTTTCTCTGATGCAACAGAATTGCAAGTTTCATGGACTTCCATTGGAAGATCCTCATCAGTTCTTGGCTGAATTTTTACAAATATGTGACACTGTTAAGACCAATGGAGTTGATCCCGAGGTCTACAAACTCATGCTTTTCACTTTTTCTGTAACACCCTACCATACAGAGTCTTATGCTTAAGTCATAATTCAAAGATGGCAAGGTATTACGACCTCTAAAATAAAAGTTTAGTACATATAGTAGTATGAATGATTGATTATAACTAGGAGCCTTTGTAGAAAAAGGGTAAACAAAAACCGCAACTCGAAAGCGCAACACTCCGATCGATAACGTAACGAACAAGGATAACCAACGCGTGATTATATATATACAAAGGAGTGTCAAAAACAGGAATATCAAGACTCAAGATCCGGCTGCGAAGATAACCGGTCCGAGCATAACAACATATACATATGATAAAAATAAGGAAAACCCCAAGGAAACCCAAAGGGACACCAAAATACAAAACCTATTCTCCAAAATTCTCCCATAAGAGGAGTCATCACAGTCTGTATTAATTAATGGAGATAAAAGTATCTAAGCAAAACATATAAACCAAAACATAGCCCCGAGAACAAAGGATCTTCGCAAATCTAGAAGTCTCCAGCATGCCTCAGCGAGAAACCTCACGTCCTGCATCTGAAAACCACAAAATCCGCATGGGTGAGAACCAGAGGTCCCCAGCATGGTAACAGCTTCCACATATATAATACATAATAATGGAGGAAAGCCAAAGGCAATCCTAGAACTTCCTCCATATAATATCAACGCTTATAAACAAGCTAAACCATAAAGGGCATCTGACTAAAGATTCTTCAGTCTAACTAATACTTCCCTTTCCAATTCCTTCAAACCTCCCAACCACTAGTAGGAGTATAATGTAGCAAACACAGTTATATCAAACAAAGAATATACAAATAGGAACAGTTAAGGCATTTAGACAATTAGCAAGTGTTATGA
>NC_029778.3:42155545-42157156 GCF_000817695.3 Arachis duranensis
GTTGGGCCAAGGGCCTACTTTGGGTCCGGTTGGCCCGGTTTGGCCCGTTCGGTCCAATCTTGGTCCGAATTCTATAAAATTGGTACCGAAATTCTCGTCTCAATCTCCTCTATCACATTTAGCCATAAAAAATCACATTTTGGGCTTTCTAGAATAAATTCTCATTTATGGGTTAATTAGCCATTAATTAACCGGGTCTTACATTCTTACCCACCTAATTGGGAATTTTGCCCACAAAATTCAAATGCAATTACCTGAGAATAAATGCGGATAATCCGTTCGCATCTTTGACTCAAGTTCCCAAGTGTGTTCCTCAACACCGCCTCGACTCCATGCCACTTTGACTAATGAAACCTCTTTTCCACGCAACCGTTTGATACTAGTATCATCAATTCTGACCGGAGCCACTGGGAGCGTCAAATCTTCCCTTAACTGAACCGACTCAGGTTCCAACACATGGCTAGCATCAGGAGTGTACTTCCGAAGCTGCGACACCTGAAACACATCATGCAGGTTCGAAAGATGAGGTGGTAGAGCCATCCGATACGCCACCGGTCCAATCCTCTCCAGGATTTGAAATGGACCAATGTATCGAGGATTCAACTTCTTTGCTTTAATCGCCCTACCTACTCCCGTGGTCGGAGTAACCTTAAGGAAAACATGTTCTCCTTCCTCAAATTCTAAGGGCTTTCGCCTCTGATTGGCGTAACTCTTTTGACGACTCTGCGCCGTAAGCATCCTATCACAGATTTTCTTGACTTGTTCAGTAGTCTCAGCTATCATTTTCGGCCCCAACAAGCTTTTCTCTCCAGCTTCATACCAACATAGTGGAGATTGACATTTCCTCACATACAAGGCCTCATACGGAGCCATTCCGATGCTCGCATGATAACTATTATTGTATGCAAACTCCACTAATGGCATATACCGATCCCAACTCGCCGGTTGGTCCAAAACACAAGCTCTCAACATATCCTCTAGTGTTTGGATCGTCCTCTCGGATTGACCATCAGTTTGAGGATGGTAAGCCGTGCTCAAGCTTAATCGGGTTCCAAAAGCTTTCTGAAATGCACCCCAAAATCTTGAAGTGAAACGAGGATCTCTATCAGAGATTATAGTAGCAGGTACACCATGAAGTCTCACAATCTCCTTTATGTATAACCGTGCTAGCTCCTCAAGGGTGTAAGTCATACGAATGGGTAAAAAGTGAGCTGACTTCGTCAGTCGGTCCACAATCACCCAAATGGCATCAAAACCAGCCCTAGTCCTTGGCAATTCTGACACAAAGTCCATTGCAATACTTTTTCACTTCCATTGTGGAATCTCTAAAGGTTGCAACATCCCGGAAGGTCTTTGATGTTTAATCTTTACCTTTTGACAAGTTAAGCACTTTGAAACATATTCCACCACATCATTCTTCATTCCCGGCCACCAGAACATTGCCTTTAAATCATGGTACATCTTAGTACTTCCCGGGTGAATGGAGAATCCGCTTTTGTGTGCCTCCTTTAAAATATCTTGCCTAAAAGTGCCAACATCCGGCACAATAATCCTACCCTTGAATCTCCATAACCCATCTTTTTCTTCCGACACTCTCCACTGTTTTCCTTG
>NC_029778.3:42157466-42158258 GCF_000817695.3 Arachis duranensis
GTGGTTGGTTGCTTCCAATCCATCACAGCCTCCACCTTAGTTGGATCTACGGCTATTCCCTTCTTACTCACCACATGGCCCAAAAATTTCACCTCACTCTTCCAAAACTCACACTTCGACAGTTTTGCATAGAGTTTCTTCTCCTTTAGAATCTGTAACACGGTCCTCAAGTGTTCCGCATGCTCTTCTTCAGTCTTGGAGTAAATCAGTATGTCGTCAATGAAGACAACAACGAATTTATCCAGAAACGAACAGAACACTATATTCATGTAATCCATAAACACTGCAGGAGCGTTCGTCAACCCAAAAGACATTACAATGTACTCGTAATGACTATAATGAGTCCTGAAAGCGGTCTTAGGGATATCCTCACCCCTCACCCTTATCTGGTGATAACCGGATCGCAAATCGATCTTGGAGAAAATTCCAGCTCCTTGTAACTGATCCATGAGATCATCAATTCTCGGCAATGGGTACTTATTCTTTATTGTAACCTTGTTTAGTTGCCTGTAATCCACACAGAGCCGCATACTCCCATCCTTCTTCTTCACCAGTAACACTGGAGCACCCCACGGAGACACACTTGGTCGTATAAAATTCTTTCCCAACAAATCCTCTAACTGAGACTTTAGCTCGGCCATCTCTAATGGTGACATCCTATAAGGAGCACTTGAGATTGGTCCCGCCCCGGGTACCAACTCAATAGCAAACTCAACCTCTCGGTTAGGTGGAAACTCATCAATATCATCAGAAAACACTTCCGGAAACTCACACACAACCAGAATCTGTTCC
>NC_029778.3:42159558-42160114 GCF_000817695.3 Arachis duranensis
GAGATTGTCGGCTTGAAGCAAGCTATGGTTATCTTGTAATTCTTAGTCAGGATATCAGAAATTATAAGGATTGATTGTGAAAAGCAAAGGAACATGAAATGATTACTTGTTTTGCAGTAATGGAGAATAGGTTGAGGTTTGGAGATGCTCCATCTTCTGAATCTCTGCTTTCCTACTGTCTTCTTCTTCAAACACGCATGTCTCCTTCCATGGCAAGCTGTATACAGGGTTTCACCGTTGTCAATGGCTACCTCCCATCCTCTCAGTGAAAGCGATTGCATATGCTCTGTCACAGCATAGCGGAATTCATCTGTCGGTTCTCAATCAGACCGGAATAGAATCCAATGATTCTTTTGCGTCTGTCACTAACGCCCCGCCTTCAGGAGTTTGAAGCACGTCACAGTCATTCAATCATTGAATCCTACTCAGAATACCACAGACAAGGTTTAGACCTTCCGGATTCTCTTGAATGCCACCATCAATCCTAGCTTATACCACGAAGATTCCGGTTAAAGAATCCAAGAGATAACTACTTAATCTAAGGTAGAACGGAGGT
>NC_029778.3:42160410-42160856 GCF_000817695.3 Arachis duranensis
GTAAAGTCCAGAAAAGTGAATTTTAGCTAAAAACTAATAAAAATATACTAAAAACTAACTAGATTATACTAAAAACAATGCCAAAAAGCATACAAATTATCCGCTCATCACAACACCAAACTTAAATTGTTGCTTGTCCCCAAGCAACTGAAAATCAAAATAGGATAAAAAGAAGAGAATATACTATAGATTCCAAAATATCAAGGAAACATAGCTCCAATTAGATGAGCGGGAGTAGTAGCTTTTTGCCTCCGAACAGTTTTGGCATCTCACTCTATCCTTTGAGGTTCAGAATGATTGGCATCTATAAGAACTCAGAACTCAGATAGTGTTATTGATTCTCTTAGTTGAGCATAATGATTCTTGAACATAGCTAGTGTACGAGTCTTGGCTGTGGCCCAAAGCACTCTGTCTTCCAGTATTACCACCGGATACATACATGCCAC
>NC_029778.3:42161022-42161540 GCF_000817695.3 Arachis duranensis
TTTTTTTTTTCGAAATTTTTTTTTTTGTATCCACTGCTTTTTCTTGCTTCAAGAATCACTCTAATGATTTTTAGATCCTCAATAACAGTTCTCCTTCTCCATCATTCTTTCAAGAGCCAACTATTTTAACATTCTTTAAAACAACAAATTCAAAAGACATATGCACTGTTCAAGCATTTATTCAAAAAACAAAAAGTATTGTCACCACATCAAACTAATTCAACTAGTTTCAAAGTTGAATTCGAAATCCTGTACTTCTTGTTCTTTTGTGATTAAAGCACTTTTCATTTAAGAGAGGTGATGGATTCATAGGAAATTTATAGCTTTAAGACATGAACTTTAAATTTTATTAATCAAAGAATAAGAACAAGACTCAAAGAAATTTTATTAATTATGAATTAAGAACGAGACTTAAAGATAGATATAAGATGAAACTAAAAAAAATAAAAATAAAAATAGAAAACAAAACAAAGGAAAAAAAACGCAAACATAGGCTCCTAATGATAGAGGTTTTCACA
>NC_029778.3:42161640-42161973 GCF_000817695.3 Arachis duranensis
GATGCTCCATCTTCTGAATCTCTGCTTTCCTACTGTCTTCTTCTTCAAACACGCATGTCTCCTTCCATGGCAAGCTGTATGTAGGGTTTCACCATTGTCAATGGCTACCTCCCATCCTCTCAGTGAAAGCGATTGCATATGCTCTGTCACAGCATAGCGGAATTCATCTGTCGGTTCTCAATCAGGCCGGAATAGAATCCAATGATTCTTTTGCGTCTGTCACTAACGCCCCGCCTTCAGGAGTTTGAAGCACCTCACAGTCATTCAATCATTGAATCCTACTCAGAATACCACAGACAAGGTTTAGACCTTCCGGATTCTCTTGAATGCCGC
>NC_029778.3:42162889-42164110 GCF_000817695.3 Arachis duranensis
TTAACTAAAAACTAATAAAAATATACTAAAAACTAACTAGATTATACTAAAAACATACTAAAAATAATGCCAAAAAGCATACAAATTATCCGCTCATCAGTTACCATGGCTTCATGGGTAGCATTGTACACTCTTAGATCATATTCTAAAGTTACAATCTTCAATCCTAACTCATGGGCTTTCTCAAATGCAATGAATGAATGTGATGCTCCTGAATCAAATAAAGCATTTAAAGTTTGACCAGCCATTTCACAGTTACCTCGAATAAGTGTCTCGGATCCCTCAACTCCTACAGCTGAAGTGGTGAAGTCTCAGATCCCTCAGCTCCTACAGCTGAAGTGGTGAACACCCGACCAGTCTGTTGTGCTTTCCCAGCACCTTGTTTCTGCCTCTCTGGACAATTTGTGGCTTTATGCCCTGCCTTTCCACAAGTGTAGCACAAACCCCACCGGTCTTGCATGGTGCTCCCGGATGGTGACTTCCACACCTAGTACAAGCTTGATCATTCTGAGGCTGCTTCCCATACTTCTTCCCTTGGAAATTGTTGTTGTTGTTGGGCCTCCTGAAAGAGCTTCCCCTCTTGAAAGACGGGCCTCTAGGTGCAAAGCTCTTCCCTCGGTTCTGTGGGAATGAACCTTTGTGAATCCCTTTCTCAGCGATTTCCCTTTTTACACACTCTTCAGCAACCCTACACTTGTTTACCAGCTCGGAGAAGGTCCTAATCTCCATTGGTCCCACTGAACTGAAAATATCACTCCGGAGTCCTCCTTCATACTTAACACACTTCCATTCCTCATATTCCACCGGAGTCCCTTGGCACATACGAGAGAACCTGAACAGCTCCTCAAACTTGTCAGTATACTCTGGTATGGACATAGTACCCTGCTTCAGCTGTAACAATTCAAGTTCCTTAGCCGTCCTAGCAGAAGTCGGAAAGTACTTCTTATAGAACTCCTCTTGGAAGACATTCCAATTGATATAGTCATCACCCTGCTGCAGAAGACATCGGATACCTTACCACCAATGCGACGCTTCATCGACAAGCATATAGGTAGCAAACTCGACACGCTGTCCTTCAGGCACCACTTGCACTTGCAGCGCTCGCTCTATAGCCTGAAACCATGTATCAGCCTCAGTCGGACTAGTAGTTCCCTTGAACTTAGGCGGATTAACCTTCAAAAAGTTTGCCAGTGTCATCGGGCCCTGAACTCCACCTCCATC
>NC_029778.3:42167329-42179022 GCF_000817695.3 Arachis duranensis
TGGGTTTTGTAGAGCTCTCCGCGGTGAACGCGTGGCCGCAAACGGAGCGGCAATCGGAGCTCTAGATCAAAAGTTATGGTGGTTTGAAGATCAAGTGAGAGATAGAGGTTTGAGAGAGTGTTCTTCCCCCATTTCCTCTCTTTTTCAGCGTGTTTGGTGTTGTGTGAGGAGAGAGAGAGTGCTGAAAACTAGGGTTTTGGTTTAGTTATGTTGGGCCAAGGGCCCACTTTAGGTCCAATTGGCCCGGTTTGGCCCGTTCGGTCCAATCTTGGTCCGAATTCTATAAAATTGGTACCGAAATTCTCGTCTCAGTCTCCTCTATCACATTTAGCCATAAAAATCACATTTTAGGCTTTCTAGAATAAATTCTCATTTATGGGTTAATTAGCCGTTAATTAACCGGGTTTTACATTTGCTATAAGAGACAGAGCTAGTATATGGTTGAACTCACAACCTAGAGACAGCCTGAACTCTTGGAAAAAGCTGGTCAATGCCTTCTTAGCTAAATTCTTTCAACCTCAAAAGATGAGTAAGCTTAGAGTGGAAGTTCAAACATTCAAATAGAAGGAAAGTGAATCCATCTATGAAGCTTGGAAAAGATACAAGCAATTGATCAAAAGGTGTCCATCTGACATGCTTTCAGAATGGAGCATCATAGGTATCTTCTATGATGGTCTGTCTAAGTTATCCAAGATGTCATTGGACCATTCTGCGGGCAGATCTATTCATCTGAAGAAAATGCCTGCAGAAGCCCAGGAACTCATTGAAATGGTTGCAAATAATCAGTTCATGTACACTTCTGAAAGAAATCCTTTGACCAATGGAACAACTCAGAAGAAAGGAGTTCTTAAGATTGACACTCTGAATGCCATATTGGCTTAGAATAAAATATTGACTCAGCAAGTCAATATAATTTCTCAGAATCTGACTGGATTGCAAGCTGCATCTGGCAGTGCTAAAGAAGCCTCCTCTGAAGGAGAAGCTTGTGACCCTGAGAATCCTGCAATGGAAGAGGTGAATTACATGGGAGAATCCTATGGAAACACCTACAATTCTTCATGGAGGAATCACCCAAATTTCTCATGGAAGGATCAACAGAAGCCTCAACAAGTCTTCAATAACAATAATGGTGGGAGAAACAGGTTTGGCAATAGCAAACCTTTCCCATCATCTTCTCAGCAACAGACAGAGAACTCTGAACAGAATCATTCTGGCTTAGCAACCATAGTCTCTAATCTATCTAAGACCACACTAAATTTTATGAATGAAACAAGATCCTCTATTAGAAATTTGGAGGCACAAGTGGGTCAGCTAAGTAAAAAAGTTACTGAAACTTCTCCTAGCACTCTCCCAAGCAATACAGAAGAAAATTCTAAGAGAGAGTGCAAGGCCATAACCATGACCAACATGGCCGAACCTAGAGAGAGTAGGGAGGACGTGATTCCCAGTGAGAAAAACCTCATGGGATGTCCTCTGAACGAAAAGAAGTTCCCCTTTGAGGAAACAAGGGAATCTGAGGCTCATACAGAGACTATAAAGATTCCATTAAACCTACTTCTGCCATTTATGAGCTCTGATGAGTATTCTTCCTCTGAAGAGGATGAAGATATTTGATGAGAGAACTTTTGCGTGGTCTAGAAATTTGCGGATAAATCCTCGTTGCAAGTATAGTTTCTAAACCTTCAAAAGTCCTTTCATACAAACATTTTGGTTGTCACAAGTAACAAACCCCCTTGAAATTGATAACCGAGTATTCAAACCTCAGGTCGTCTTCTCAAGGAATTGCATGGAGGTATGTTCTTATTATTGGTTATGAGTTTGTAAATTAGGGGTTTTAGAAATTAGAGAGCAGTATGTTACATAAGAAGAAATAAAATAAATAAATAACTATAAAATAAACTCTTGGCAAGGTATGAAAACAGGAAGTCCTATCCTGGTTATCCTTATCAATGTAAAGAGAATTGGATTCTTCTCCCACTTTGTTAACCTCTAACTATGAAGGTAAGTTAGGTGGATGAATTAATTCTGATTCCTCAGGTCCTAGTCTTTCCTTGGGAAAGACTAGAGTTATTGGAACTTGAATTAATTCTTGAAGAATTCCAATTTTTAATCAACAATGAGTTTGATAACTCAAGGGTTACCAATTATTTAACCAAAGCCGAAAGGGAAAAATAAATCTAAATTGAATTGAAAGCAATCTTAAACAGAATAAAACAATCATAATTTGAAATACCTCAAATGCATTAATAAAAGAAATCAATTCTAACATGAAGTTCGTAAACCAACATTAACAAACTGAAATAAAATAATAGAATAAATAAAGAACCTGAGATTGAGAGCTACTCCTAAAACTAATAGAAATTCTAAATCCTAATACTAAGAGAGAGGAGAGAACCTCTCTCTAAAAACTACATCTAAAACATGAAAAGTGAATTATGAGAGCCTCCCTATGAATGGATACATTTCCCCACTTTATATCCTCTAATCTGTGTTTTCTGGGTCGCAAACTGGGTCGAAAACAGTCCAGAAATCGCTGGAGAAGATTTCAAATACGCTGATTTCCGTCACTGCGACGCGGCCGCATGAATCACGCAGTCGCGTCACCTAGCATCAGGGAAACTATAACATATTATATATCAAATCGAAGATCTGGACGTTAGCTTTCCAACGCAATCAGAACCGCATCGTTTGGACCTCTGTAGCTAAAGTTATAGCCATTTGAGTGCGAAGAGGTCAGACTGGACAGCTTAGCAATTTCTCCGACTTCTTGTATTCCTTCCACTTTCGCATGCTTCCTTTCCATCCTCTGAGCCATTCCTGCCCTGTAATCTCTGAAATCACTTAACACACATATCAAGGCATCTAATGGTAATAAGAGAGGATTAATAATAAGCAAATATAAGATCAAAGAAGCACGTTTTCAATCATAGTACAAAATCAGGAAGGAAATATAAAACTATGCAAATATTATGAATAAGTGGGTAAAGAGTTGATAAAATCCACTCAATTGAGCACAAGATAAACCATAAAATAGTGGTTTATCAACCTCCCCACACTTAAACACTAGCATGTCCTTATGCTAAGCTCAAGAGAAACTATAAAGATGAAGAGAACTGGTAGTATATATCACTCTAATCTCTCAAGTGTCTAGGGTCAATCACTCTATTCTTCTCTAGTCATGCTTTCTAAAATTTGTTCTTTACCTAACCAATCAACAATATTTAATATACCAATGCAAACATCATGAGGTCTTTTTCAAGGTTGTAATGGGGCTAAGGTAAGGGTAAAGGTATATATATGGCTAAGTGAGCTTCATAAATTGAATCTTTAATTAACCTAAGCTTTCACCTAACATACATATACTCTATATAACTTTAGTTCATGCCTAGCTACCCAAAATTCCCACTTTTGCGTAATTTCCATACTCATGTACCAACTATTTCTTTTTAATTTATCACATGTGCATTGATTAACTTAACATTGGGGTAATTTTGTCCCCTTATTTATTTATTTATAATATATATTTTTTCTCTTTTTTTTTTTGAATCATAACTTATCAATGCACATGGATTCTCCATTATTTTTCTATTTTGGTTTTTCATGAGTAGGTTCTCAAATTCCAAATATTTTATCATATTAAAAATATAACACATTCCCTTATTAACCCATGTTCCCACAGTTTCCCCATACTTAATTAACACACTATCTTAAGCTAACCAAAGATTTAATTGGGATATTTAATTGTTTTTCAGCTTAAGGCTAGTGATGTGGTAAAATACAGAACAAATGGGGATTAAAAGGCTCAAAGTGGCTGACAAAGGTGATTTAAAGGGTAGGCTTATTTGGGATAAGTGAGCAAAAACAAACAATGGCCTCAATCATATGCAAGCATGTAAATATACTAAATATTGGACATATAGACTGAAACAAAGTAAAGATCACAATTATAGAGAAGTAAACACACAAGAATAAAATATTTATGGTTAAATAATGTAACCATATAAATAAGCCCAATTCTCACAGGTTGTGTGTTCTTTGGCTCAAAAACCATGTTCCAAATATAACTTCAAACAAGTTTTAACATAAAAAAATTTTTCAATTTAAATTAGTAAAATTTTTCAAAAATAGAGTCCTAAAAAGAAATTTATTACTTTAACCAAGTAGTAAATAAATGCATAAAAATTAAATAAACATGCAATCAAACATGCAAATGCAACAACTAATAAATTAACATTGGTGTTGAAAATAGGAAATAACTAACCCATGGAGATCAGTATCGACCTCCCCATACTTAAAGATTGCACCGTCCTCGGTGTATGCTAAGATGTGCAAGTGGATGGGGGTTGTGGTTCCTCAGCTAGGGCTCCTTTCGTTCCTTTCCTTGCTGGTGGTTTGGGAGTAGCTTTCTCCTTTCCTTTCTTGGTGGCCATCCTGAAAAAGGGAAGAGAAAGTGAAATAAATTTAAAGGGATAGAGCAAGGAAGAGGGTGGTGTAAGTGATAATCGATGCACAATAAAGAAGAATGATGTTAACACATGGTCCAGATTACATGTGAAAAGCTCATCAATGGAAATATAGCAAGTGCATGTAGGACAATGGAATGCGAGAGGTTTATTGGCATGCAGGCAAAGGCATGAGTAGTATATATCAAACATTTAATGTCCAAATTAGATTACCATTTGTAACAAACTAGCCATCACGTTTGTATTGACAATTAAATTTAATTAATAAAATATAAAAGGAAATTTGTGAAAAGCAAGCATTGCATATTAGAGTAGAATAATGTGAATAAGTGCATAATGCCATATGGGCTTTTTCACAAACACATAGCATGCATGTAGAATAAGCTCTTGAAAGTATGAATTTGAACATGCAAGCATTCCCTTAAAAAGTAATATATATGATTGTCAAACAAATTTACAACAAACCATAAGCATATAATGATAAATAATGACTCTCAAGATTTGGGAGATAGGAAGATAAAATAATTTGGCAACTTAGGTTGAGCTGTGCGGCACATGCGACGCGGCCGCGGAGGGCACGCGCTCGCATGAGTGTGCTCCAGGTAGGGCGACGCGATCGCGTAGGTCACGCGGTCGCGTGACCTATGTTGCGCTGCTGGCGCGAGTGCAGCCTCGCTCCAGCACAACTCTCTGTTCAATTTATGTTAATTGCCAAAATCGGGTGACGTGATCGCATGGGTCACGCGATCGCATGAGTGTGTATTATAAAATGAACGATGCGGCCGCATCACCGACGCGATCGCGTGACAAGGATTGTGCTTCCATCACAAATCCAGCATCACTCTCGCACAGAATGTGACTGTGCACCCTTTTACGTCAAAAACTCAGGGCACGCGGCCGCATGGGGCACGCGATCGCGTGGGAGGCTATTTTTCCAAATGACGCGGATGCATCATCGACGCGATCGCGTGGAGTCAATTTGTGCTAATGGCGCGCCTCCAGCCACGCTTTCGCGTGACTCTCTGTTCATCTTCATTTTCTTCCAAACGCACATACGACGCGGACGCATCGGCGACGCTGTCGCGTCGCGTGCGAAAATCCCCTTTTTTTTTAAATGCAAAATGCAATGCTTAATGTGAATGCTATGCATGATTCCAAGTTCAATAAAATAAAATAAAATTCAAAAAACAAACAAAACTAAATTAAATTATAATTGAAAAGGAACGATCATACCATGGTGGGTTGTCTCCCACCTAGCACTTTTAGTTAAGGTCCTTAAGTTGGACACTTGGTGAGCTCCTTGTCATGGCGGCTTGTGCTTGAACTTATCCAGGAATCTCCACCAATGTTTGTAATTTCAGTAACTTCCGGGGTCCCAAACTAGGCACAGAAGGCCTTCAAGTGAGTTAAAACAAGTGATAAGGCCCCAGAAGTATTAATTTCTAGATTGAATTCCGGGATCCCAGACCTTGCTTTTGCACCCGTCTTCTTGTTGACCATTATTGTTCCAACCGGGTGGCAAGCAATTTGAATTCTCACTAAAGCAGCCAAACAACTTCCTAGACCCATTCAGTTGAGCTTTATACCAACCTCTGCGTTTAAACTTAAAGCTTTCAACCATAATGAACCTTGCAGGACAATTCTTACCACTGGCCATCTTCCTCTTACTCTTAATGCCACAAAGAGCTCTAAGTTGACCATTCGTCTCCAGTAGCCCATATTCAAGTGGAATTAGAAAGCTAAGGGATATGAATTTTACCCACATGAATGTTGTGAAGGATGATGGCAACTTAGGGGGAGGGGTCTCCAATAACTTTGGCAAGGTAGTTGCAGACTTTACTTCCTTGTGCTCTTTTCTGACAAATTCCACCTCTTTGCAAGCTTCTTCACTTTCAACCTCTTCTTCTTGGTAGCTTTCTTCCAATTTAATCTCTTCTTCATTCCTCACCAAGGGTATGAGAGGCTGTGCTTCTTCTTCTTTAATCGTCATCTCTTGACCAACCTCTCCCAAGTCTTCAACCACTTTTTCCTTTTTAATAATTACTGCTTTGTCCAGTAGTTTTAATATAAAATCGTACTCATCCTTGATGATTTTCTTCCCATGACAACTCCTTTCAACTATTATTTCATCTTCAAAGGTCTCTCCTATCTCCACATTTTGGGCCTCCTCTTGCTCTAAGACAAAATCAGACTCCTCCTTAATGTCTTCCTTCACTAATTCTTCAACAACTCCTTCGACTTCAAGGGTCTTTACTACCTTCACCTTTAGGGCCTCCTCTAGCTCCTTATGAAGTATGGATTCGCGAAGATGATCCCTTCTTTCTTGTTCTATGTCAATAGCATCATTGGGATCCTGTTGCTCTTGGACTAATGGATGTGGGTGCTCTTCCATTGATGGTGGTGATGGGATAGAGAGATCATTCTGTGGTTGGAAAGGAAGTGCACTAGAGCTGGAGAGTTGATTGTTGAAGGTATTTGGTGGTCTGATTTGGGCAACGAAAGCTTGTATAGTAGAGTTTAGATCAGCAAGTGCTTTCTCCATGGAGGTTTGGGGTGGATAGGAGGGTTCATTTGTTGGGAGAAAGGGTTCATGGTAGGAAGGTGGTTCATCTTGATAAAGATATGGAGATGGTGAATTTTGAGGTGGTGGTTTTGGGTGTGGTTCATATGGCGGTTGGTGTGGTGGATAAGGATTAGGGTCATATGGAGGTGAATGGCAGAAAGGGGCTTGTGAGTATGGTGGTCCAAAGTTATGTTGAGGAAAGGGTTCATAGGCACATGGTGGTGGTTGTTGATAGTCCATTGGAGGTGGTTGTTGCCAAGAGGGTTGATCAAATCCTTGTAGCTCCTCCCATCTTTGATTGTTCCAACCTTGATGCTTGTTCTCATTGTAATTTCTTCTTCCTGCAACATAATTGTAACCAGACTCATAGCGATGGTGGTGAGAACTCATAATAGCAAATAAAAATTAAAAACGAAAATAAAAACAAATTAAAAGGTTATCGAAATTTAAATTTTGAATTTGAAAATTAAATTTTGAAATTTGAATTTTAAATTTTAAAATTTGAAATTTTAAAATTTGAAATTTAAAATTTTGAATTTAAAATTTTTTTTTGAAATTTGAATTTTAAATTTTTGAAATTTGAATTTAAAATTTTTTTTTGAAATTTGAATTTTAAATTTTTGAAATTTGAATTTTGAAAATTGAATTTTGGATTTTAAATTTTGAAATTTGAATTTTAAATTTTTAATTTTGAATTTTTGAAAATTGAAATTTGAAATTTGAAATTGAGATTTAAATTTTGAATTTTTGAATTTAATGAGGAGAGAGAAAAAACAATAAAATGACACCAAACTTAAAATTTTTGGATCGAAACGAAGAAAATAATTAAGGACAACTTGAAGGTCAAGATGAACACGAAAAACAACTTGAAAATCAAGATGAACACCAAGAACAAATTTTTGAAAAAATTTTTCTTAATAACTAAATAAAAACTAATAACCTCTTAATTTACGTAAAAGCAAAAATAAAAACAAAAATAAAAACAAATAAACAAGTAAAAAGCAATTATTTACAAATAAAAGAAAAAAGAAAAATATTTACAATAACCAATAATAAGGCACACGTTTGCAATTCCCCAGCAACAGCGCCATTTTGATGAGAGAACTTTTGCGTGGTCTAGAAATTTGTGGATAAATCCTCGTTGCAAGTATAGTTTCTAAACCTTCAAAAGTCCTTTCATACAAACGTTTTGGTTGTCACAAGTAACAAACCCCCTTGAAATTGATAACCAAGTATTCAAACCTCGGGTCGTCTTCTCAAGGAATTGCAGGGAGGTATGTTCTTATTATTGGTTATGAGTTTGTAAATTAGGGGTTTTAGAAATTAGGGAGCAGTATGTTGCATAAGAAGAAATAAAATAAATAAATAACTATAAAATAAACTCTTGGCAAGGTATGAAAACAAGAAGTCCTATCCTGGTTATCCTTATCAATTGTAAAGAGAATTGGATTCTTCTCCCACTTTGTTAACCTCTAACTATGAAGGTAAGTTAGGTGGATGAATTAATTTTGATTCCTCAGGTCCTAGTCTTTCCTTGGGAAGGACTAGAGTTATTGGAACTTGAATTAATTCTTGAAGAATCCCAATTTTCAATCAACAATGAGTTTGATAACTCAAGGGTTACCAATTATTTAACCAAAGCCGAAAGGGAAAAATAAATCTAAATTGAATTGAAAGCAATCTTAAACAGAATAAAACAATCATAATCTGAAATACCTCAAAATGCATTAATAAAAGAAATCAATTCTAACATGAAGTTCATAAACCAACATTAACAAACTGAAATAAAATAATAGAATAAATAAAGAACTTGGGATTGAGAGCCACTCCTAAAACTAAGAGAAATCCTAAATCCTAATACTAAGAGAGAGGAGAGAACCTCTCTCTCTAAAAACTACATCTAAAACATGAAAAGTAAATTATGAGAGCCTCCCTATGAATGGATATATTCTCCCACTTTATATCCTCTAATCTGTGTTTTCTGGGTCGCAAACTAGGTCGAAAACAGCCCAGAAATCGCTGGAGAAGATTTCAAATACGCTGATTTCCGTCACTGCGACGTGGCCGCATGGATCACGCGGTCGCGTCGCCTAGCGTCAGGGAAACTAGAACATATTATATATCAAATCGAAGCCCCGGACGTTAGCTTTCCAACGCAACTGGAACCGCGTCGTTTGAACCTCTCTAGCTAAAGTTATAGCTGTTTGAGTGCGAAGGGGTCAGGCTAGACAGCTTAGCAATTTCTCCAACTTCTTGTATTCCTTCCACTTTCGTATGCTTCCTTTCCATCCTCTGAGCCATTCCTACCCTGTAATCTCTGAAATCACTTAACACACATATCAAGGCATCTAATGGTAATAAGAGAGGATTAATAATAAGCAAATATGAGATCAAAGAAGCACGTTTTCAATCATAGTACAAAATCAGGAAGGAAATATAAAACTATACAAATATTATGAATAAGTGGGTAAAGAGTTGATAAAATCCACTCAATTGAGCACAAGATAAACCATAAAATAGTGCTTTATCAATATTACTGAAGAGCAAGTTGCTAATTACCTTGGAGCAATCATAAAGTTGAATGCCAAATTATTTGGTAATGAGACTTGGGAGGATAAACCTCCATTGCTAATTAATGAACTAAACGCCTTGGCTTAGGTGAAGATACCTCAAAAGAAACCGGATCCGGGAAGGTTCTTAATACATTGCACCATAGGCACCATGACCTTTGAGCAGGCTCTGTGTGACCTGGGGTCAGGCATAAACCTCATGCCCCTCTCTGTAATGGAGAAACTGGGAATCTTTGAGGTATAAACTGCAAGAATCTCACTAGAGATGGCAGACAAATCAAAGAAACAGGCTTATGGACTTGTAGAGGATGTCTTGGTAAAGGTTGAAGACCTTTACATCCCTGCTGACTTCATAATCCTAGACACTGGGAAGGATGAGGATGAATCCATCATCCTTAGCAAACCCTTCCTAGCCACAGCAAAAGCTGTGATTGATGTTGACAGAGGAGAGTTGGTCCTTCAAGTGAATAAGGACTACCTTGTGTTTAAGGCTCAAGGATCTCCTTCTGTACACATGGAGAAGAAGTATGAAAAGCTTCTCTCAATACAGAGTCAATCAGAGCCCCCACATTCAAGCTCTAAGTTTGGTGTTGAGAGGCCCCAACCATGCTCTGAATATCTGTGAAGCTCCATGAGAGCTCACTGTCAAGCTATTGACATTAAAGAAGCGCTTATTGGAGGTAACCCAATCTTTATTTGTCTATGTTAAATTTCCATTTTCCATTGTTATTCTATGTTTTCTTTAGGTTGATGATCATGTGTAGTTACAAAAACAACTGTAAAAATCAAAGCAAACTCAAAAACAGCATCAAAAACTACACACCCTGGAGAAGGAGCTTACTTGCGTTTAAACGCCAGTAAGGGGGTGCAGAATGGGCGTTAAACGCCCAGTCTGGCACCATTCTGGGCGTTTAACGCCAGAAAAGGGCACCAGACTGGCGTTTAACGCCAGAAAAGGGCACCAAGTTGGCGTTCAACGCCAGAAAAGGAAGAAAAGCTGTCGTTAAACGCCAAAAATGGGCAGCAACTTGGCGTTTAACGCCAGGATTAGCACTCTAATGAGCGGATAATTTATACGCTTTTTGGCATTGTTTTTAGTATGTTTTTAGTATGTTTTAGTTAGTTTTTATTATGTTTTTATTAGTTTTTTATTTAAAATTCACTTTTTTGAACTTTACTATGAGTTTGTGTGTTTTTCTGTGATTTCAGGTATTTTCTGGCTGAAATTGAGGGACCTGAGCAAAAATCTGATTCAGAGGCTAAAAAGGACTGCAGATGCTGTTGGATTCTGACCTCCCTGCACTCGAAGTAGACATCCTGGGCTTTCCAGCAATGTATAATAGTCCATACTTTGCCTGAGATTTGATGGCCCAAACAGGCGTCCCAAGTCAGCTTAAGAATTCTAGCGTTAAACACCGGAACTGGCACAAGAATGGGAGTTAAACACCCAAACTGGCACAAAAGCTGGCGTTTAACTCCAAGAAAAGTCTCTACACATGAAAGCTTCAATGCTCAACCCAAGCACACACCAACTGGGCCTGGAAGTGGATTTTTATGTCATTTACTTAAGCTACTAGTTCTCTACAAATAGGACCTTTTGCTATTGTATTAGACATCTTTGGATCAATTTAGATCTTAGGATCATCTTTGGACATTTAGTTCTTAGATCATGGGGGCTGGCCTCTCGGCGATGCCTAGACCTTGTTCTTATATATTTTCAACGGTGGAGTTTCTACACACCATAGATTAAGGTGTGGAGCTCTGCTATACCTCGAGTATTAATGCAATTACTATTGTTCTTCTATTCAATTTAGCTTATTCTTGTTCTAAGATATCACTTGTTCCTCAACTTGATGAATGTGATGATCCGTGACACTCATCATCATTCTCACCTATGAATGTGTGCCTGACAACCACCTCCGTTCTACCTTAGATTGAGTGGATATCTCTTCGATTTCTTAATTAGAATCTTCGTGGTATAAGCTAGAATTGATGGCGGCATTCTTGAGAGTCCAGAAGGTCTAAACCTTGTCTGTGGTATTCTGAGTAGGATTCAAGGATTGAATGACTGTGACGAGCTTCAAACTTGCGATTGTT
>NC_029778.3:42179069-42206337 GCF_000817695.3 Arachis duranensis
TGTAGCCATTGACAATGGTGATGCCCAACATACAGCTTGCCATGAAAAGGAGTAAGAAGGATTGGATGAAGACAGTAGGAAAGCAGAGAGATGAAAGGGACAAAGCATCTCCATACGCTTATCTGAAATTCTCACCAATGAATTACATAAGTATCTCTATCTTTATTTTATGTTTTATTCATCTTTTAATTCTTAATCCTCCATAACCATTTGAATCCGCCTGACTGAGATTTACAAGATGACCATAGCTTGCTTCATACCAACAATCTCTGTGGGATCGACCCTTACTCGCATAAGGTTTATTACTTGGACGACCCAGTGCACTTGCTGGTTAGTTGTGCGAAGTTGTGATAAAGAGTTGAGATTGCAATTGAGCGTACCATGTTGATGGCGCCATTGATGATCACAATTTCGTGCACCACACTCAAAGGGCGTTTACACGCCAGAATGGTGCAGGGATGAAAAATCCTTAACACCTCAGGATCTGTGGACCCCACAGGATCCCCACCTACCTCAACTCACTCTCTCTCTTCTTCACACATTCTAATAACACCCTTCCCCAAATACCCCTCACCAATCACCTCCATTGCTCTTCCCCAATACCCTTCACCAATCACATCAATCGACTCTTCCCCAAACACCCCACCTAACGCACCATTCAAAATTCAAAAACTTTCCCTCCCAACCCAACCCTCTCACACGGACACCCCTATCTTCCACTCCTATATAAACCCATCTTCACTCATTCATTTTCACATATCATACACATTTCTCCCCTCCTTGGCCGAACCTTTCTTCTCTCTCCTTCTCCTCTATTTCTTCTTCTTCTCCGTCCTTCTTTCTTCCTTTGCTCGAGGACAAGCAAACCTTTTAAGTTTGGTGTGGTAAAAGCGTTGCTTTTTATTTTTCCATAACCATTTATGGCACCTAAGGCCGGAGAAACCTCTAGAAAGAGGAAAGAGAAGGCAAAAGCTTCCACCTCCGAGTCATGGGAGATGGAGAGATTCATCTCAAAGGTCCATCAATACCACTTCTATGAAGTTGTGGCCAAGAAGAAAGTGATCCCTGAGGTTCCTTTCATGCTCAAGAAGAATAAGTATCCGGAGATCTGACATGAGATTCGAAGAAGAGGTTGGAAAGTTCTCACTAACCCCATTCAACAAGTCAGAATCTTAATGGTTCAAGAGTTCTATGCTAATGCATGGATCACCAAGAACCATGATCAAAGTGTGAACCCGAACCCAAAGAATTGGCTTACAATGGTTCGGGGAAATACTTAGATTTCAGTCCAGAAAATGTAAGGTTGGCATTCAACTTGCCAATGATGCAAGGAGATGCACGCCCCTACACTAGAAGGGTCAACTTTGATCAAAAGTTGGACCAAGTCCTCACGGACATATGCGTAGAAGGAGCTCAGTGGAAAAGAGACTCCAAAGGCAAGCCGGTTCAATTGAGAAGGCATGACCTTAAACCCGTGGCTAGAGGATGGTTAGAATTCATCTAATGCTCCATCATTCCTACTAGCAACCGATCCGATGTTACTGTAGATCGGGCTATCATGATCCATAGCATCATGATTGGAGAGGAAGTAGAGGTTCATAAGGTCATATCTCTAGAACTCTACAAAGTGGCTGACAAAACCTCTACTTTAGAAAGGTTAGCCTTCTCTCATCTCATCTGTCACCTATGCAATTTAGCTGAAATTATCATAGAGGAAGACATCCTCATTGAAGATGACAAGCCCATCACTAAAAAGAGGATGGAGCATACAAGAGAGCCCACTCATGGACCTCAACAAGAGCATGAGAAAGTCCCTCATCAAGAAATCCTTGAGATGCCTCAAAGGATGCATTTTCCTCCAAACAACTATTGGGAGCAACTCAACATATCTTTGGGAGATTTGAGTTCCAACATGGAAAAACTAAGGATGGAGCACCAAGAGCACTTCATTATTCTCCATGAAATTAGAGAGGATCAAATAGCCATGAGGGAAGAGCAACAAAAGCAAGGAAGACACATAGAGGAGCTCAGGCGTTCTATTGGATCTTTAAGAGCAAGAACTAGCCGCCATCACTAAGGTGGACCCGTTCTTTGCTTTCCTTGTTCTTATCTTTCTGTTTTTCAATTTTTATGCTTTATGTGTTATCTATGTTTGTGTCTTTATTACATGATCATTAGTGTCTAGTGTCTATGCCTTGAAGCTATGAATGTCCCATAAATCCTTCACCTTTCTTAAATAAAAAATGTTCCTAATTACAAAAGAACAAGAAGTACATGGATTTTAACTTTTATCTTGAAATTAGTTTAATTATTTTGATGTGGTGGCAATAGTTTTTGTTTTCTGAATGAATGCTTGAACAGTGCATATTTTTGATAATGAAGTTTATGAATGTTAAAATTGTTGGCTCTTGAAAGAATGATGAACAAAGAGAAATGTTATTGATAATCTGAAAAATTGTGAAATTGATTCTTGAAGCAAGAAAAAGCAGTGGAAAAAAAAGGGTGAAAAAGAAAAAGAAAGAAAAAGAAAAAGCAAGCAAAAAAAGCCAATAGCCCATTAAACTAAAAGGCAAGGGTAAAAAGGCATCCAAGGCTTTGAGCATTAATGGATAGGAGGGCCCAAAGGAATAAAATCCTAGCCTAAGCGGCTAAATCAAGCTGTCCCTAACCATGTGCTTGTGTCATGAAGGTCCAAGTGAAAAGCCTGAGACTAAGTGGTTAAATTATCCTTGAATTTAGTTTAATTATATTGATGTGGTGACAATACTTTTTGTTCTCTGAATGAATGCTTGAACAGTGCATATTTTTTATCTTGTTGTTTATGAATGTTAAAATTATTGGCTCTTGAAAGAATGATGAATAAGAGAAATGTTATTGATGATCTGAAAAATCATAAAATTGATTCTTGAAGCAAGAAAAAGAAGTGAAAAAGCAAAAGGCTTGCGAACAAAAAAGGTGGCGAAAAAAATAGAAAGAAAAAGAAAAAGCAAGTAGAAAAAGCCAATAGCCCTTAAAACCAAAAGGCAAGGGTAAAAAGGATCCAAGGCTTTGAGCATCAATGGATAGGAGGGCCGAAGGAAATAAATTCAGGCCTAAGCGGCTAAATCAAGCTGTCCCTAACCATGTGCTTGTGTCATGAAGGTCCAAGTGAAGAGCTTGAGACTGAGTGGTTAAAGTCGTGATCCAAAGAGACTGAGTGGTTAAAGTCATGATCCAAAGCAAAAAGAATGTGCTTAAGAACTCTGGACACCTCTAACTGGGGACTTTAGCAAAGTTGAGTCACAATCTGAAAAGGTTCACCCAGTTATGTGTTTGTGGCATTCATGTATCCGGTGGTAATACTGGAAAACAAAGTGCTTAGGGTCATGGCCAAGACTCATAAAGTAGATGTGTTCAATAATTAATATACTAAACTAGGAGAATTAATAACACTCTCTAAAATTCTGAGTTCCTATAGATGCCAATCATTCTGAATTTCAAAGGATAAAGTGAGATGCCAAAACTGTTCAGAAGCAAAAAGCTACTAGCCCCGCTCATCTACTTGGGACTAAGTTTCATTGATATTGTGAGATTCATTGTATATTCTCTTCTTTTTATTCTATTTTTTTTCAGTTGATTGGGGACAAGCAACAATTTAAGTTTGGTGTTGTGATGAGCGGATAATTTATACGCTTTTTGGCATTATTTTTATGATGTTTTTAGTATGATTTAGTTAGTTTTTAGTATATAATTATTAGTTTTTATGCAAAAATCACATTTCTAGACTTTACTATGAGTTTTTGTGTTTTTTTGTTATTTTAGGTATTTTCTGGCTGAAATTGAGGGACCTGAGCAAAAATCTGATTCAGAGACTGAAAAAGGACTGAAGATGCTATTAGATTCTGCCTCCCTGCACTTGAAGTGGATTTTCTGGAGCTACAGAAGCCTAATTGGCGCGCTCTCAATTTTGTTGGAAAGTAGACATCATGGGCTTTCCAACAATGTATAATAGTCCATACTTTGTCTGAGATTTGATGGCCCAAACTGGTGTTTCAATTCAGCATAAAAATTATAGCGTAACACGCCCAAACTGGCACCAAAATTGGAGTTAAACGCCCAAACTGGCACCAAAGCTGGCGTTTAACTCCAAGAGAAGCCTATGCACTTGAAAGCTTCAATGCTCAGCCCAAGCACACACCAAGTAGGCCCCGAAAGTGGATTTTTGCATCATTTACTTATTTCTGTAAACCCTAGGTTACTAGTTCACTATAAATAGGACATTTTATTATAGTATTTTCATCTTTTGATCATCTTTGATCTTGGGATCAGGTCTTTGAACCCTTTTTCGATTGTTTCATGTTATTTGGGAGGCATGGACATTCGGCCATGTCTAGACCTTGTTTTTATGTATCTTCAACGGTGGAGTTTCTACACATCATAGATTAAGGTGTGGAGCTTTGCTGTTCCTCATTAATTAATGTAAAGTACTATTGTTCTTCTATTCAATTCACGCTTATTCTTGTTCTAAGATATTCACTCGTACTTCAACCTGATGGATGTGATAATCCGTGACACTCGTCATCATCCTCCCTTATGAACGCATACCTGACAACCACTTCTGTTCTATCTGCGAGAGCTTGAGTGTATATCTCTTAGCCTACTGGTTAATGACGCATGGTTGCCTCTCCTGATAGTAGAGTCTTCCATTCCGTGCGATCAGAGTCTTCATGGTATAAGCTATAATCAATTGGTAGCATTCTTGATATTCGGAAAGTCTAAACCTTGTCTGAGGTATTCCGAGTAGGATCTGGGATGGGATGACTGTGACGAGCTTCAAACTCGCGAGTGCTGGGCACAGTGACAGTGCGCAAAAGGATCAATGGATCTTATTCTGACACGATCGAGAACCTGTAGCCGAACCATTTTCACTGAGAGGACAGATGGTAGCCATTAATAACAGTAATCCCCCAACATAAAGCTTGCCATAGAAAGGAGTACGCATGACTGGATGAAGGCAGTAGGAAAGCAAAGATTCAAAAAGAACAAAGCATCTTCATACGCTTATCTGAAATTCCCACCAATGAATTACATAAGTATTTCTATCTTATTTTATGTCTTATTCATCTTTTAATTATCAAAACCCCATAACCAATTGAATCTGCCTAACTGAGATTTACAAGATGACCATAGCTTGCTTCAAGCTGACAATCTCTGTGGGATCGACCCTTACTCACGTAAGGTATTACTTGGACGACCCAGTGCACTTGCTGGTCAACTGCACGGAGTTGTGAGAGAAGTGTGAACTCACTTTTTCGTGTACCAGTTGCCCAATACCAAACTTAGAGTTGGTGTCTGGGGGCTCTGTTGGGCTTTGTACTGAGAGAAGTGGTTGAATCACTTCATGTTTATGAATGGTGCATCTTTCAGCTGATTTAGAATGAGGTTTATGAACCTTGATAGTCCTCATCTAATTGCAGGACTAGTTCTCCTCTGTCTACATCAATCATAGCCTTGGCTTTAGCTAGGAAATGTCTTCCAAGGATGATGGATTCATCCTCTTCTTCCCCGGTATCTAGGATTATGAAGTCAGTAGGGATTTAAAGGTCTTCAACCTTCACCAAGACATTCTCTACTATTCCATAAGCCCTTTTCATGGATTTGTCTGCCATCTCTAGTAAGATTCTTGCAGTTTGTACCTCAAAGATACCAGTCTTTCCATTACAGAGAGAGGCATGAGGTTTATGCTTTACCTTAGGTCACACAGAGCCTTATCAAAGGTCACTGATGAGCAGATAATTTATACGCTTTTTGGCTTTATTTTTAGGTAATTTTTAGTATGATCTAACTACTTTTAGGGATGTTTTCATTAGTTTTTATGTTAAATTCACATTTCTGGATTTTACTATGAGTTATTATATTTTTCTGTGGTTTCAGGTATTTTCTGGCTGAAATTGAGGGACCTGAGCAAAACTCTGATAAGAAGGCAGACAAAGGACTGCTGATGCTGTTGGAATCTGACCTCCCTGCACTCGAAATGGATTTTCTGGAGCTACAGAACTCCAAAAGGGGCGCTCTCAATGGCATTGGAAAGTAAACATCCAGAGCTTTCCATAAATATATAATAGTCTATACTTTATTTGAGATTTGACAATGTAAATTGGCGCTCAACGCCAGTTCCATGCTGCATTCTGGAGTCAAACGCCAGAAACACGTCACGAACCAGAGTTGAACGCCAGAAACACGTTACAACTTGGCGTTCAACTCCAATAAAAGCCTCTTCATGTGTAACATTCAAGCTCAGCCCAAGCACACACCAAGTGGGCCCCGGAAGTAGATTTCTGCATCAATTACTTACTTCTGTAAACCCTAAGTAGCTAGTTTATTATAAATAAGACATTTTACTATTGTATTTTCATCCTGGATTGTATTTTTGATCCTGTGATCACATTTTGGGGGCTGGCCATTCGGCCATGCCTGGACCTTCATCACTTATGTATTTTCAACGGTGGAGTTTCTACACACCATAGATTAAGGGTGTGGAGCTCTACTGTACCTCAAGTTTTAATGCAATTACTATTACTTTCTATTCAATTCGATTTATTCATGTTCTAAGATGCCATTCGTACTTCAACCTGATGGATGTGATGATCCATGACACTCATTATCATCCATCCTTATAAACGCATGCCTGACAACCACTCCGTTCTACAAGCAAGAGCTAGAGTGCGTATCTCTTGGATTCCTGATGCACGATATATGGTTGCCCCTCGCCTGACAACCGCGCCTTCCATTCCGTGAGATCAGAGTCTTCGTGGTATAAGCTAGAATTGATGGCGGCATTCATGAGAATCCAAAAAGTCTAAACCTTGTCTGTGGTATTCCGAGTAGGATTCTGGGATTGAATGACTGTGACGAGCTTCAAACTCGCAATTGTTGGACGTGATGACAAACGTAAAAGAATCAAGGGATTCTATTCCAACATGATCAAGAACCGACAGATGATTAGTCGTGCCGTGACAGAGCATTTGGACCTTTTTCACCGAGAGGATGGGATGTAGCCATTGACAACGGTGATGCCCTACATACAGCTTGCCATAGAAAGGAGTGACAAAGATTGGATGAAAATAATAGGAAAGCAGAGATTCAGAAGGAACACAGCATCTCCATACACCATCTGAAATTCCCACTAATGAATTTACATAAGTATTTCTATCCTTTATTATTTAATTAAGTATCTCTTTATATTTTCCGAAAACCACTATCAATTTGAATCTGCCTGACTGAGATTTACAAGGTGACCATAGCTTGCTTCATACCAACAATCTCTGTGGGATAGACCCTTACTCACGTAAGGTATTACTTGGACGACCAAGTACACTTGCTGGTTAGTTGTGCGGAGTTGTGACAAAGTGATATTCACGTTTGAGAGCACCAAGTCTTTGGAGCCATTGTTGATGATCACAATTTCGTCCACCAAGTTTTTGGCGCCGTTGCCGGGGATTGTTCGAGTTTGGACAGCTAACGGTTCATCTTGTTGCTCAGATTAGGTAATTTTCTTTTAAAAAAGTTTTCAAAAATCTTTCAAAAAAAATTTTTTTTTCTTTATTTTCATTTTTCTAAAGAATATTTTCGAAAGATTTATTAAGAAAATACAAAAAAATCATAAAATCATAAAAATCAAAAATATTTTTTGTTTCTTGTTTGAGTCTTGAGTCAATTTTTAAGTTTGGTGTCAATTGCATGTTTTAAAAATTATTATGCATTTTTCGAAAAATTCATGCATTCATAGAGTTTTTCATGATCTTCAAGTTGTTCTTGGTAAATCTTCTTGTTTGATCTTGATGTTTTCTTGTTTTGTGTCTTTTATCATTTTTATATGCATTTTTGCATTCATAGTATCCATGCATTAAAGAATTCTAACTTTGGTGTCTTGCATGTTTTCTTTGCATCAAAAATTTTTCAAAAATATGTTCTTGATGTTCATCATGATCTTCAAAGTGTTGTTGGTATTCATCTTGACATTCATAGTGTTCTTGCATGCATCATGAGTTTTGATTCATAATTTTCATGTTGTGAGTCATTTTTGTTATTTTTCTCTCTCATCATTAAAAATTCAAAAATCAAAAAAATATCTTTTCCTTATTTCTCTCCTAATTTTCAAAAATTTGAGTTGACTTAGTCAAAAAAATTTAAAATTAGTTGTTTCTCATAAGTCAAGTCAAATTTTCAATTTTAAAAATCCTATCTTTTCAAAATTTTTTTCAAAAATCAAATCTTTTTCATTTTTATCATATTAATTTTGAAAATTTTAAAATTATTTTCGAAATTACACTAACAATTAATGTGATCGATTCAAAAATTTGAAGTTTGTTACTTTCTTGTTAAGAAATGTTCAATCTTTAAATTCTAGAATCATATCTTTTAGTTTCTTGTTAGTTAAGTAATTAATTTTAATTTTAAAAATTTAATCTTTTTCAAAATATCTTTTTCTTAAAAATCATATCTTTTTTTAAAATGCCTTTTTCTTAAAAATCTTATCTTTTCATCTTATCTTTTTCAAAATTTGATTTTAAAATATCCTTTCTATCTTCCTATCTTCTTATCTTTTTAAAATTAAAAACTTCAAATCTTTTTCAATCAACCAACTAACTTTTTGTTTGTTTCTTATCTTTTTCAAAACCACCTAACTACTTGTCCCTCTCTAATTTTCGAAAATATCTCATCCCTTTTTCAAAATTCTTTTTAAATTAATTGATTGTTTTAAATTTTAATTTTAATTCTATCTCATCTTTAATTTTCGAAAATCACTAACTCTTTTTCAAAATTAATTTTCGAATTCTCTCTCTCATCTTCTTCTATTTATTTATTTATTTACTAACACTTCTCTTCACCTCTCTTCATCTAAAATCTGAGCCCAATCTATCCCTTGTGTTTGGATTCTTCACTTTTCTTTCTTCTACCCCTTTCTTCTTCCACTAACATAAAAGAATCTCTATACTGTGACATAGAGGATTCCTCTTTCTTTTATTGTTTTCTTCTCTCTCATATGAGTAGGAACAAGGACAAAAGCACTTTTTCATATGAGCAGGAACAAGGAAAAAGGCACTCTTGTTGAAGCTGATCCTGAACCTGAAAGGACTCTGAAGAGGAAACTAAGAGAAGCTAAATTACAACAATCCAGAGGCAACCTTTCTGAAATTTTCGAACAAGAGAAGGAGATGGCAGCCGAACCCAACAACAGATGCTTGGTGATTTTACTAAACCCACGTCCAAGTTTGATGGAAGAAGCATCTCAATTTCTGCCATTGGAGCAAACAATTTTGAGCTGAAACCTCAATTAGTTTCTTTAATGCAATAGAACTGCAAGTTTCATGGACTTCTATCTGAAGATCCTTACCAGTTTTTAACTGAGTTCTTGCAGATTTGTGAGACTGTTAAGACGAATGGAGTAGATCCTGAAGTCTACAGGCTCATGCTTTTCCCTTTTGTTGTAAGAGACAGAGCTAGAACATGGTTGGACTCACAACCTAAAGATAGCTTGGACTCTTGGGATAAGCTGGTCATGGCCTTCTTGGATAAATTCTTTCCTCCTCAAAAGCTGAGCAAGCTTAGAGTGAATGTTCAGACCTTCAAGCAAAAAGATGGTGAATCCCTCAATGAAGCTTGGGAAAGATACAAGCAGATGACCAAAAAGTGTTCTTCTGACATGTTTTCAGAATGGACCATATTAGATATATTCTATTATGATCTATCTGAGTTTTCCAAAATGTCATTAGACCATTCTGCAGGTGGATCCATTCACCTAAAGAAAATGCCTGCAGAAGCCCAAGAACTTATTGACATGGTTGCAAATAACCAATTCATGTACACTTCTGAGAGGAATTCCGTGAATAATGGGACGCCTCAGAGGAAGGGAGTTCTTGAAATTGATGCTCTGAATGCCATATTGGCTTAGAACAAAGTGTTGACTCAGCAAGTCAACATGATTTCTCAAAGTCTGAATGGATGGCAAAATGCATCCCACAGTACTAAAGAGGCATCTTCTGAAGAAGAAGCTTATGATCTTGAGAACCCTGCAATGGCAGAGGTAAATTACATGGGTGAACCTTATGGAAACACCTATGATTCATCATGGAGAAATCATCCAAATTTCTCATGGAAGGATCAACAAAAGCCTCAACAAGGCTTTAATAATGGTGGAAGAAACAGGTTTAGTAATAGCAAGCCTTTTCCATCATCTTCTCAGCAACATATAGAGAATTCTAAGCAGAGCTCCTCTAATTTAGCAAATATAGTCTCTGATCTGTCTAAGACCACTTTAAGTTTCATGAGTGAAACAAGGTCCTCCATCAGAAATTTGGAGGCACAAGTGGGCCAGCTAAATAAGAAAGTAACTGAAACTCCTCCTAGTACTCTCCCAAGCAATACAGAAGAGAATCCAAAGAGAGAGTGCAAGGCCATTGATGTAATCAATATGGCCGCAAGGCCATTGATATAGTCAATATGGTTGAATGCAGAGAGGGAGGAAAGGACGAAAATCCTAGTGAGGAAGACCTCCTGGGATGTCCTCTAAGCAAGAAGAAGTCCCTTATTGAGGGCCTAAAGGAATTTAAGGCTCATATAGAGACCATAGAGATTCCATTAAACCTCCTTCTGCCATTCATGAGCTCTGAAGACTATTCTTCCTCTGAAGAGGATGAAGATGTAACTGGAGAGCAAGTTGCTCAATATTTAGGAGCTATCATGACGCTGAATGCCAAGTTGTTTGGTAATGAGACTTGGGAAGGTGAACCTCCCTTGCTCATTAGTGAACTAGATACATGGGTTCAGCAAACATTACCTCAAAAGAGACAAGATCCTAGCAAATTCTTATACCCTGTACCATAGGCACCATGACCTTTAACAAGGCTCTATGTGACCTGGGGTCAAGCATAAATCTTATGCCACTCTCTGTAATGGATAAACTAGGGATCATTGAGGTATAGCCTGCCATATTCTCATTACAAATGGCAGACAAGTCAGTAAGACAAGCTTATGGATTAGTAGAGGACGTGTTAGTGAAGGTTGAAGGCCTTTACATCCCTGCTGATTTCATAATCTTAGACACTAGGAAGGAGGAGGATGAATGCATCATCCTTGAAAGACCTCTGATAGGAATTTCGTGAATAATGAGACCTTTCCTAGCCACAGCAGGAGCTGTGATTGATGTTGACAGAGGAGAGCTAGTCCTTCAATTGAATGGGGACTACCTTGTGTTTAAGACCCAAGGGTATTCTTCTGTAAACATGGAAAAGAGGCATAGTAAACTTCTCTCAATACAGAGTCAAACAAAGCCCCCACAATCAAACTCTAAGTTTGGTGTTGGGATGCCACAACCAAACTCTAAGTTTGGCGTTGAGAAGCCCCCACATTCAAACTCTAAGTTTGGTGTTGGGAGGCCTTCATCATGATCTAAACATCTGTGAGGCTCCATGAGAGCCATTGTCAAGCTAGTGACATTAAAGAAGCGCTTGTTGGGAGGCAACCCAATTTATATTTATCTAATTTTATTTTTTTATTTTACTATTATTTTATGTTTTATTAGGTTCATGATCATGTGGAGTCACAAAAAAATACAAAAAATAAAAACAGAATCAAAAACAGCAGAAGAAAAATCACACCCTGGAGGAAGGACTTACTGGCATTTAAATGCCAGTAAGGAGCATTTGGCTGGAGTTCAACGCCAGAACAGAGCATGGATCTGGCGTTGAACGCCAAAAACAAGCAACATCCTGGCGTTTGAATGCCAGGAATATGCCCTGACAAAAGCTGGCGCTGAACGCCAGGAAGAAGCATGGAACTGGCGTTCAACGCCAGAAACATGCTGCAATTGGGCATTGAACGCCCAAAATGAGCATCACTTCGGCGTTTAAACGCCAGAATTGTATGCTAAGGCATTATACATGCCTAATGGGTGCAGGGATGTAAATCTTTGACACCCCAGGATCTGTGGACCCCACAGGATCTCCACCCACCTCAATTCACATTCTCTCTTCTTCACCAATCACCTCAATCTCTCTTCCCCATCACCCCTTCACCACTCACATCCATCCATCTCTTCCCCACCCAATCCCACCCATATGGCCGAAACATACACATCTCTCCCTCTCCTCCATATCTTCTTCCATTATTTCTTCTTTTGCTCGAGGGCGAGCAACATTTTAAGTTTGGTGTGGTAAAAGAATAGCTTTTTGTTTTTCCATAACCATTGATGGCACCTAAGGCCAGAGAAACCTCTAGAAAGAGGAAAGGGAAGACAAAAGCTTCCACCTCCGAGTCATAGGAGATGGAGAGATTCATCTAAAGGGTCTATAGCTCAGTAGTAGAACATTTGACTGCAAATCAAGAGATCCCTGAGATACCTCAGGGGATAAATTTTCCTCCACACAATTATTGGGAGCAACTAAGGATAGGAGCACCAAAATCACTAGAGATCATGCAACAGAAGCAAGGAAGAAACATAGAGGAGCTCAAAGAGCACCATTGGTCCTTCAAGAAGGCGCCACCCTTACTAAGGTGGACTCATTCCTTGTTCTTATTTTCTCTGCTTTTCGGTTTTTATGTTATATGTTTATCTATGTTTTGTGTCTATACTTCATGATCATTAGTAGTTAGTAACTATGTCTTAAAGCTATGAATAATTCCATTAATCCTTCACCTCTCTTAAATGAAAATGTTTCTAATTCAAAAGAACAAGAAGTACATGAATTTCGAACTTATCCTTGAATTTAATTTAATTATATTGATGTGGTGACAATACTTTTTGTTTTCTGAATGAATGATTGAACAGTGCATATTTTTGATCTTGTTGTTTATGAATGTTATGAAAAATCATACAATTGATTCTTGAAGCAAGAAAAAGAAGTGAAAAAGCAAAAGGCTTGCGAAAAAAAAAGGTGGCGAAAAAAATAGAAAGAAAAAGAAAAAGCAAGTAGAAAAAGCCAATAGCCCTTAAAACCAAAAGGCAAGGGTAAAAAGGATCCAAGGCTTTGAGCATCAATGGATAGGAGGGCCGAAGGAAATAAATCCAGGCCTAAGCGGCTAAATCAAGCTGTCCCTAACCATGTGCTTGTGTCATGAAGGTCCAAGTGAAGAGCTTGAGACTGAGTGGTTAAAGTCGTGATCCAAAGCAAAAAGAGTGTGCTTAAGAGCTCTGGACACCTCTAACTGGGGACTCTAGCAAAGCTGAGTCACAATCTGAAAAGGTTCACCCAGTTATGTGTCTGTGGTATTTATGTATCTGGTAGTAATACTGAAAAACAAAGTGCTTAGGGCCACGGCCAAGACTCATAAGTAGCTGTGTTCAAGACTCAACATACTTAACTAGGATAATTAATTAACACTATCTGAACTCTGAGTTCCAAGAGAAGCCAATCATTCTAAACTTCAAAGGATGAAGTGAGATGCCAAAACTGTTCAAAAGCAAAAAGCTACAAGTCCCGCTCATCTAATTAGAATTAATATTCATTGATATTTTGGAATTTATAGTATATTCTCTTCTTTTTATCCTATTTGATTTTCAGTTGCTTGGGGACAAGCAAAAATTTAAGTTTGGTGTTGTGATGAGCAGATAATTTATACGCTTTTTGGCTTTGTTTTTAGGTAGTTTTTAGTATGATCTAACTACTTTTAGGGATGTTTTCATTATTTTTTATGTTAAATTCACATTTCTAGACTTTACTATGAGTTTGTGTGTTTTTCTGTGATTTCAGATATTTTCTGGCTGAAATTGAGGGACCTGAGCAAAACTCTGATAAGAAGGCTGACAAAGGACTGCTGATGCTGTTGGAATCTGACCTCCCTGCACTCGAAATGAATTTTCTGGAGCTATAGAACTCCAAATGGTATGCTCTCAACGGCATTGAAAATTAGACATCCAGAGCTTTCCAGAAATATATAATAGTCCATACTTTATTCGAGGTTTGATGACGTAAATTGGCACTCAACGCCAGTTCCATGCTGCATTCTGGAGTCAAACGCCAGAAACACGTCACGAACCAGAGTTGAACGCCAGAAACACGTTACAACTTGGCGTTCAACTCCAATAAAAGCCTCTGCACGTGTAACATTCAAGCTCAGCCCAAGCACACACCAAATGGGCCCCAAAATTAGATTTCTGCATCAATTACTTACTTATGTAAACCCTAAGTAGCTAGTTTATTATAAATAGGACATTTTGCTATTGTATTTTCATCCTGGATTGTATTTTTGATCCTGTGATCACATTTTGGGGGCTGGCTATTCGGCCATGCCTAGACCTTCATCACTTATGTATTTTCAACGGTGGACTTTCTACACACCATAGATTAAGGGTGTGGAGCTCTGCTGTACCTCAAGTTTTAAAATGCAATTACTATTACTTTCTATTCAATTCGATTTATTCCTGTTCTAAGATGCCATTCGTACTTCAACCTGATGGATGTGATGATCCGTTACACTCATCATCATCTATCCTTATGAATGCGTGCCTGACAACCACTCCGTTCTACAAGCGAGAGCTAGAGTGCGTATCTCTTGGATTCCTGATGCACGATACACAGTTGCCCCTCGCCTAACAACCGAGCCTTCCATTCTGTGAGATCAGAGTCTTCGTGGTATAAGCTAGAATTGATGGCGACATTCATGAGAATCTGGAAAGTCTAAACCTTGTCTGTGGTATTCCGAGTAGGATTCTGGGATTGAATGACTGTGACCATTCCGAGTAGGATTCAGGGATTGAATGACTGTGACAAGCTTCAAACTCACGACTGTTGGGCGTAGTGACAGACGCAAAAGAATCAATGGATTCTATTCCGACATGATCGAGAACCGACAGATGATTAGCTGTGCTGTGACAAGAGCATTTGGACCATTTTCACTGAGAGAATGGGAAGTAGCCATTGACAACGGTGATGCCCTACGTATAGCTTGCCATAGAAAGGAGTAGCAAAGATTGGATGAAAGCAGTAGGAAAGCAGAGATTCAGAAGGAACACAGCATCTCCATACACCTATCTGAAATTCCCACTAATGAATTTACATAAGTATTTCTATCCTTTATTATTTAATTAAGTATCTCTTTATATTTTCCAAAAACCACTATCAATTTGAATCCGCCTGACTGAGATTTACAAGGTGACCATAGCTTGCTTCATACCAACAATCTCTGTGGGATCGTGTCTCTGTGCCAAATAGCTTGGCATTCAGCTTCATCAGAATTCCTAATTACCGAACAACTTGCTCTTCCCTAGTTTCCTCATCCTCTCTGAGGAGGAGCATTCTGCAGATTCTATGATCTTCAACCAAGCATCCAAGGTAATTTCAATGGGCTCCCCATGAACCTTTGGTTCTATCAGTTCTTCAATAGGGGAGTTCTCAGTGGACTTAGGATTCCCTACTATCCCTATTGTGGCATTCAATGCTAGGACTTGTGCTGCTTTAGGTGTTGAATGCCCAACTAGAATACCTTCATTTGCGTTCAACACCAACTTTTGTGCCTTTATGGGCGTTGAACGCCCAGTAAAGACCTCCTTACTGGCGTTCAATGCTAGTGATGGTGCCTTTGTGAGTATTGAATACCCAGCCACTATTCCCTGGCTGGCGTTCAACGCCAGAATTAGGGGATCATTGGGTGTTGAATTCTTAGCTACTACCCCATAGTTGGTGTTGAACGCCAGCTTCTCTGCCACTTTGGGCATTGAACGCCCAGTAGAGGCTTCCTTACTGATGTTCAACACCAGTAATTCTCCTTCAGATTCGGCCTTAGCTTCTACAGTGATGGCCTTGCACTCTTCTCTTTGGTTAATTTCAGTGTTACTAGGAAGAGTGTTAGAAGGAGTCTCAGGGATTCTCTTGCTCAGTTCACCAACTTGTACCTCCAGATTTCTAATGGGAGACCTTGTTTCAATTATAAAACTATGAGTGGTCTTAGAGAGGTTAATGACTATAGTCACTAAGTCAGAAAGGTTCTGCCTAGGAGTCTTTATATGTTCCTCAGAAGAGGGGAATGGTGGTCTGTTGTTGAACCTATTTTGATTTCTTTTACCTTGATTATTGTCAAAGCCTTACTGAGGCTTCTGTTGATCCTTCCGTGAACGGTAGGATGATTCCTCCATGATGGATTATAGGTGTTTTCATAGGGTTCTCCCATGTAATTCACCTCCTCTAGTGAAGGTTGATCTGGATCATAAGCTTCTCCTTCATAGGAGGCTTTTTGAGTGCTGCCAATTGCAGCTTGTGATCCAATCAAATACCGAGAGATCATATTCTGTTAGGGTTAAGATCTTGTTTTGAGCCAATATGGCATTTAGAGTATCAACCTCTAGAACTCCTTTCTTTTGAGCCACCCTATTGTTCACAGGGTTTCTCTTAGAAGTGTATATGAATTGGTTATTTGCAACCATTTCAATGAGTTCCTATGCCTCTTTAGGCATTTTGTTCAAGTTGAGTGATCCACCTGCAAAATGGTCTAAGGACATCTTGGATATCTCAGATAGACCATCATAGAAAATACCTAGGATAGACCATTCTGAGAGCATGTCAGGAGGACACCTCCTGATCAGTTGCTTGTATCTTTCCCAAGTTTCATAGAGGGATTCACACTCTTTTTTGTCTGAAGGTTCGAACTTCTACCTTGAGCTGGCTCTTCTTTTGAGGTAGAAAGAATTTGGCCAAGAAAGCATTGACCAACTTTTTCCAAGAGTCTAGGATTTCCTTAGGTTGAGAGTCCAACCATATCCTAGCTCTGTCTCTAACAGCAAAAGGGAAAAGCATAAGTCTGTAGACCTTAAGATCCACTCCATTGGTCCTAACAATCTCACAGATTTGCAAGAATTCAGATAGGAACTGATGTGGATCCTCCAGTGGAAATCCATGGAACTTTCAATTCAGACTATCGTTCTGAGGATATAGTGCCTGGCTCACTTGCATGCTCAATCCGAGGATATAGTGCCTGACACACTCTTGTGGCAGAGAAGAAAAACAATAACACATATAACTCATTACAAATCATTCCAAGGATATAGTGCCTGGCACACTTTCCACATTCAACAAGATCATCATTCCTCTTTGAATCATCAACTCATCATAACCATCATCATTCCCATTAACATCCTTAAACATTTATATTTCTCAAATTCATCATAGGCAATTCCATTCCGGACTCATCAGTTCACTAATTTCTTAATTCACTGTCAACAGTCACCCTATGCACCACTCTTCCTTTTCTCTCAACTAACTCATCCACAATACACCAAAAACATAAGCCTCCGTTCTCTAACTATTCATAATAAACATCAACTAAAGCCCTTATCTTATTTCCCATATTCCCATACTCGAAAGTAGGCCCAAAAGCTTTAAAATGGTGTTATAGAAGCTTACAACCTTGTTGGGAAGGTGAAATAGTTGAAAACAAAGTTTAAAATTGTGAAACAGGGGGTGTGCGTCCGCACAGGGGTGTGCGTGCACACGCCAAGGAAGATTTTGAAAGTGTGCGCACGCACAGGGTTGTGCGTACACACAGGAGCTAAAAATTATAAAGTCTATTCACTCGCACAAGCTGTGCGAGTGTCCCCAACAGACGACCCTTCTTGACTTGTGCGTGCACACAGGGCTGTGCGTCCGCACAGGTCGTAATCCTTCATCTGATGTGCGCGTGCACCACCTGTGCTAGCACTGCAAACAGAATGTTCTTCCCTGCCTGTGCATGCACACAAGTATGTGTACGTCCGCACAGGTCAACATTTTCGCAGGGTGTGAGTCCGCACAAAAGTGTGCACCCGCACATATCAGAAATCATGAAATTCTGCAACTTTGCAGAATTTCAGATTTTTAACACCAACTTTGAATGATCATAACTTTCTCTACAAAATTTCAAATTTTACAAACTTTATATCAAATTGAAGGGTTTTCAATAATCTTCAAATATAAACCAAATTCAATAAAATTTGAAAATCAAGGCAAAAGTTATGATCAGGCAAAGTTCACCAAAAACCCTTTTTCACCCAAAATCTCAAATCCTCAAATTTTAACCATCTCTTAATTCAAAACCAACTTAAACCCTGTCCAACCATCATAAACCACTATCACACACAATACATTACCTCTTCATATCATTCTCCTCAATTTCACTTAAATTATTCAACCATTATACCATATCCCACTACCAAATCCATAAATTCCTACTTAATCACAATTCCACGCTCATAATCATAATCAATCAACAACAACCTCAATTACCAAAACAAATCCTCATAAATTCCAATAATCATTGTAAAACCCTACCCATCATTTAGCCAAATCCATCATAAAGCTCATCAACACCAATGATACCCAATAATCCTCAACAATCACAATAACCAACAATAAAAAAATCATCATCATATCATCAAACATCATAATCATCAATATTCTTTATTCCAACCCACTATAAATATTTTACATTAACTCATCATCTTAATTTCTCAAAATCCTCATTATCCATCAATATATCCATACACCAACAATTAACATCAATTCACATATAATTACTCATACACCCACAATATTCAATCCTATCTTAGGGTCAACTAGCCTAAGTGTCTATGAACATTATATATTACATAAAGGAAACCGAAACTATACCTTAGCCGATTCTCAAACGCACCAAACACCGAAATGAAGCCACCAAACTTGATCCAAAGCCTCAACCAACACTAACAAACACCAAGGCTCACACTAACAACACATATATATACCAACATCAAAATCTAAGATACCCAAAAGAACTAAACACAAGAGTTTAGTAAAACCTAACCTTACCCAATGTGAGTAGGGATAAAATTCAATAATTATCTGCTACTAGAGATCACCTAAACAACCAAAACCACAAAATCTACTCAAAAACCAAACATGAAATCGCACAGAATCTTAGGGCAGAGAACTAGGATGTGAGCTTCGAGTTCTTACCAGAAAAACTTAGATATAAGGAAGGAGCTCATTGAGAGCTTCGTGTGGCCGCAAACGGCTCGTCAATCGGAGCTCCGTAGCTCAAGTTATGGCTTCCGGAAGTGGAGGATGAATAGTGCTCTCATGGCTTCTCTTCTCTCTTCTCTCATAACCGAACTCCCTCTCTCTCTTTAATGAAAATGAGCTGAAAGCCCATTAAAGGAGACTCATATAAGTTGGGTCCAAGCCCAACTTGGGCCCAATCCAATCCGTTAGCATTTTTAACCCGTTCGGCCCAACTTTGGGCCAGACCTTTAACACTAACGCTCGATTTTTCATTCCTAATATTTTTCTAAGGTTTTCGACTATTTTTCACTTTTTCTCGCACAGTACCGGGCAGACTTAAACCGGTTTAACCGGTTCAACTGCCGGTTTGCAGTTTTTTACTGTTTTTCGCAAAAAATACATTTTCTGACTCAGAAAAACTTACTGAGTCTAAAAATCATATTTAAATCCCCAAATTCTCATCCTAATCTTTTGGAATCTAATTTGGACATTTAAATGATTTTATTCATGAAAACTCTGGTTCTTACAACTTCCATGGACTTGAAAAGATTGGCGTACAATACACCAATGAGTGGACGTGCCACATGCCCATGGCCCAAGAACCCACAAGCATTAAGTTATCACCCAAGCCCACATTGCATTGTTGAAGAATTGAATCACTAAGATTTGAACCTGAATCATAATGTGAGTTGAACATTAATTGCGAAAGATTTTATTTGATTTTGTTTTATTGAAGTTTGAATTTGAATTTTAGGTTTTGTTTTAGGTTCAGTATAAAAGGCTCTTAAAAAAATTTGATGGGGATATTTTTTGGCCGATTTTTCATGCTTTGTTGGTGATTTTGAATCTCAGCATGAATCACTAATCTCCTTGGTTAAGGTTAGGAGTTCTACTGATTTTAATGGACTAATGTTATAACTTTTCTACTTTTGATTAATGCATTGATGTTTTCTTAAGTAAGAATTTTTCGTTCTTCATCACAAAGGTTTGAATCTATTGGAAAATAGTTCTAATTATCATACTGAAAAACTTGGTTTTTGGAATTAAACTTAAAATTCCTTCTCACAATTCTTTAAGTTTTGAAACTAGATTTGACAAGTGACATCGAATCAACTAGGATTAACTCTTGTGAATTGTGTGGTTTCTAAATCAGTGAACGTATTTCACCTCTTTTCATAATCAATTAATCAAGAATTGGTGGTTTATTAAGTTAAGAAAAATTGAATTACCAAGGAATTGGAATTTGACCATTTACTGTTTGTCTTAAAATTCACTATTTTTATGCTAAGAAATTCTAAAACCCTAAATTCTGATTGTCTGACTAGATTAATCAATTGACCATTACTTGCTTAGTCCGTTAATCCTTATGGGAATGATAACCCACTCCGTGGTATTACTTGATACGACTCGATGCACTTGCCGATAGTAGTTTGCGAAAATTTGCATCATAACTCTTATGTCACCTTGGAGGGCTATACTTTATATTAATTTTTCAACATCAAAAATTCTAGTAATGATTCTTTAGATGCTAATGATTCAAATGAGAATTTTTAATAATTTTTAGAAATCATTATTGTTCTGTTTTAAATTTTTAAGTTTATGAAAATGTAGTTTTTCTGGAATTTGAAGTAAAATACAAAATTAGATTTATATTCTTATTTGTTTTGAGTTTTTTATATTTTATTTGGATCCAAATGAAAGTATTTTCTTATTGACATTTATATTTTAAAGTTAATATAAAATAAATAAACAATTAACTATATATATGTCAGTAAGTTGTATAAGTAGTAATCGAATTAATTGTATTCGATTTACTATATATATGTTGCAGAAGTAGTAAATCAAATCAACTAGATTTGATTTACTATTATTCTAGTTAAATCAAATTCAATTAATTCAATTTACATAGAGTTAGTGTAAAAATCGAGTCAATTAGCTTTAATTTACATAAAATATGTGCGAAAATTGGACATGTATGTATTTTTTTTTAGAATATTGCTGTAATATTAAAGTGTATTTGAATTATTTTTGTGAAATATCCTAATTTCATAAGATAGGAAACTTTAAAAATTATGATAAAAATATAATGTAGGCTAAAATTTGTAAAGAAAAATTTGTACCGTTTGTAATTATTTTCAACAATGTTATAATACTCCTATAAGTTTTGAAGTTTTAAAACTCCTTTATATTATTAATATTACTAGTGTATGTTCCCATACTTTATACGGGATAATACATAAAATTATATTAAAAATTTTATTAAAAAATTAGATAATATATATAATAATTATTATTACAATATTTTATAAAATTATAATTAAAATCAAATTCTTAAAAATTTTAATATTAAAATATTAAAAATAATTAGTATTTATCTTAATCAATTTGAGTTTGTTAAGTGATCATCTCACTCGTCCGCTTAAATAACTATTAGGAATTAGAATTTAGTCTTGTGTATATAGCAATCTATTGCCTAGCGATAAACCCTTAATAAAAAGAGTATCAATACGTGGTTAGACTTGGCAGGAGTTTTCGAATACACAGGTACCCGACCCATCTATACCCGGATGAAAAGGGTAATAACTTGACTCGAGTCGGGACAAATTTTGCTTAAGACAGGTATCGTCGAGTTTAGGGTGTACCCGCCCCGAATATATACATATAAACACTTTTTAGTAATTAGAATTTGCCTCACATCACACATGATTCATAGCTTCAGTCTATACTCTATATAGCCATGCAAGATAAACTCAATTATCCTCATCTAAAATCTTCTTCTTCTCGACTTCTTCCAAAAAAAAAAAAACTGCATAGCTTCTGTCATGTTGTTACTGAGTCCATCGCCGCTTACCTATTCACAACTCTCATCTTTCTTCACAGTCAGAGACGAATCCACGTTTAATATAGAGGGGGCATTTGCCCCCACAAATTTTTTTGAAAAAAATTAATACTTGTATACATATATACCACTTATTATATTATATTTGTCTCAAAATAAAATATAAATAGTTCTTTTGTATTTTATGTTAAAAAATATTTTGTTAAACTTAACACATAATAATAATTATATTGTTAAATTTGATTTAGTATGAAAAATAAATAAATACACTAAAAAATTAGTGATAATTAATTATATTATATTAGTTAATTAATTAATAATTAAATTAAAACTTAGTTTTCTAATTAAATATAACTTAAATTATTAGTGATTTTTTAAAAATTGTTTAAGATAAAAAATATATTATCTATGTATTAATATACTGTAATTATTTTGGTTAAAAAATTTATTTATACTATAAAAATTATAATAAGTAGATTTGACAATTAAGTAAAATAATTGTTTAAAAATATATATAAAAAATAATATTTAATCATGTTAAAAATAAAAAAGTCCTTACAAATATTTTTTTGTTATTTTAAATATTATACTATGTGTATGAAATTATATTTTTATTATTTTAAATATTATAATAATGCTTGTGTGTATATTTCTAGTTCTTATCAATATGTATTAGATAGTTCTAATTTTAAATTTTGAATATATCTAAACCAATTTAAATTGATCAAGTGATCAGCTTAGTCGTCCGCTTAAATAAGTATTGAGGGTTCGAATTCTGTCTCGTTGCCAGCCAATTGTAGATTCTTAAATGGAATTCAAATTCATGACAGATTAGTCCTTAACTTGTTGAACATCGTGGGAAGTAAAAAAAATATCTATACCTAAATTTTATTATATTTTTGTCCCCATTACTAAATTTTTCTGGGTCCGTCACTGTTCACAGCTTATGTCATCATCGCTGCTCATCCCGTTACCGTCGTTGTTGAGCCCGTCGCCACCATTTTCATGTCGAGTTTCTTTTCTCTAGGTAAATTTTCCTCTCTCTCTCTCTCTCTCATTGTGAGTCTGTTAAGTTCTTCTATTCAAACATTGATATTTAAATTATAAAAAAATTGATTTTCATATTTTATAAAATATCATACTGGCGATAATTCTAAATATGACGCTACTTAAAATTAAATAAAGTAACATAGATAAAACAAATAAAAAAATAAAAAATTACTTAATCTTGTATAAATATAAAGTGATTTACAAATTATTTTATTGAATATTATAATATAAAGTGATTTATAAATTATTGTTAATTCATATATAATATATAATTAAATTTAATGAATTCAATTAGAATAAACAACAAATTATTTATTTTATTTTAGACTTTATAAATGAATAAACCAATTAACTATTATAATGAATTACAATTAATGTAGTATAATTAATTAAGTAATATAGATTATAATAAATTACATTGATATTTAAATATCTAATCAAATTAATTAATTGATATAATTAAGTCATGGTAATAAATTGTATTGAATGAGTTAAAATAATTAAATCGGGAAACACTCTCCAGAGCATGCCACGTCAGCTCCATCATTAAGTACAGACATCCGATTTTTATATAATAGAATAGATAATATTCATTAGTGCAGTATCATAGAATGTTACATTAATAGAGCTTTTAATGTATATTGATAAAATTATTAAACCATTAATGCATTATTCTTGTAAAACTACAAACATATTAATTATAACCTTTAAAATATATTTTCAATAAAATGACAATTATGATTATTATTGAGATTTTTTTTATGACTTACTATTAAGAATTTAACATGTTCTATTGGTATATAAATTATTAAAATTATTAAATTTATTTATAAATTCTAATTAATTAATAATTTTAAATCTTAATTATTTATTTGATATTATAATTTATCTTATAAAACTTGTTTTATATGCTATTTTTTTCATCTATAGCATCATGATTTTAAAAATTAACTATATTATAATATACCATTTAATTAGGATATAATAAATATATATTAGGAACATAATTAATATTTTTTTAAAGTATTATTTTAAATTAATTTGTTAAAAGATAATTAAAAAAAGAGATATTAAAAATAAATTTAGATGCATTGAGGTATTGAATAAATTTTTTTAAGATTTTATTAAAGATGTTTATTTTAGGTTATTAGTTGAATTTAATTTTAGATTTTTATAGTTAAAACTAAATTTAAAAATAATTTTAAGTAAGTAGTCACGAATTAAAGAGCAAAATTGTGTTACATTATCGTCAAATTCATAACTACTAAAGTTGTTGCTTTTAATGTTTAATTCATGAAGTTAAGGTGTAATCGGATTGGTTTGAGTTGGGTTTAGAAAAAATTGAGAACTGAACTGATTAAATTTGATCGCCTTGAAATAGATCGGATATATATGTTTTTATGACTAAACCCAGACCGCTAATATCAGTTTGCATTGATTTGAATACCTATTATACCTATATGATTAATTATGTTTATTGGTTTTAAAAAATTAACTATTTAAAACCGTTAATTTCAAATTAAAAAAATGTATTCTTTTAATTTTAATAAACGTTCTCGCATTATTTTGTTTTGAAAGGAGACTACAACCACTATAATCTTTTAAGTGTCTCAACAAAAATTCTAGAACATAATCGTAGAATAATTCTAAATAATTAAAAGTGATATTGAATTCAAGTAAAAAAATACATAGATAATTATAAGCCAGCATAAATTGTGGCTTAATTTTAATTTTTCATCATTAAAGAAAAATGAGAGATAATTAAATAACAAGCGTTATATATGTGAAATAATAGAACAAGCTTTAAAAAATATATTTTAGTGTTGTTTGATGTCTTCATTTATAGTCTAATTTTTAGAGCTTTATCCGAAGATATTTTGATTATTAAACTAACCTATAATTTTATCATTGTCAATTGATTTAGCAACTCACTGTCTCATAACTTAATATTTTTCTTCGGTTGCTAAATCGGCGGCTAACTTAATTATTAATAACTAACTGGTTAGTGATCGATTAGCGAACAAAAGTTTTTATCCTAACTTTTATGTTAGTTGCTCGGTCAATCTCCAAATTTGCCATTAGTAATTTATTTAGCTACTAAAACTTTTCTAATCATCCCTGTTGAATTTGGATATTTATATAATAATCAAATATTATTAAAACATACATTAGGAAATTATTAAAATTATTATTAAGTGTTTTATTTAATAATTTTTAATAGGTTGTTTGATGATTTTTGTTCAAGTGTGCAAGAAGCAACTTAGTTTTTAATAAAGGGCTTAAGTTGATAAAACTACTATCGTATGGTTTATTTTGTATTAAATTGAGTGGATTTTGTCAATTATTTTCCCACTTATTCATGTAAATTGCATGTTTTTAAGTTTCTTTCCTAATTTTATGCTATGATTGAAAACATGCTTCTTTGGCCTTAAAATTGCTAATTTGTAATCTTCTCTTATTACCATTCAATGCCGTGATATGTGTGTCTCTCTTATCACCATTAGATGCCTTGATATGTGTGTTAAGTGATTTCAGAGATTACAGGGAAAGAATGGCTTAGAGGATGGAAGGGAAGCATGCAAAAGTGGAAAAAATACAAGAAATTGAGGATTTGAGAAGCTGGAGCTGACGCGCACGCATGGACTACGCGTACGCGTGACTAGTGCAGCAGACAAATGATGTGCACGCATGGATGATGCGTACGCGTGGCCAGTTCAATATCCATCGATGCGTACGCCTGGCTGACGCATACGCGTGACAAGCGTCACATGCCTCAGTTATGAGAAAACGCTGGAGGCAATTTCTAGGTTGCTTTTGACCCAGTTCCAGGCTCAAAGACAAAAGGCTGCAGAGTGAAGTTGGAAGAATCATACAATTCACTTTTTATTATTCACATTAGTTAAGTTTTAGATGTAGGGTTCTAGATAGAGGCTCTCTCCTCTCTCTAAGTTTTAAGGTTTTTAGTCTTTTTTTTTAACTTCAGAATTTTATCTTGTTTTAATTTAGTTCTCTTCTACTTTTTATTGTTTTAGTACCTTAGTTATCTTCTTTTATTGATTCCTTTATTTTTTCAATTTAGTTTGTGAACTCTTTTTGTTAGATTCAATTTCCTTTTAATACAATTTGAGGTATTTCATGTTTATTGCTTCTTTCTTTAATTGTAGTTATTGATTCCTTGCATTTGTTAGTCTTATATTTTACATTCTCTTATTAATTTTCTATACTTTTATTTTGTGCCTTCCAAGTGTTTGATAAAATTCTTGGTTAGATTTTAAAATAGATTTTTATGTTTTTGACTTGGATTGATTAATTAGAGACTCTTGAGTTATCAAAAATTCTTTTGTTGATTGGTGATTGAAAGTTGCTAGTTGACTTGAGCCTCACTAAATCTATTCTTTAATTAGGACTTGTGAACTTAAGTCGATTTTGCTTGCTTGACTTTCTTTCATTTGTTAGAGGATTACTAAGTGAAGGCAATTTACATTTACCATCACAATTGATGACGATAATGAGGATAGAACTTCTAATTCCCTTTCCTTGCTAAGAACTTTCTTAATTATTAGTTTATTTTTCTAGCAATTTATATTTTCTTGTTCCTTATTTCAAAACCCCAAAAAGAAGTACGTCATAACCAATAATAAACATACTTCCATGCAATAAAGACTACCCGAGGTTTGAATACTTCGATTTATTTTTATTGGGGTTTGTACTTGTGATAACCTAATTAAACGTTGATTGATGTTTAATTGTCGGTTTAAATCTATACTTGCAACAAAGTTATTTTGAGAAATTCTTTACCGACATTTTTTCTCCGTCATTACAACAAGCCCAATTTGATGAATGAACAAATTCAGCCCTGTATCATATTAATTCAAAAATAGTGGCTTGATGAGCGGATAATTTGTATGCTTTTTGGCATTGTTTTTAGTATGTTTTTAGTATGATCTAGTTAGTTTTTAGTATATTTTTATTAGTTTTTAGTTAAAATTCACTTTTTTGGACTTTACTATGAGTTTGTGTATTTTTCTATGATTTCAGGTATTTTCTGGCTGAAATTGCGTAAAACGCCGGAACTGGCACAAGAATGGGAGTTAAACGCCCAAACTGGCACAAAAGCTGGCGTTTAACTCCAAGAAGAGTCTCTACACGAAAAATTCTTCAATGCTCAGCCCAAGCACACACCAAGTGGGCCCGGAAGTGGGATTTTTATGTCATTTACTCATTTCTGTAAACCTTAGGCTACTAGTTTTCTATAAGTAGGACCTTTTACTATTGTATTGAAACATCAAAAGGGGGTAGCTATCTTCATTTTATGCTATCTTAGATCATTGGGAGGCTGGCCATTCGGCCATGCCTAGACCTTGTTCTTATGTATTTTCAACGGTGGAGCTTC
>NC_029778.3:42206570-42212940 GCF_000817695.3 Arachis duranensis
TACCTTCGATTAGGTGAATATCTCTTGGATTCTTTAATCGGAATCTTCGTGGTATAGGCTGGAACTGATGGCGGCATTCAAAAGAATCCGGAAGGTCTAACCTTGTCTGTGGTATTCTGAGTAGGATTCAATGATTGAATGACTGTGACGTGCTTCAAACTCCTAGCAGGCGGGGCGTTAGTGACAGACGCAAAAGAATCGATGGATTCTATTCCGGCCTGACCGAGAACCGACAGATGATTACCCATGATGTGACAGAGCATAGGCGACGTTTTCACTGAGAGGATGGGAGGTAGCCACTGACAATGGTGAAACCCTACATGAGCTTGCCATGGAAAGGAGTAAGAAGGATTGGATGAAGACTGTAGGAAAGCAGAGAGACGGAAGGGAAGGCATCTTCATGCGCTTATCTGAAGTTCCTACCAATGAATTACATAAGTACCTCTATCTTTATTTTATTGTTTATTTTCGTTCATCATCATATCCATTTGAGTTTGCCTGACTAAGATTTACAAGATGACCATAGCTTGCTTCATACTAACAATCTCCGTGGGATCGACCCTTACTCGCGTAAGGTTTATTACTTGGACGACCCAGTGCAATTGCTGGTTAGTTGTGCGAAGTTGTGTAATGCCATGGTATTGAACACTAAGTTCTTGGGGTTCATGACCGGGGATTATGAGAGTTGTGAAAAGTATTGTTCACAATTTCGCGCCACCATGGCTCAACATTAAAAGAAAGAAAATCAAATTGGTCTAAAATCATGAGAAGCCCATACGGTGGTCACAAGAAAAATCACTTCACAAGTTTTCTCTTGGTTACTGAACCCAAATCTCAACTCAATTAACTTCATTCCTTTGTGACCAAAAGTCTTACACGTTATTTTATGTCTTAGGTAATGAAAGTGGAAATTCAATGTGGTTTAATTCTATTTAATGCTTCCTTCGAAAGTTTTCTCTCTCTTCTCTTTCCTCTCTCTTACTTTCGGTCACTTCAATCTATTAAAGAAAAAGACAGAAGAAATAAGAAGTCACATAAAAGCCTATGAAGAAGAAAGGCTAAGAAAGATATTTGCTACAGAAGGAAAGATTTGAAAAAAGGCTTCAATATTTTGTTACCAAGAAAGGAAGAGATCGGCTTCGGGCAAGAAGCAAATCTATCTTGGTAAAAAGTTCATTTTTGTTTTTGTACATCAAAGTACAAGATAGCCTCTGAATCTCTGGTAGAGAAGAAGTAAAAATGGAAAGCTTAAAGCTGTCCAGAGTTAGAAGCCCATCAACGATCAGAATCCATTCTAGGGGCCAAAGTCAAGATCAATGGCCAAGATGGAAGAAGCTTAAAGAAAAAGGCTGAGAGTGATGAGGTAAGCCTGCAGGCATCAGCCTTGGTTTTCTCAACACCTTCTGATGAAGCCGCTGCTACTCTTTGGTAGGAGAAGATGTTGTTGAGTTAGGATTTTAACTTTGGAAGCTTTCCCTTCTATATTAAGGGTGAACGGCCAAAGGTTGAAAAAGCACAGAGTTCTCATAACTACCCAGAAGCTACCTGAGTTCTTCTCCTTCAATGATATTCATTTTGTTTTCTTTTTCTTGATTTTGTCTGTCTGAGTCTCATGGTGAAAAAGGCAAATATGGTGAAGTTTGTAAGAAAAAGTCAGTGAAAAAAGGTAGTGATCAAAATTAGAGAAAAAGCCATAGATGTCTCAGAGTTTCTTTGTACATCTTTTTGTTGTGTTTCGTGATCCTGTAGGGATTCTTTTGCAAGTTTGGTTAGCACTTTGCAGTTGAAAAGCTAGGTTTTGAGTCCTAGTCAAATTCATATTGGGGTTAGAATTTGAATTTGTCCCATATAGAAATGGGTAATTCGTAGGGAGAAATTGGTGTTTATAATCTAGGCTACATTGCACCTAGTAGCTGAACTAGGATACATCTAGTGTTACTTCTTCTTCCCTACTTCTTTTTCTGTTTCTGTTTATTAGGAGACAAAAACAAAAGTGTCTCTCAATTTGACACGAGACAAAAAGCAGAAATATCTCCTAAAGTTACTTTGAAAATCAGTTCAATCACTCCTTCTCTTAGCCACTGATTACCATCAATCCCAAAGTTTATTTTTTCGTCTTGATTGTTAAATCGATCACTAATATTTTATTTAAATATCACCCATTTTTGTTTAAAAAATATCTAATCGATCACAAAATCGATAGTACAATATGTTAAAATACATTTTTTACATAGCCCACTTGGTTTTTCTATTATAGATGCCAATAATGTAGATTATGATAGACTAATATTTAATTGAGCGCTTACTCGAAGCAATTATGAGAATCGATCATCTGAGCTAGCAATAGTTCATAATAAAAAAACTAATAGCATGATACAGTAATAAAATTAGTAAAGATATAATAATTTATATTAAATTTGGCCAAATTTAATCATTTTTAGTCAATATATAATTTGAGATGAAACTTGATACGAACTTGAAAAAGCTATTATGTTTAGGGTTCAATATGCCATTTTTAGACATTAAATATTACAGCCAACCATTATGTAATTTGTTGTTAAATTGGTTGTTCAAACTTATAAATTCGTCACCAATTTTAATAGGATATATTTTTGTCTTTTTAAAAGCAACTAATACAATATTTAAATATTTTAAATTAAAATTAAAATTTTGTTTTCTATAGCTAGTTGATTTAAATAACCTAATTCTAAAAGAGCTCTTACAGTTCGAATTCGAAATAAATAATGAGGCAAACATGTAAATATTAGTTAAGAGTTGATATTTATAATTAATACGATAATATTTTAGTACCAACAATAGCCTAAACTGAATTAGGTTATATATATATGTCTTGTTTACAACTTTATATAAATCAATTCGATTTATATATAAATAAGGTAAATCGAATCAATTAGATTCGATTTATACAGAATTATAAATGAGACATGCATATAATCTAATTCAGTTTAGGATATTGATGTAATTTTATTTGATTTACTATTTATAAATTGTACTAGTAGTAAATCGAATAAACCTAATTTAATTTATTACTGGTACAGATTATTAACATTTCTTATTTTTAAGTTATTTATTTATTTTTTATTAATTTTAAAATATAAATATCAATAAAAAATATTCACATTTAGATTCAAATAAAATATAAAAAAATCAAAACAAATAAAAAAACTCAATTTTTGTAGTTTAGTTCAAATAATTGAAAATAAAATGAAAAAGAGAAAGACCCCTGTTTTTAATTAATCTTTAAATATATATTTTAAAATTAATCCTCAAAAGTAGTAATTTTATCATTTTAAATTCAAATATAAATTTTTAATATTTAAAATAATCAAACAACTTTAATTTTAAAAGAACATTTTTTGTATTTTAAAAATAACTGATATTATAGGTTCTTTTTTTAAAATTAAATCATATTTTTAATTCAATTAAATCATTTTAGTTTTAAATTATATTTTAGTCTTTTAAAATTAACTATAAAAAGATATCTTTATTTTATTAATTTTTTTACCTTTTATTTTTGTTTTTATTATATATAATAGTTCAATATCAATTTCAAAATAAAAGAGCCCAAACGAAAATAATAAAACAGAAAATTTTAATTCAAACAAATTTTAAATAAAAAATTATAAAATTATTTTTTTATCTATACCGTTTTTAATTTTAACTCACTACAAATTTAAATAAAAAAAGTAATTCTAACTTTAAATGAATTTGAGACAAAAAAAAAACATAAAATAAATTTTAATGACCTAATATTAATAAAAACAAAAATCAATAAAATTTGTTTTCTCTCTTTTTCGCATTTAAGAGCTTTTAAGTTTTTAAATGCAAATTTTACTCTTATAGAATTTTAAAAGGATGGATGTTACAAAGTCATCTAACTATATTCAACTTTTAATATTTAACTTTTAATATTTAAAGAATGGATGTTACAATATTTCTGTATTGTTTAGAGTTTTGAAACTCTTTTAAAAAGTATTATATTAATATGTATTAGCACAATATTTTAGAAAGTATTATATTAATGAAGCTTTTAATGCATATTGATATTGATAAAATTATTAAGTAATTAATGTATTATTTTTGTAAAACTACAAACAAATATTTATATTTAAATTATAAATTCCTAACTACATATTTAAATATTTATTATACTATAACAAATATTAAAGAGTATAATAAAATAATTACTTATTAATTTTTTTTATCGAACTCGTTAATACTTTTATTATACTTTCAACATATACAATATTTTATTCTTCTATTTTATACCATATTTTTATTATACTATAAAAATTATTAATAAGCACAATAAAATATATTAGTAAGTACTATAAAAAATATTATTGAGTAATTATTTAGTTATACTCATTAATATTTTTTATAGTAATATTTAAATATGGTATAAAAAGGAGGAGTAAAAATAAATATGGTATAAAATGGAAGAATAAATATAGTAAGTAATATTTTTTATTTGTTTTGAAAATTAAAAATTTATTTTAATTTATTTAGATAATTTTTTCATTATAGTAGTCTTTTATAATTAAATTTAAATTTTGAAATTTTAATATTAGTAAATAAAATTGATTATAAAAATTACAAAATCTAAATCCAAAAAATTATTTTTAAAAGAGACATCTTAAAATGAATATTAATTTTAGTAGATGGGTGTTTGATAATATTTTTTAAAAGGAAAAAATGAAAAATTATTATTCTACGTTCTAAAATAAAATTTATTTTTATTTTAAAATTTTAATACATTAATAGTTTAATATATCTAAATGTATAAGTCTCATATTTCTTAATATCTAAATGTATAAGCTTTATATTTCTCAGAAATACTGTTAATAGAATGTTTATACATACGGATATCTAGAAAATAATTGATACATAGAAAAAAATATTGTTTAAATTTATCTCATAAAACTTGTTTTATATACTACTTTTTTTTTCATCTATGGCATCATGATTTTAAAAATTAATTATATTATAACATACTATTTAATTAGGATATATATAAATATATGTTAGGAACAAAATTAATATTTTTAAAGTGTTATTTTAAATTAATTTGTCAAAAGACACTTCGAGAAAAAAAAAGAGATATTAAAAACAAATTTAGATGCGTTGAGGAACTGCATAATTTTTTTTAATATTTTATTGGAGATGTTTATTTTAGGTTATTAGTTGAATGTAATTTTAGATTTTTATAGTTAAAACTAAATTTAAAAATAATTTTAAGTAAGTAGTCATAAATCAAGGAGTAGAATAGTGTCACATTATCGTCAGATTCGTAACTAGAGTTGTTACTTCTAATATTTAATCCATAAAGTTAGGAGTAATCGGATTGGTTTATTCATATTTTTCTTCGTTGCAAATATTTTTCGTTTTTTTTGTTTTTTAGAAATCTAATTTTTAAGTTGGTATTTAAATTAATACAAACTGATATAATTGGTTCAAATTTAGTCACAAAAATATATTTATCTAATTTATTTTAAAATGATCAAATTTAATCCGCTCAATTTTCTTCGAACCCATAATGAAAAATGGATTGGAAGTTTTCCGGCGAATCTGAGAAGATGCCAACCAGTGCAAGCTGAGTTGTGGGGCGTCCTCCGTGGACTTCACATGGCAGCAGACCTAAGAATGAGAAGAGTGGAGGTGAAAGTAGATGCAAAGGAGGTGTATGAGACTTTAAAGGAGTAAAAGACAGAAAAATTATTCCACAACAAAGTGTTTAACGAGATTTTCAAAATCTTTCGTAGACCTTGGGAAATTGCTTTTGTTCATATTGGAAGAGAAGCCAATCAGTGTGCACACTGTTCAGGGAGACTTTTTACTTTTTGGATGTACCCCCAGTCTCCGTTAGATGTAGTTAGTTTTTTTTTTTTTTTGTCGATGGATTGGACAACCCCCAATCCTAGGTACACAATACACACTCACACATATCTCATATACTTACCAATTTTCCTTCTCGATTGCAGCTGGTAGGACTCGAACCCGAGATCTTTGAGATGAGGAAGGGGCGGAATGCCGTGTGAGCTACGGCTCATTGGCGATTTAGTTAGTTTAATAAGAGATGATGTAAAAGAGTTTTTTGTTCCAAGAACCTTTAGTTTTGTAGTTTTTATTATGTGGGCCTAGTGAACCCTTACACTTACCAAAAAAGAAAGGCGATGTTTGATCATCATTGGGTTTCTAAAATTCTTTGGAAGTCTCCGTTGTACGCAATGCATATTCTATTCATCGGTTTTAGTAAAAGGTTAATGTTATGGTTTTTGAAAAAAAAAGAATGGGCTTTCTAAAATATTTTTGCGAATACTATACAAGAGTTGTAAAACTTACATTATTT
>NC_029778.3:42213002-42216102 GCF_000817695.3 Arachis duranensis
GGTCGCCTATCTTGGTGAACCCTGAAGGAACAAGTTAATAAAATCAGTCCGGACCAAACAAAATAAATTAAAGAAATAAGTGACGAAATATTGAAATTTGACCTGTTTGGGTGATTGGGTCAGAATCATAGAAGGGGAAGAGGAAAAAACAAACCCTCCAAACTATTGCATGAGGTATCCTAACCAAAAAAAAGTTGCGTGAGTAACTCAAGTTGTGCGTCCCCGGTCATGAGGCCCGTCTTAACTGCAGGGGTTACTCCATAGAATTGGTACCGTTAGCCATTTCGATAATGCAATGGCAGAAAGCCAGAAACTCAATCATCTATTCATCTTGCATGAAATTGTTTTTGAATAGTTAACATATGTTATTATTTAGTTTAAAAAAAATCGATTATTATATATAAATAATTTAATTAAAAAATTAATTTTAATATTAATTTGAATTTGTTTTTTTAAGTAAAAAAATATTTTTTTAAAANTTAAAAACATCCTTTAAAATAAATTTTTTTAATAAAAAATAAATTATTTACTTTTTTTAAAAACTAACAATATCTTGCTTTTAAAAAAACAAAAATAAAAAACATTTTTTAACATTTAAAAACTCTTTTTAATAAATTTATTTAAATTTAAAATAATTTTTGTTCATTAAAAAAATCTTTTTTAAAATGAAAAAAAATAAATATTTCTTTAAAAGCTAATCCAAACTGATTCAATACCTTGTTTTTAAAAAAAAAAGCAAAAGCAAAAGTCGTTTGTAATATTTGAAAATTCTCTTTAAAAAATATGTTCAAATATAAAATAATTTTTATATGTTAAAAAAAATCCTTTTTTAAAAAGATAAAGAAATAAGTACATTTTTTAAAAGTCAATCTAAATCCTTTATTATTTTTTTTTGTTACGTTCTTGAAATTCTTCTCTGTTAATTTTTTAAAATTAATCTCAAATTTTTAATTAGATATGTTCCTCTTATTAATATTTTTTAATCAATTTTTTTACTTCAAATATATTTGTTAATTTTTTGTTTTAATTCAATTTTCTATAAACGATGAAAATTATTTAATAAAATATGTAACTGTCATTTGATCACACTATTTAATGTTTAGATCAAAATTAACTCGATGTTGGACAATAATTTGAAGAGTTATACTGTTCACATCTTTATCCAAGATCAACATAAAAATTGAATGTGAAGAAAAAATTGAATGGTGTCATCTTTCATCCTTCAATGCTCTCTCTCTCTTATATTTAATTTTGTCCCCACTTATAAAGTTAATGGTGAAAGATCATACAGTATTTTTTTAAGTGTTAAAAAAATTGGAAAGAATGTGAATTCTAATTTTTTTTCCTTTTTTTATTTCTAGTTTTTTCTCCATTCCTATACAAATAAAAAAAATGTGAATTTTTCTTAATATCAAACTTTACTTTTCTTAAACAATATATATATCACAAGAATTAAATAAATAAAAATAAAAAATAAATTTAGTTAAAATGGATGAAAAAAAAAGAACTACCAAATTTATTATTTAGTGATAATATCCAGAAAAAATTGAAATTTTTGTTTAAAAGATGGTTATATAATTTATCCAAATCGATTTTAAAAAAAACTATTTATATAAAATAAATTAATTTTTTTAATCAAATTAAATAATAATATGGGTCAGTAATCTAAAAAACAATTTTATGTAGTGAATTTTTGCTTAATGCAATATAACAATCAACTCTTAAAGAAAATACAAATTAGGAAAAAAAAACTAAAGCAATATCAATATGTGCACAAAGAGATTTTTCCTAACTAAAATCCGCACAAACTCTCAACAACAGCAACTACTACACAAAGGAACTAAAAAGCAGACATGACCAACCAGCCACTAATAGAAACAAGAAGGGAAAAAAACCCTAATAGAGTTATTTAAATATTTTTCATTATATGTTTTTGTGTAAATATATTTATTTTGATGTTTTATACTTTTATTTTTCAAAATAATAACTAAAGAGATTGGATTTGAAGAGGTGGAGGCAACGAGGGTGTTAGAAGAAGTTGTATACTTGTATGGTTAAACCATCATCTTTCTCATATCATATGGAAAACCATCAAAACAATAACCCGACCCGTGACCCAGACCTAGCAGAAGAAGAGAAGAAGAAGCGAAACCAACACCCTCAGGTTTGGGGCACGTGGGAGGAACTCTTGCTAGCGAGCGCCGTCAACCGCCATGGCTTCAAAGACTGGGACACCGTCGCCATGGAGGTACAGTCGCGGACCTCCGTACCCAACCTACAAGCCACCGCGCTCCACTGCGAGCAGAAATTCCACGATCTCAACCTCCGATTCGCCGACCAATTAAACGACGCCGTCCCGCCGCTTCTCCAGAACGGCGCGGCCTCCGTCGATAGCTCTGATCATGTCCCCTGGCTCGACGAATTGCGGAAGCTCCGCGTCGCCGAGCTCCGCCGCGAGGTCCAACAATCCGACGTTTCTATCCTGTAAATCTCATCATAAAAATATTCTATTTAGTTTTCGGTTAATGATTATTGTTTAACTTTTCTGTAGGTTTTGGATCTAATTTCCTTTTTTTTCATTTTATAATTATTTCTTTTCCTTCAAGGTCGTTGCAGTTGAAGGTGAAGAAGTTGGAGGAGGAGAGAGAGAAAGAAAATGACGGTAAAGTCGATGAGAAAGCAGATCTGGCGGTTTGCGGCGAGGCACGGCCGGGAAACGATGGAACCGGCGGAGAAAGGGAAGTTCCGGAGCCGACCGGTTCTGAACCGGAGATTCGCCGGCTCGAAGAGAGCACCACGAACACCGATAAGCTTTTGCCAACCACCGGTGACGAGTCGGACCGGGAAAATCAGTCGGTTAATGAGTCGAACTCGACCGGTTCGCGGTTTGAGGGAGGGAAAACCGGGGCAGGAGATGGTGATGGGAAGACGGGGGTAGGGGCGGTTCCGGTTCATCCCGGTCCGAAAGAACCGGATCCGGTTGGCAGGAAGCGGAGACCGATTGGGGAGGAATCGAATAACGGAAGCTACGATACTGAGGTTAAAGTTCCAACCTGCGAGTCGCAGCCGCCAAGTGAGGAGAGGAAGGCAGAGGATGGTG
>NC_029778.3:42216137-42218558 GCF_000817695.3 Arachis duranensis
GAAGAGGAAGACGCGGCGGAGGAAGGAGGCTTCCGGTGGTAGTGGTGGCGGCGAGGTGGCCCCGGAGAGTGACGAGACCATGGTGAAATCCGAGCCGTTGATTGGGCTGTTGGAGATGATCAAGGCACACGAACACAGCTCATTGTTCGAGCGCCGTCTCGAGAGCCAGGTATTCCATTCCACCCTCCCCTTTTCGAGAGGATATAATTGGGATTTCACACACACTCAAAAATTTGAAATAACTAATTTTTAAGTTTTAACTCCCCTCCCTCCTCTTTCTTTCTTTAACAAATTAATAATTTACATGCATGCACGTAACAAATTTTTTGCTTCTCTTTTAGAAGAAAAAACACCAATGGATTAAAACATGTATATTTAAATTAAATTAAGAAAAGGAGTTTTGCTTAAAGACATTTATGATTACAAATATTACAAATAAAAAATTATAATTTAAAAATATAATTTTTTATATTGAAAGAATAACAAGTTTTTAATAATATTTTTTAACGAATGTTCTTAAATACTCTTTAATTAAATCTTTTAAACAAAATACATATTTTGATTTGTTGTTAAGAAAACTTGGGTATACAGTGGCAACAAGGAGGGCATTGCATACGTTCCCTAAATCATGACAGTCCAACAAATGGGGACCACTCTTGAAATTTATTGGTTTTTTACGGGCATGAAGTTTGTGAATAAAAAATAGTCCAAGGAAATAAAAGTAAGTTTAACTTTATGAAATAAAGAAAACGCCGGAAAAAATTTGGTCACAAGTAAAACTTTGGGGGAATTGGTAGGTACCTGCGGGCTGCGGCACAGACGTTGGCCCCTTTATCTGCAAAGCCGATATAGATAATTAACCGTCTAAAAATTAAAAGTAACGAATTTATATGCATTAGTAATTTCATAAGTATCTTTCCTATATATAGTATTCAATTAAAAAATATATATTTATTATAAATATTACTTAAATCCATCGATTCAAGATGTCATGCAGGCAAAATTATTTTCTTTACAATAGGACTAGCTTTATGCCGAAAAAGGATCAATACAAGACAACCATTTTTAGGCAGTTTTTCCTTTTCAAGCAAAAGGTAATTTACTTCATCAGGCCCCCTTATTAATTTTTTTTAGACAAAAAAATAAAATTTGCATCTTTGTTTTTAAGGAAAAAAAAAAGATTATGGTTTAGCCGAGCACATAAATTCCTTTTAAGCCCAGGATTGGGTGGACTTATGTAACGTGGTAACTTATGGTTGAAAGCCCATAGTTTGGTTTGGTATTGGGCCATGTTACCGTATTCAACACGACCCAAAGTATTCGAAATGGCCGAATTATCCATGTTTATATTGACAAAATACTACCACTATTATCATTTTTCTTTGTTTCTCTACTTGCTCCCATGCTTCGCGGCGGTTACGTGTTTCAGTGTTTGGTCACAGGTCGTAATCAACTAACCGTGTCGCGTATTATTTCTTAGATGTTTGAAAGTCTAATCCTTAAGTTGTGGATTAGAGGGAAACCATGGCTTGTAGTTGTGGCTGGTCGTTTAATAATATGGAACAAAGAAAATCTGGACGGTAGTGGAATTACTAATGGGCCCTATAGCGCCTATATTGTTCCTACCTTGTTCTTTTACCCGTCCGTTCTCGATTAAACAACAAAAAGTGAGGCCTTCATTTTGCACAAGTGGATATGGTTTTGATAAAACTAATGTTTTAACGCTAATGTCTAAAGATAATCAAATCTGTTTTACTTATAATCACCACAAAAAAAAAATCTGTTTTACGTGTTAATGATTGAAAAATCCACTTTTATGTATCAATTAGCTCGTTTATTTTTATTTTTTCTTTTATAGAACTTTACCAAAAAACAAAATTAGCTTGTTTATTTCTTTTGTTCAGAATAAATATATTCTAATTTTACGTCCTGAATGTAACTAAAATATAAAACTATATTTTCTATTTAATTTTTTATTTCAAATTCGTGTGAAAAATAGAATTTGTGTTTGATCATTTAATAAACTCAGATTTTAATTATTAATACTGAAAGTATTGGATTTTCAATGTACTTTTTGACAAGAGAAATATTAAAGGATTATTAGAGTTTATTATTTTTTACCATTACTTAACTATCAATTTAATTTTTTTAGTCAAATAATTTAATAATATATTTTATCTTATATTTTTAAATATTAATAGTAAAAAACAATAAATTCCAATAGTGCTATAGTATTTTTGTTTTGATAGTTTTATTAAGAAATAGTAGTTATTCGACACTTTTTTTTCTTGTTTTTACTTTATCTTTTAGTCTAAAATTGATTAATTCTTTATTTTTTTTCCATGTTAAAAGTATTGGTCTTTAGAATTCTTCAATGGATAAAAGTAGGACATTTTAGGTGAGTTTGTGTAATTATTATAA
>NC_029778.3:42218581-42235320 GCF_000817695.3 Arachis duranensis
TATACAAAAACATTGTAAGACAGCACGTGGATTTGGAAACCATACAATCGAGACTCCATAAAGGACATTATTCCTCTAGCACCAACTCTTTCTTTCGTGACCTTCTCCTCCTCTTTACGAATGCCACCGTCTTCTTTCCCAGAGACTCCCTGGAATCAATGGCGGCGCAGCAGCTGCGGCGCCTCGTCATGGCAGAGATGAAAAACCAAGGCCAAGCACAATCTGATCCCTCCCCACAGAAGACGGATTCCAACCCTCCAAACGCTCCTCAAGCCAAACCAGAATCTCTCCTTTCCAAGCACAAAGCCTCTGCTCCAATATTGGTATGCCGAAAACGCAGTTCAATGTCATCTAAACCTTCTCCGGCGACCTTTGGCCAAAAGGGTGACCAACCCATCACCGATAAGAAGGAAAAACCATCTTCTGATGCAAAACCACCCATGAAACCCTCTTCTTCCGAGACAGATGAAGATGAGCCTCCCAAGGCCAAGGAAAAGCCGGTCACCGGAGCTCGAAGCCTGAGAAGAAGCAACAAGAACCTCAGCAGCAACAGCAATTCTGGCAATAAGAAACTCCCCACTAACTCCACCATAAAAGCAGGGACTTTGGTGACCAAGGCTGTCGAAGCCGCAAAACCAGACAAGAGCAAAGCAGAGGGAGGGCAGGACAAGAAGAAGAATGCCGCTGCTGATTTCTTGAAACGAATAAAGCGAAACGCTCCAGTGGAGGCACTGAAGAGTGGCAGTGGTAGTGGTGGAGGAAGTAGTAGCAGCAGCAGAGGTGGGACTGCAAGTATGAAAGAGCAAAAGAAAATTGTGAATAGTGGAAAGGGTGATAATAAAGGGAAAGAAAGGGCGTCAAGGCATAATAACGGTGGAGGAGGAGGGTCAGGGGATAAAAGGAACAAGAACGTTGTTGAGAATAGCAAGAGGAGTGTAGGTAGGCCTCCAAAGAAAACAGCAGAAAGCAATACAGCTTCTGCAAAGCGTGGGAGGGAAAATAGTGCTAGTGCTAGTAAGGATAAGCGACCCAAGAAACGTTCTAAGAAATGATCACAAATTTCATAATTAGTTAGGCCTTTTTTATTTTTATTTTTTTGTATATTATTATTGTCAGAGTGTCTTTCTTACTTATTTTACACTACTAATTTATTGATCAGTTGTGGCCTGTAGTCAGTTCAGTTATATGTAACTTTTTGTATCTCGGGTCAATCCTTGTAACATGTTTAACTCCTTACTTTATTCCTTCAGTGGAAACCTCATCGTCTGTTTTAATACATGTCACAGGTTTTTTGTTTGACCAATAAGAACCAAGGTTGTGAGAACTAGACTTCTCAATGAATTGATAAGGTAACTGTTTTATATAATAAATTATTTATAATTTAATATTAAAAATGTACAAATAATTTTAAATATCAAAATTCATAACTAAATTAAAATGCACATAACAAAAAACATATAATGTTTTACTATCAAAAAAATATTAACAAAGATCGATACTAAGGTATTAATGTGTTATAAACCTTTAAAGATCCTTCATTCTATATTTTTGGATAAGCTCAAGCCATCATTATAGAAGAAACATAGCATAACTACTTAGATGAAAATAGCAAAAACTTGAGACTGTCTGCAAACTTTTAGTTCTTCAATATCGTTCATACTAGTACGAGGAAAACCCTTCCCTTATATTTCCTTTTTATCCTTTGAAATAATATCCATCGCCATGAGAATGTTAAGAGCATCATAGATCCTTCTACGGATATTTTTCTCATCGTATTGTTGCTGATAAATGTTCAACTCAAGAAACATAAGTTACTTATCTTAAACATTCACTCTGTGAAAAAGAATATAAAATAAAAATGAAAAAACTACCATTTGTACCTATAACTTTTCGAACGCTGACAAAAGTACCCATGGAAGAAGAAAAGTGACTTTGTACCCATGAAAAGCTGGATCCGTCTGTCGATAGTACCCGAACGTCATTAAAACGTTAGCTCCGTTAAGTTAAAAGCCAACGTGGAACGTTAACTGCTTACCTGGCATTAAATCAGCAGTCTAACGTGTCCAAGCATAAATATACGGTTATAACATCACCCATTCCCCTAATTTATCTTCAACTGATTCCCCAATTTCAATTTCAAAACCCTAGAATGTCTAGGAGAAGCAGAGGTAAGCAATGTTCTTCGAATGGAAGCATCAGCGAAGAAGGGACTTCGTCTTCCAAGAGGGGTGAAGAGAAGACTTTGTCTGGGAGATGCTTTTGTGGACAGGGTGTGGTGTTGCTACAATCTGGAACCTTAACAAATCCTAGGAGATGGTTCATAAGGTGTCCTCTATGGAAGGTAAGTCTTTTTGTTTTTGTGCTTCTGATCAGATTAACTTATTTTAAATGATTCCTTATTCCTCCCTTTCACACTACAGACGATGGATTGCAAGTATTTTGTATGGGTGGATGAGATTGACGGAGGATGGGAAGGACTGGCAAGAGCCCTTGTTAGAAAAAATCAAGATAGCTCCTGTAGTAACCATGAGGTCAATCTCACTGGGCAAAGAAGAGAGATTGAAGAGAATAGTGTGAAGATCTTGTTAAAGATAGGGAAGCTCCAGGGTGAAATTAGAAGTATTAGGTCATGGATTATAACTATTTTTTTGAGTTTACTGATTTGTGTAGGGCTGAATTTACTCCAATTAATCAATATGTAACTGTGCTTATGGTGTATGTTGTCCTGGGTTCTTTTTGTGCACCTTTTTTGTTTCAATGATGATGAATTTAGAAGTTGGTTGGTCTCGATGATGATGAACTTTGAAACTCTGTTACTATCTTCACTTGTTGTGGAAAAAGTCAAGTTGTGTAATGACATTAATCTCCATGATTGTTAATGTATTTGATTCTGTTAGATTGGAGTTAACTCAATTTTGACAAAAAGATAAATATAAATGTCGTGATCTGTCTTAATCTAGCCAGAAACATGGCATTGTAAAATACATAGCAAAGTTGTAACCTGAAAATGGAACTAAATATTCATTCCATAAGATATAATAAACCCTGAAGTAATTTACTCATATGCAGTTATCAACAAAAGCCTCAAAAGGAGGATATGAGTTTGATGTAGCAGTAACAAATCAAATGTACCTAATAGAACATTTACAAACCATGAACATGAAAGCATCAAGTTGTGTTGTTTAATTACTAGGCATAAGTTACAAAAAAAACCATATATAAGAGTTCATAGAGCTCTCATTACAGTAAGTACTTCATCAAAAAACAAATTCACACAAGAAAATCCTATTTGTTGGGTGTGGAGTTGCTGCTGCCACTAGAAACCCCGTTGTTGTTGCCACTTGAAGATGCTTCTGTTGGTGGACGAAACCCCGGTACTGGCCATCTGCCTGGTGTTTGAATTGTGGATGGTGGAGTTGGCATGAATTGCATAAATCGTGTAGTGGTACCTCGGCTTGCAGCATGCATTGTTTGTCTGGTAACTCTTGGAGGCGGTTGGTTAGTTGGTGATGTAGGCCTAACAACAGAAGGTTGTGGTGTGGTAGGCGTTATGGGAGTAGGTTGTGGTGGGGCAGGTCTGAGTGGAGAAGGTTGTGACGGTGGTAGCCTTTTAATATTTCTCCTCCTAATTGGTCTCTTGGACATGGTTGGTTTTATGATAGGTCTAGGTGGCACATATGCAGTAGAGGAGTTAGAAGGTGGAGGTCTTGCTGCCATAGGTTCTTCAGAAGGATTCACACAGTTCAGATCATCAACATTCACCTATAAATGTTGATAATTGCATTAGCTCAAATTTTAATGCAAGATAAATTTATCTTCATGCCAATAAGTATAAGAAGAGAGTGGATATAAATAACTTACACTGGGTGAATCTGAAGCTGATGCTTCAGCATCTGCTGCCTCCAAAGTCTCTTCCCAATACATCTCTTGCTCTCTGGTAGCATCCTCATCAAGATCATCAACACCCATACCTTCAGATCTCACTGCTGGACCCTGATGCTGACGACCACTACCTGATGCAGCTCCTCCACTAGCCATACCTTCTTTCTTCTTGTCACATCCTCTGCTGTTATGACCAGTCTGAGAAAACAGTAGCAATAATTGCAATTTTAATTTTTTACAATACAACCAATATGTAGAAGTAAACAAATGAGATATGGAATATAAGGTTATACCTTCAGACAATATGTACATTTAATGGGGCCATATCTCCTCTTTGCTCTATGGGGATCAGGATTCTCTCTAGGACCATCTCTACGAGCGTCTCTCTTTTTAGTAGGTCTCCCAATAGGCTTCCTATACACTGGAGGCAACAATGGACAGTGGTTTCCCTTCTCCCAGTACTCCTGGCTTGGGACAGGTTGAACTGTCCACTGATATGCTAGGTTGTATGCTCCCATAGTAAGCCAGTTATGAGCAAAGTCCTCGGCTCTGCGATTTTGGTATGCAATGGCAGCACAGGCATGCCTACATGGAAGTCCAGTAAGCTGCCATAACCTGCATGAACAGGTCCTTCTCCCCAAGTCTACACTCACCTTCACAGGTAGCCTTTGAACTTCATAGACATTCCCATCTTCATCACCGGATGGGAAGGGCCTCCAATAGTTGCTCTCTTTTTTCTCCCTTTCCAAATGGCTTTGTTGCACAGGGGTTATTCTACCATGATATCCGACAAGTGCCTTCTTGTTTCTTGCCAAAATCCTCATTACATAACCTCTCACTTCCTGCGGTAAAGGAACATATTGGGTAAGGAATTCGTCTTGTGGATCATCAGAGGTAGAGGGTGGCTCTGTGTATGTTGGTGACTTTGGCTGGGCATTATTGTCAAGCTGAATAGATGGTACTGGAACTGTGTTTGGTGTAGCAGATTCTTCAGATACATTAACTGTGTTTGGTGCAGCTGGAACTGATTGATTTGGGCTGGCATCTGGTTGGGCCTTTTCTGTACCATGGGTCTCCTCTGTAATTTGGGCTTCAGTATGTACCCCTTCCAAGTGAAGAATTCTTCTAGGACCTGTTGCCTTCTTTGGAGTTGGAGTCCTCCTGACACAAACTTTCCTCCTCCTCCTTGATGGAGTTACATTAACCTGATCAGGTGCTTGTACATCAGCTTCTTCATTCGTATCTACAACATCTACTTGGCTAATTGGGTGCTCTGTGTATAATTCAATCTTATGTCCATTCTCCACAGCAGCTTCATACATCTTAACGACATCCATGTCAAGTCGCAGAAGCCTCAAACCACCCTCAATTTCCATTCCAGGCTGTCGCCAGTAGAAATCGGAGATGATTGGATACCCAATGTCTTTCAGGAGGTCACTAATGAAGAAGCCATTCAGAGTATCCACGTTAACTCTCTCCACCTCAGTAATTTCACCTTCTGCATAACATAACTTGCCATCCGATCCCCTTTCAAGTCTACCTCTATGGTGTATTATTAATGTGATATGTGTCGTGGTAACCATTTCTGTCAATAAAAAAAGAATGAACAGTCCATATCAATACACCTACTATTTCAACAAGGACATTCAACTAGCGCATGACCAAAGTTTAATCACAATCATCATCAAAAAGTTTAGTATACAGTTGCACTTTATTTGAGACAAGCAATAAGAGAAGCTAAACTGCAATAGATAGTATGAATACAAAATACTACTTTTTGAATAATAGTATAAATCTTGTAATAGCTATATCACTCAACTAGATGTACCCAACTACATGTTCTACTGATTCCACTAATAAACAAAATCACAAAAGGCACTATAGCTATTATATTGATAAGGTACATTTGTGGACTCATCCAATACACTGATAAAGAGAAAAAAGAAAATTTAATAAACCTATAAACAATTGCTTCTTTGTTTAAAAATTGAAAACTGAATTTAAAAATCATTGCTTCTTTGTTTCATGATGATATTACATCCACCTTATTTAACATAGCTAGTTAAGCTACTGCTGAAATCACCTAATAGGATAATGTTGCAGAACGAATTCCAACAAAAAATGCAAACATGACAAGTTCTTATAAAGTGAAATTTGAACAAACCTGCCAAGAGTTCCATATGGCTAGTTCCCGTAGCTCGATAAGCAACAAGATCGCCTAGTAATCGTGCCATTATTTGAAATTTTAACTAAACTTATTCATCAGCCCAATACATCCATTAATCCTTTCCATTATTTATTACATGAAAAATGGGGTTTCAATTATTGATTTATAGAATATTGTTTTGAGATATATATGTTATGATGTTTGGTGAGGAATACGTAATAGGCTATGCTTGCTACCAACCCGTGTAAAATAAGAAGAATTTACCAAATTATATTTTGTTAGGTAGGTATCTCTTCATTGAGTGACAACAACATATAGATAACTTGGTGTAAAACAAGGACATTCACCTAGCGCATAACCAAAGTTTAATCACAATCATCATCACAAAGTTTAGAAAACTGCATATTTGTGAATTAAAATGCCTAATGAAAACAAAACTTAAGCCCTATGCAGGTCAGATATAAGATTTAAATAAAAAATTTCATTCAGATGATATATCGAGCATGTGGTGTGCAGCAAATTCAGACAGCGTGTTTAGTTCTATGTTGGCGTCAAACAACCCAGAAAATTCAGCCACAGCAAACAAGTGAACAATAAAACACAGAAATCATGTAACTTAACCTACCCAGGTCACTAAAACAGAATGAAAAAGCAACAAAATTAAAGAGAAGAAAGACAGGAAAGTAGTGAAAGGGAATTGAACCTGCGCTGATGAGAGGGAAGGACGAAGAAATTGGGCGACGTGGAGGAGCGGCGGTCACATCGGCACAAAAGTTCCCCGCCCTTGGTTCCTCGCCGGACTGGAAGATGCAGAGCAGGGGCTGTTCGCGCTGAGACAGAGTAACTACGCGCAAAGGAGAAGAAAATGGAAGAACGATTGGGTGATGCTGGTCACCGGTGGTGTTTTGGGCGGACGGAGGTGGTTGGGCGTCGCTCCAGTACGTGGTTCGCGTCTCTCACTCTACTAGGGCATGCATAAGGGTGGCGAGGAAGAAGATGGAATGGCGCGAAGTGAATCTAACGTTTCTCTCTCTCTCTCTCTCTTTTATATCCACCTGGAAAGTTCTTAAAAAAATTCAAATTAAAATTCAAAAGCCAGGTAAGCAGTTAACGTTCCATGTTGGCTTTTAACTTAACGGAGCTAACGTTTTAATGACGTTCGGGTACTATCGACAGACGGATCCAGCCTTTCATGGGTACAAAGTCACTTTTCTTCTTCCATGGGTACTTTTGTCAGCATTCGTAAAGTTCATGGGTACAAATGGTAGTTTTTCCAATAAAAATTTCTTTATATGAGAAAACCTGATCGGAACACAAACCACTGTTGCCTAGATCAACAAATTCATCCACAAGATTATCTGCTATCTGTAATATAATCACAATCACATTAAAGTGAAATAGCAAAACCCAGACAATCAGTAAACCACTAAACCCAGTATTATTAACAAAACTACAAAAGTATTAACAAAATCTATAAATCAGCAACCTAATATTATTAATAACAGTACAAATTACAAAACAAATAAAAATAATTCCAAGTAACAGTGCTTACCAGCAGCGATAGAGGAAGGGCATAGATGGCAACGATAGAGGAGTTGGAATTGCCGATGATGACAGAAAGAGAGCTCGAATAGAGGAGACGATGACGGCGACAGAGCTTCCACACGACAGCGACATAACTTCCACACGACGGCGAAGAGATTCCTAGGACGGTGACGGAGCTTTCACACGTGATACAGCTTCCTGCGACGGCGACAGAGTTTTCACATGCGATGCATGTCCCTAGCGGAGAAGAGTTCGGCGATGACTACAAAGAGGGACGATGGCTGCGGGGATACGAGGCTGCGTTTGGGGACTGGGGTTCTTTCAATTATCAATTTTCAGAGAGAAAGAGAGGAGTGGGACTAGGGCTGCATTTGGGGGATTACTGGATTAGGGCTCTTTTTTTTCTTAAGGGTTAAATGGCATCGTTTTGAGGGGGTGATACCGAACCAAAAACCCTTAACTAAACCGGCTGGTTCCCACAGTTTACTGGTTAATCGTCGATTTGATTAGTTTTTTGACCGATTTTTTTCAAGCGGTTTATGAGGTCAATCGAACTGGCCAAGTGATTGGTTTTGGTTAATTCGGTTGAACTGGTCAATTCGGTTTGATTTTCAGAACTATGATGAGAACCATATGTTTAAATTTAAAGATGCTAGATAAACGCTATTTTACCATTATTATAAAAGATTGATAAGTGCATTGATGTGCCAAAACTTGATGGATTTAAATTTTGCAAGTGCACCAAATTACTTCAAGTAATACCACAATGAGTAGATATCGTTCCCACGAGGATTAAAGGATTGAGTAGCAACTTCTAATCAAATCTTTAATTAGATTAACAAACTTTTGTAGTGGATGGCGAGATCTTGAAACAATAACAGCAAAGTATGTAAATGAATGCTTATGAATGATTAGAGAGATAAACAATGACTGGAAGATGTTAAGGTTTTAGAGATGTTTAATTTTCATAAAAGGAAACATTCATGTTTATTTACTTTGACTCTGCAATATACTTTCACGACAAATCATATATAATCAAAACTTCAATCCCTTGACAATTCAATTTCTCTTTATCTTATTTAATCGTTAATTTCTTGGTTTATTAATTAAGAAAAAGATGTTAAGTACAATTCTGATTTAAAGTCGCACAACCTTTCAAAAACTATCCATAGTTAGTTTGAAAAATTATGAGAATGAGTTTCAAGCTAATCCCAATTTTAAATTTTCTAAGATAATAAAGGAATCTAAGACAGTGTTAGAATATTTTTCAATACTTCTAATCATTAAGAATAAGAACGAAACTCAACTCTTAAAAAGTATCAATGCATTAATCAAAATAAAATAAATAATCAAATTACTAATCGATAAAATCAAACAGAGCTCATAACCCTAACAAAAAGAGAATTAGTGACTCATGGTAAATAGAAAACTAAACTAAACTAAAGACTACGTGATCCTGGATGATCGATTTTCTGATCATCTCTTTGCTTATTTATATCCTAAATCTATCATAAAATTCAAATTCAAACTAAATCTAATATTATCTTTTGAAAAATAAGATAACTAAAACAATAATTTAAATTAAAACCAACTCTTATCTTTCTAGAAGAAGCTAACAATAACTAATCATTCAAATCTTAAATCTTTGGAGAGTTTGGGCTGAATCAAAGTATTCTAGAAGAGATTTATAAGCATTAGTGATGAACTTGGGCACTGGTGCTAGGCTTGGAGCATTGGCACCAGGCTTTGATAGTTGGCATCGGACTTTGGACCCTCCTGAGAGTGAAAAATTACTTAAAGTTGGGCGCTAGTCCTTCTTCCTTCGTAGGCGCTGGGCTTCAATTATAACATCCTTACTATCAGAATATCTTGCTTAAGTCATGATATTGCTAATGGAAAAAAACTACGTATATTCCCTGTATTACCTATTTACATATATACGAGCCTTTAAGAATGAAACTTAAAACGAAAGGCATTATATATATTTATATTCTATTTATCTCAATAAAATCAATAATTACTATAATCCAACAGCTACATCTATTGTCATGAATAAAAATACATCTCATACTTCTATACACATTTATATACATACAATAAGTAATACAATTCCTTGCCCCTCATAAAATAGTAAATTCTAAAATAATAGCGAAGGAAAAATAATTAAATACAAATTCATTCTAAAATAAAGAAGTAAATGTCCAATGTTCAGTAGAATCTTTAGATCCTTCTTCGTCCATTTTTCTGAAAATGTTAGATATAAGGGGAATGAGAACTTAACTCGAAGGTTTCAGTAGAGGGATTTCAGAATTATCATAGAAAGATGTGTAAAATAAAATTTATTTTATGGCAGTGATCAATGCTTGTCTTATGAATCTTTTTCTTGCAAACTTTCCTTATCTTCCAATTTTTTAGGATTCAAATATCATTCTTTCCTAACTCATTTCTTAATACTATTACTTCTCTAAACTATTATGTTCTCATAATTCTCTAATTTAATTCACTGTTGTTTATTTTTCTTATTTCCGATCATGGGCTATATTACTTTCTATCTCTATCTAGATTTACTGTTTAGTCAATCTCTTTCTTGAATTACCTTTTTTCAGCACTTCCGAACTAATAATTGCAATCATAAACACAATCACACATATTACAATTACACAAGTACATACAAACATGCAAACAGACAAACAGACAAACAATTTCAAGCAATACACAAACAAATGCAATACGATACATGCTTGTTCTATTGGTCGTGAACTTACTTGTCGGTTATATTGCCAGAACCCGACACATCTGGTAGCTAACCCGAACATCATCTTTCTATCGTGCATCCCTAGTAGAAACATCCCAAGCTTATCACAAGCTGGTCTCAAAGAGAGAGTGATGTGTCACTTTCTCATTGGAGGCAGCGCTATCTGTGATATAGTTCCTGCCACACTCTTGGGATATAGTGCCCGCCATACTTCACGTCTAGAGAGAATGTGGGTGGACAAAACCACCATCTCCACATCACAGCACAATTACGAGCAAGCAGGACAAAACCACTATCTTTTCCTGGTGTAGGTGCCTCATCAACAATGCAAGTGTGACAAAACCCATGTCCTTGCCAATTCATTGATCATATCTCAATCATAATCATGATCAAACATAACGAAGATCATAATAAAACCAAAATCGAAATCAGAATCATAATTCTTTATGTTCATATTCATCACAAGGATAATTATCCTTAAGCGATGAACGGGATAAAACCACCATCCTTACCAAGGGTGGGACGAAACCACCATCCCCACAAAATAACAACGCACTGAGCAAGCGGAACTATACCGCCATCCTTGCCAGACAATCAAGTAATATCACAATTCAAATCACTTATTGGCATCTTTTCTTCCTACAAATCATATTTTGACCATTTATTTTCAATAATAATATACTACATCCACATCATGCCAAAACTCACATTCCTTACTCATTTTCTCTTTATATTCATACTTGGGTTCACATACACTTCAAAGACTCAATTAAAGGTCATTCTATTATCAGATCACAAAACATATGGCTCACTTTTAAACTTTCTCAAATTGACCCACATAATACTTAGGTTCATCCTAAGACTCAAATTATACTTTAAGGCCATAGTAAATTTCTAAATTTAACCAAAGTTTTATTCTTTCAAATTAATACGAATATCGAAAATTTTATACCTCAAGAGTCGTAATACCTCAATTGACCCAAGGAAAATTCACCATTTTTGGCTACTCGTTTCTCATACATAGTCTATGTCCATATATGACAATTCACTCATTTAATCACAATCATTATCTACATTAATCAACCATTTATAACTGATCTTAACTTTGCACTTCAATTATCAACGTTGTAACCAGGGTTCTGAAAATCGGACCGGTCATTAAACCGCTCTAATCACTGATTCACTGGTTCATTGGTCCAACCGGTCCAACCAGTGGTTCAACCAAAAACACCATTTTAGAATAAAATAATAAACAAGTTATAAATAAACATCCTAAAATATCTTCCAAATTTAAAACACTACACAAAAAATTATCAACCAAATTCATATGATCTTATCAAAATATAAATTTAAAAGTTATATAGTAAAAATAAATATCTAAATATTAAAATTTGACTTTGAGGGTTAACAAGATCACTTAACACCTCAGATTCTAATTTAGAAATGTCAGGAGACAAAGGATTATCAATTTCAAAAGAATGTTGAGCTAGTTCAGTAAGAAAATGTTGATCATTCTGTGATATTATGCTAACTGAACATGAACCTGAACCTTGCAGGATGACCTTTTCGGTTTAATCTTAGGTAGCGTTGCGTTCATCTGTTGTAAGAAATCTCTCTTAGCAACAGATTCTTCTTACTGAGCAAGCCATAAATGGGATCTAGTATTGTTTCCAAGTTGAGGTATCAACATACCAAGTAGTCATTGAATAAGAAAGCATAGCATATCACCAACTACCTATACACTTTGACTCTCCTTCCACTACCATCATCATCGTTCATCAGTTTATTTATATATGCCATTGGCAGGTAGCTACCCTACTCATTCAGCAACAACCAGCATTTGATTTGATTTCCACTTTTAGCATTCAGCAACAACCATTACAAAACAACCGCATAACAACAATAGTGCCATAACAAAATAGCACAATAACAACAACAGCTTAACAAGTCACTAATCAGAAATTTCAAATTCAAAACACTGATCAGTGATTGTAGAATCACAGCGCCAAAACAAAACAGTAGCATAAAAACAATAGTAGCACAACAAGGGGAAAAGAACAATGAAAGTCACAAAAGAAATTAGCAATCCTATTCTTGTTTCGTGCATTTAGTTACTCATAAACAAAACTCAACTCCACCTGAATTGTTAATTTAACCTTGGTCATATGGAATCATAAATAGGAATACATTACGATGCTCTTTCTTCTAAAATTCAAGCAAAAACAAAAAGGAATGGTTTTAGTAGTTTAGTACCTGTTTCATTATTCAAACAGTGTATATTGATTCAAAACTCATGTTATTCCATTGCATTGTTCTCTAAGGAATCCAGTGAACTTTAGGGCTCCCAACCCCACAACCTCCACACCACTTTTCGCATTGCTTTGCCATTTAAAACTGTTAAACAAACATTTTAGATGAACATGTTACTGTGATGAAGGTCACTATCGGAAAGAACTTGGAGAACTCCCCTGAGTGTGATGCATGAAGACTTGAGGAGACAAACTCCTGACTGCGATAGATGGCGACAAACATTGATCAGTGACCACAGAATCATAGTGCCATAACAAGTAACAAAAATCATAAATAGTAGCATTACAAAAGACCTAAGAAATCAAAAATCACAAATTCAACCTCAAAACCCTAAAACAGAGTAACAGACTCAACAAAAATCAGAAAATCACTGTTTCACTAACCTTCCACTGACAGCAGGAAGACGAAGGCACGACGGCGACACCACAATGCACCAGCTGGAGGCCTCAACCAGTGATTTCACCTGGGAATGAAAGATGTGCCGAACTAGAAGGGGGAGATGCCGTGGAGAAGGAGAAGAAGGAGGCCGCGGAGAAGACCGGTGAAACACCCTAATTAACCTAAGCCTTACCTCGCGTCGTAAAGCAAAGGTTAATCAAAGGTTACGACAGTTCTAAGCTTATACATATTATGTATAGAAGGAACTAATAATATCTAGAAGCCCGATGAAGGATATAACTCAAAGACAAGTTTTGAAAAGCGCAAAACGTACTAGCGAAGCTACTAACTTAGGGCTCAAGGAATAGGAACGACATAATAAAATATCATAGTATAATAGTATAATATCATAAGACGCTAGCCACGGCTCATGGAGTTTAAGCCGACTAGCCATATATAGACAATACATGAACCTAGACAGTAAAAACAGCTTATACAAGTTTTGTTCCATCAGATACAAGCCTCAAGGCAAAACAAAATACAAAAGCGAGAGACATAATTCAAAATAAATCAAAAGATCAAAAAAGAGTATCCAGATCCTCCGTTTCTATCACCAACCAGACAACTCACCATGGTAGGTTATGGCCTGCATCTAAAAACAACAACAGAAATATGGTATGAGAACCAGAGGTTCTCAGTATGGTAACAGTGCCCAGTGATGTATGATATAAAACCCCGGGACGCCAAAGGCAATCCTAGACTCCATATCCATCACAAGAATTCAAGCTTAAAGTGTTCTAAACCAAATAAGCATAATAGGTAAAACCTTAACAAAACTTAAAACCATAGCACCATAAAAGTGTAATCTATCTTATGGGATTTCTAATCTAATCAAACACCGCTGTTCCACAGCCTTCACCAACCGATCCTCCATGCGATCCCATCGCCACCGCCTTACGAACCTCCTCAATCCCAGTAAAAGCACAAGTATATACAATACAGGTAAAACACAAGTAGAAGCATATATGACAATTAATACAAATAGCAATTAGACATATTATATAGATAGGAAAAACAATATCAAGTCGACAAAGCATACAAACAGGTAGAAAATGCATATGATGAATGCCTGCCCTACTGGTTATGATATCACATTGTCGGTTCAACTGCCAACCCGACACATCTCTATGGAGATGTTGCCCTTCAAATTCATGGTGTGGGAACCCCCGAGATATAGTGCTCGGATCACTATTCAGGGTTTTGTGCCTGTACGCTCTGATGATCCAAAGGGATGCGAGTGGGATCTATTGACACCGACCTCACATCTAAGCGCACGTGGGATGAACACTGCCCTTACGCCGCCGCCACTACCTCGACAGGCGGGATCCAACCTTGGCCCCTGCCGGGCGCATAGCGTCTCATAATCTCAATAAAAAAGTAGTGCAGTGGTTTTCAAAAACATTTTTAGTACTAGATGGATCCATCACTTCATTCAGAGTCCTCGACTCTTTTCAATCCACTAATCATTCACATTTCAGTTCCAAACACAAGAGTTCCTTAATCCTCATCTCATCCATCAACCATTCATCACATAATATTAAACCACCTTCAGTACGCCAGAAGCCTAGTCCTCCGTTTTCTAAATTCCCAAATAATAGCGTCTAAAACCCTTAAATCTTTTCCTATATTTGAGTATCAAAAAATATGCCCAAAATTCTTAAAAAGGTGTTATAAAAGCTTGCAACCTCGTCGGAAAGGTGAAATAGTTGAGGAAGCAAAATTTGAGAAACAGGGCGTGTGCGTCCGCATAGGGGTGTGCGTGGGCACGCCCAGGAAATTTTTAAAAGTGTGCGTACGCACAGGGATGTGCGTACGCATAGGTGTCAAAACTCAAATGGTCTGTTCACTCGCATAACCTGTGCCAGCGCCCCCCAACAGACTGGCCTCCCAACGTGTGCGTTCGCACAGGTTGCAATTTCCCATTGGTGTGTGCGCACACAAGCTGTGCCAGCGCTGCAAGCAGACTGCCTGCCTCTGTGTGTGCGGACGCACATGTCACAATTTTTGCAGAGTGTGCGTGCGCACAAGGCTGTGCGTGCGCACACACCAGAAAACATAAAAATTTTGTAATTTTGCAGAATTTCAGATTTTCAACACCATCTTTGAATGATCATAACTTCCTTTACAAAATTCTAAATTTCACAAACTTTATATCAATTGAAAGGGGTTTCAAAGATCTTTAATTCTAAACAAATTTCAACCAATTTTAAAAACCAAGGCAAATGTTATGATCAGACAAAGTTCACCAAAATTCGACTTTTACCCAAAATCACAATTTCCTCAATTTCTTTATAAACCACAACCAAAACCAAACTAAACCATTCCAAACACCAATTCTCATCAAAATTGACACTCTATGGAAAATTGCACCAAGCTTACCACATATTTCTCCACTTTTCCTCATCCTCAATCTTCACATTAATATATCACATATAATCAAACCTCATTAATATATTCCCAATTAATTAACATCAATATCACATTTATCAACATAATTCACTCCCCAACTTTTCACAAATCATTCATCCTCATCATACCACTATCAATTATCAATATCAAACTCAAAAATCATCATTTCATCATATATCATCATACAATAGCATCCAACAACTCATCAACCATTCAAATCCAATCCTATCCTATGGGTCACTAGCCTAAGTGTCCATGAATATTATATACTACATAGAGAAAACCAAAACCATACCTTAGCCAATTCCAACTATGAACCAAATGAGCTTTCAACCAAATTTCGACCACCAATGTAACTCCCACAAGCACCAACAAGCTCCAAACTCACAATAATCAAGCTATACACATATAAATCACCAGAAAATCAACCTAGGGTTCCATTTAAACATAATATCACAAGGGTTTAGTGGCTCTTACCTTTTTTACAGATTTGATAGCAAAAACCCAATGCTAAGCAAGGATTAGAGCAAACCTAAATATCCAAAATCACAAAACTCATTTAACCCAAAGCCCTAAAAACCCAAAATTTAGAGGAGAGGAACTGGGAATATTTCGAAATTTTCTTACCAGTTTCTTACATGAGTTTTGTAGAGCTTTTCATAAAGAATGCGTAGCCACTGACAGCATGCAAATCGGAGCACCGTAGCTTAAGATATTAAATTGGAAAGATTGAAGTGAATAGTGCTCAAGGGTTTCTCTTCTTCCCCTTCTCTTCAGCTGAGTGTGTGTGTGTTTGAGTGTGTTATGAGTGTTTGGGTTCATTAATAAACCCTAATATATGTTGGACTTGGGCCCAACTTAGGCCCAGTTCAACCTGTTAGCGTTTTTAACTTGGGCCAAATCTTTAAAATTAACATCCGGTTTTCCATCTCTAATATTTTTCTAAGGTTTTTGGCTGTATTCACTACTTCTCGCGCAACACCAAGAAGACTTGAACCAGTTCAACCGGTTCGACTGCTGGTTCGCGATTTTTTATAGTGTTTCACAGAAAACACATTTTTTAACTCGGAAGGACCTACTGAGTTTGAAAATCATATTTAAATCCCCAAATTCTCATATGAACTTTCCAGAATTTAATTTGGGCATTTAAATGATTTTATTTGTGAAAATTCCGGTTCTTACATCCTCCCCTCATTAAAAAGATTTTCGCCCTCAAAAATCCGAACCACACGA
>NC_029778.3:42235546-42236727 GCF_000817695.3 Arachis duranensis
ATATTACTTGAATGCTATGAATGGATGATTTCTCATGAAATTTTGCAAGACTTTGATGCAATTGTTTGGATGATTTCAGGGAAGAAGAGGCTAGGCAAGGAAGCAACAAAATCAATAAAGGAAGCTTGAATATCAAATGGGACGTTTAAGCTCCAGTTTAAGGTTAAACTGGAGCTTAAACGCCAAAATCATGAGAAGAGAGGAAATGCTGTAACTGGCGTTTAACCTCCAGTTTGACCTTAAACTGGAAGTTAAACGCCAGAATGAGAAAGGGCACTAAGAAGCATTCCACGTTTAACCTCCAGTTTGACCTCAAACAGGAGGTTAAACGCCAGAATGATGATTTGAACCAAGAGAGCATTCCACGTTTAACCTCTAGTTTAACCTTAAACTAGAGGTTAAACGTGTTCGACACTTTCTCCTCACCAAGAAGCATCTCCACGTTTAACCTCCAGTTTGACCTCAAACTAGAGGTTAAATGCCAGAGGCAAGAAAGGCACCAGGAGAGTTCCACGTTTAACCTCCAGTTTAACCTCAAACTGGAGGTTAAACGTGTTCGATGGCTTCTCTCCTCCAGGGTGTTTTCTTCATTTCCAAGTTTAACCTCCAGTTTAACCTCAAACTAGAGGTTAAACGTGTTCGATCCAAATGGCCTCCAGGGGTTGCTTTCTTCATTTCCAAGTTTAACCTCCAGTTTAACCTCAAACTAGAGGTTAAACGTGTTCGATCCAAATGGCCTCCAGGGGTTGCTTTCTTCATTTCCAAGTTTAACCTCCAGTTTAACCTCAAACTAGAGGTTAAACGTGTTCGATCCAAATGGCCTCCAGGGGTTGCTTTCTTCATTTCCAAGTTTAACCTCCAGTTTAACCTTAAACTGGAGGTTAAACGTGTTCGACTATGTACACTCCTGGGGTGTTTTCCAATTCCACGTTTAAGTTTTAGTTTGACCTTAAACTGAAACTTAAACTTCAACTCAAACACCACCAATTGAAAAGGTTTCTGGGCCAATTTTATTGAAGTTTAAGTAGCAATTGAGCACAAATATTAACTTAAACTTATTATGGCATGAAACCCAATTGAATATCATGGTTTATGGGATTGGGCCTGAAGAATTGATGAGTCTGGAACTTCAAATTGTTGAGTCTTGTGTCATTACTTGTTTATCACTAAGTTTGCTCAAT
>NC_029778.3:42238016-42238740 GCF_000817695.3 Arachis duranensis
AAACTGCTCTTGTTCCCATTTTCACTTAGGGACAAGGCAGCTAAGTGGCTGGAATCATTCCCAAGGGACAGCCTAACAACCTGGGATGAGGTGGAGAGCAAGTTTCTGGCACGTTTCTACCCCCCGCAAAAGGTCAATAGGCTTCGATCTGAGGTTCAGACTTTTAGACAACAAGATGGTGAGATGCTCTACGAGGCATGGGAGAGGTTCAAAGAGTTGACAAGGAAATGCCCACCAAACATGTTCCCTGACTGGGTGCAATTGCATATTTTCTATGATGGACTTTCTTATGAATCAAGGAAGGCTGTAGACCATTCATCAGGAGGTTCATTGAACAGGAAAAAGACTGTGGAAGAAGCCATTGAAGTGATTGAGACAGTGGCTGAGAATGAGTACTACTATGCTTCAGAGAGACACAACACTAAGGGAGTCATGGAGCCGAACCATGTTGATGCAATTCTAGCTCAAAACAAGGTGTTTGCCAAGCAACTAGCAGAGCTTACCAGGAGGTTAGACACAAAGCAAGTGGCTGCAATACACACACAAGATCAAGAGGAAGCAAATACTGAAGGAGAAGATTGGGAAGAGGCCAATTATGTGGGAAATCAACATAGGCAATCATATGATCCACATTCCAACACTTACAACCCAGGATGGAAAAACCACCCAAACTTTGGGTGGGGAAACCAACAAAGCCAACCACAAAACCACAAACCTTACAACC
>NC_029778.3:42240112-42241739 GCF_000817695.3 Arachis duranensis
AAGAGTTAAAGCCACAAGAATCAATAGAAACAGATCAGAAGGATCCTCCTGGCATAAGGGTCAATGAAGAAATCCTCAAGAAAGGGGAAAGAATTGTAAAGAAATTGCCAAGAGGGTGGAGAAACAAAAAAATTCCCACTGAAGGTTTCTCTCCGGGAGATAAAGTGATATCAAGCCATTATCTGCCAATCCCACCTGGCCTCAAACCCATTCCTTCCCAGCTCCCTCAAGTGTTCACAATCAGGAAAGTTCTTTCTGTGGAACATTTGGAAATCATGAAGGAATCAAATGGGGACGTTTTCATGGTGAGAGGAGAGGACATCAAGCACTACAATCCACCCTAACAAAGGACAATCGTCAAGCTAGTGACGTTAAAGAAGCGCTTGTTGGGAGGCAACCCAACCTGAGGTAATACTCTTTTGCTGTTTCTTTTATTTGTTTCAATAAAAAGGTGAAGTAGTTTCTGTGCATTGCAAAGAATTAAGTTTGGTGTTTCACACCAAACAATGAATTCGTGGATCAATAATTCAAAGGGGAATGTGTAACTCTAAGTTTGGTATTCCACCATGAAGATCAACTGAACACAACAACCTTTGAATTATATGAAAGGAATAACCATTCTAAGCAATCACAGAAATGCTTAAAATCCTTAGCAGCAACTTCATTCCAAGGAGAATTCAAGGATTCAAAGAGCAGAGGAGTAAGTAGGAGATTAAGTTTGGTGTTCACACACCAACTTAAGACTCAGACACTTGCCCATACATCATTGAGCTAACCACTCAAGTGCTTGAGAAGCAAGCAACTTCATCACTAATTGCAGGAAAGGAAACAAGGATCTTAGAAAGAACATGAAGCAACAACTGGGAAAAGAAGGAGAAATCAAATTGTTTCCTGGCAACAAGGAGAAAACAAGAAATTTCACAAGGTGGTGTTGTTCCTTGACTATCCTTTAAAAGGCAAACAAAAGCATGCTTGTTCTGGTTTAAACTGTAATTGTTGACTCTTTCTGGAATGTGAAGTTTCTAGTATGTTTGTCTGTTTACTGCTTTGAATAAAGTGAATGTCTAGATGTTTGGATATAACTTCACCATCTTAAACAAATGCTTGCCATGCTTGTTCTGTTTCCAAAAAAATAAAAGAAAAGTTTGAACAAAAGTAACTTGGCTCAATTAGTGACAAATCAAGTAGAATTAAGTGGTGGTATGCATGCTTGATTGTTTAGTCAGATCACTGGTATATAGAGTGTAGAATTATCATTTTTTTTTGTAGAAGTTGAATAGTGTCTATGGATCTTGATGAATAAATGTCTTTGGCCATGAAAAAGAAAGAAAAAGAAGAAGAAAAAGCCACTGAAAAAGGGCAACCAAAAAGCAAAAAAAAAAATTTGAGAAAATAAGCTAGGCACCAATGGTTTGAACTTCTGAGACAAATGCCTGTGGTATTTATGTATTAAGGATATGCTTGGATGAATAGGTTCTGAGGAGTGTTTCAACACTTGGTAACTTGGGTTAACTAACCCGGGATTATCAACCAAAAGTCCATTATCAAGAGCAACCTAAATACAAAACATTTAGTCACACAAAGAGGTGCTGGGCATCAATGTCTCAAGAAGAAATGTGAACTAAAA
>NC_029778.3:42243141-42250390 GCF_000817695.3 Arachis duranensis
ATAGTTTTTATCTTCTTCTTCAATCTTTTCTCTTGAATTTTGTTAGAAAGCTTCTCGATCTAATTCCATTGGGTAGTTGTCTTGGGAAAGAAATTACCCATAATTGGAATCCTTCGGAACCGTGGGAAAGGAATGATGGATTCATGCTAGAGAAGCTTTCTCACAGTGAATTGGATTGGGGCTTGGATGGATATTGTGACATGTAATCCTACCAAATTGTGGTCCATGAAGCTGTGTGGTATAATCAGTGATCAAGCTTCATCTCTTCTTATGAACATTTAAACCAAGGGATTGGGAATTTGTTTGTTTTTAGAGAGAATTGGTGAGCCAAGGGATTGGGATCCAATCATATAAGATTGCCAAGCAAAAATTCAATGAATGCATTGGTTGAGGAAGGGATAAAAATGTTTTGATTCGGAGATCTCAATATCTCCTAACACCCAATGAACTCCCCATCTCTGATCTATCCCTTTCTATTTACATTCTGCACTTTCAATTTATGCAATCACCCCAATTCCCTTTTAATTTCAGCAATTTAACTTCTCGCACTTTAATTCTCGCAATTTAAGATTCAGTCATTTCAATACCTTGCAATTTACATTTCCCGCCAATTTACTTTATGCAATTCACACCCAATTCTTGATTCCGCTCAACTAATCAAACTTCAAATTCGAATTGCTCATTCAACCAATCCTTGTGGGATTCGACCTCACTCTATTGTGAGTTTTTACTTGACGATAACCGGTGCACTTGCCGGAAGGAATTTTGCCGATTGTGCAATTTCCCTTAATTGTAGCTATACCCAGTTATAGCGCATCAGTAACCCTCAGAAATACATGCTCTTAACATATCTTCCAATGTCTGAATAGTCAATTCCGACTGTCCATCCATTTATAGATGATATGCAGTACTAGCTTTGTACCGAAAGCTCTTTGGAAAGCTCCCCAAAACCTTGATGTAAATCGGGGATCACGGTCTGATACTATGCTCGACGGCACCCATGCAACCTTACTATCTCCTTCATATACAACCTCGCTAACTCCTCCATAGAACAGTTCACTCAGGTAGACAAAAATGAGCGGATTTGGTTAAGCGAACCAAGATCACCCAAACCGCATCAAATCCTAAACTAGTCCGTGGTAACCCGGTCACAAAAATCCATCGCGATTCCTTCCCACTTTCACTGAGGAATCTCAAGAGGCTATATCATTCCTGACGGCTTCTGATGCTCTATCTTTGCCTTCTGACATGTCAGACACTTGGATACCACTGTAGCTACATCACCTTTCATCTTAGGCCACCAGAACATCTTCTTTAAGTCATACTACATCTTCGCACTTCTGGGATGAATAGGAAATTGATGAGCGGATAATTTATACGCTTTTTGGTATTGTTTTTGCATAGTTTTTAGTATGATTTAATTAGTTTTTAGTATATTTTTAATAGTTTTTAAGCAAAATTCACATTTCTGGACTTTACTATGAGTTTGTGTATTTTTCTATGATTTTAGGTCTTTTCTGGCTGAAATTGAGGGACCTAAGCAAAATTCTGATTCAGAGGCTGACAAAGGACTGCTGATGCTGTTGGATTCTGACCTCCCTGCACTTGAAATAAAATTTTTGGAGCTACAGAAGTCCAAATGGCGTGCTCTCAATTGCGTTAAAAAGTAGACATCCAGGGCTTTCCAGTAATATATAATGGTTTATACTTTGCCCGAGTTTAGATGATGTAAACTGGCATTAAACGCCAGCTTTCTACCCTATTCTGGCGTTAAACGCCAGAAACAAGTTGCAAAGCAGAGTCAAATACCAGAAACAAGTTACAAACTGGCGTTTAACTCCAAGGATGACCTCTACACGTGAAAGCTTCAATGCTCAGCCCAAGCACACACCAAGTGGGCCCAGAAGTGGATTTCTGCATCATTTACTTAATTATGTAACCCTAGCAACTAGTTTAGTATAAATAGAACTTTTTACTGTTGTACTAGGGGTCTTTTTCCCTATTTTTTGAATTCATATGTCATTTCGGGAGGCTGGCCATTTGGTCATGCCTAGACCTTGTTCTTATGTATTTTCAACGGTGGAGTTTCTACATACCATAGATTAAGGTGTGGAGCTCTGCTGTTCCTCGAGTATTAATGCAAAGTACTGCTGTTTTCTATTCAATTCATGCTTATTCTTATTCTAAGATATCCATTCACACTCAAGAACATGATGAATGTGATAATTATGTGACACTCATCACCATTCTCACTTATGAATGCGTGATTGACAACCACTTCCATTCTACATGAAAACAAGCTTGAATGTGTATCTCTTGGATTCCTAGTCCATGCATTTGATTGCCTCTCTTGACAACAGAGCCTTCAAGTCCTTGTGATCAGAGTCTTCGTGGTATAAGCTAGAATCAATTGGCAGCATTCTTGAGATCTAGAAAGTCTAAACCTTGTCTGTGGTATTCCGAGTAGGATTTGGGATGGGATGACTGTGACGAGCTTCAAACTCGCGACTGTAGGGCGTGGTGACAGACGCAAAAGGATAGTAAATCCTATTCCTAGATGATCGAGAACCGACAGATAATTAGCCCTACATAACCCATAACTGGACCATTTTCACTGAGAGGATGGACGCATAGAAAGCAGAGATTCAGAAGGAACAACGCATCTCCATACACTTATCTGAAATTCCCACCAATGATTTACATAAGTATCTCTATCTTTATTTTACGTTTTATTTATCTTTTAAATTATTAAAACTCCATAACCATTTGAATCTGGCTGACTGAGATTTACAAGGTGACCATAGCTTGCTTCAAGCCAACAATCTCCGTAGGATCGACCCTTACTCACGTAAGGTTTATTACTTGGACGACCTAGTGCACTTGCTGGTTAGTTGTGCGAAGTTGTAAAAAAGAGTGAATTATACAATTGTGCGTACCAAGTTGTTGGGGCCATTGAGATCACAATTTCGTGCACCAAAAATCCACTGTAGTGAGCCGCCAACAACAAGTCTTGCCTCAAGCTCCCGTCATCCGGTATGCAAATTCTCCCCTTATATCTCAACAATCCTTCATCATCCTTAGTGAAAACCTCACGCCTCTTATCACCAACTAGTTGGAACAATTTCTGAAGCTTCCACTCATCTTGCTGAGCCCTCTGAATCTTCATTTTAAACGTGCTTGAAATATGCAACTGGCTCAAACAAGTGCTTCCGGCAACCCCACAATGTCCAGCTTAAGATCCACAAACTTATCCACTAACTCCTCTTCCTTGATTCTCATCCAAGCAATTGTTAAATATCTCCGACTCAATGCGTCTATGATCACCTTCGCCTTTCCAAGGTGATAACTCATTTCAAAATTGTAGTTCTTAAGCAACTCCATCCATCTTCTCTGACGCATATTAAGCTCCTTCTGATCAAAGATGTACTTGAGACGCTTATGATCAGAAAAAGACGCTAAATCTCACTCCGTACAAGTGGTGCCTCTAGATCTTCAATGCAAACACAATCGCCACTAATTCTAAGTCATGAGTTGGATAGTCCATCTCATGCGGTCTCTGCTGACGCGATGCGTAAGTCACCACATTCCGGTGTTGCATCAACACACAACCTAAGCCCTTCAGGGAAGCATCACAGTATACTTCGAACGGTTCATGCGGCTCTGGCAAGACTAAAACAGGTGCTGAAGTTAACTTCCATTTCAGAGTATGAAAAATTTCTTCACATTTTGACGTCCACACAAATGGTACTTCCTTTCTTGTCAACTTAGTCATCGGTAGTGCAATCCGGAAAAATCCTTCAATGAATCTCCGGTAATATCCGGCTAAACCCAAGAAGCTTCTGACTTCCATCACCGTTGTTGGTCTTTTCCATTCCATCACCATTTCCACTTTAGAAGGATCTACGGTTATTCCTCCTTTGCTCACCACGTGACCTAAGAACTTTACTCCCTCCTTCCAGAACTCACACGTCAACAATTTAGCGTACAACTTCCGCTGGTCACTCTGATCATCGTCATTAAGAATCCAAAAATTTTCTTTAAACCATATGCCGATTTTGTAATATTTGTCAAAACCTTTAAAATAATTTCAATATAAACGAGTCCATTGTTAAAACCTTATCAAAAGAGTCAAAAACCGTTTATTTGTAAATCAAACATTTTAAAGCATGGTTTTTTTTAAATTAAAATTTACAAGCCAAAATCACAAGTGAACAAAATCTTAGGACTCACTTTTCCATTTTAAATCGTATCATTTGATCAAAAGTTTCGATCTTAGTTTCAAAACCAAATCATTCAAAACAGTTCATTCTAGACAAGATCTTTGTTAAGTTTTCTGATAGGAGTAAAAATAGTTTACTTGGAAGTTGCCGACTTCAAATCATGATTTTCTTAAATTAAAACTTTTCAAATTGAATCCTTTTCGATAAGAGAAATTGGAAACCATTTTCACAATTGAATAAAATGAGAGAACTCACTGTTCGTTTAAACCATATCTCTTAAACCATGAGTTCCGACTAACTTTCAAAACCAAATCATTTAAGCCAAAGTTCCAAACCAGATTAGAAATCATTCTAAACCTTAAAACCGTAAAAATCATAGTTAAAAATTTGCAAAGGCGTCAGTCGGTACTTCCATTGCCACTAGAATTTTAAACCGCACCCATCATCCATGCAGGAAACCGTCAAGACTTCTAGTCATACCTGTTAACCATTTCGGTATGTCCACTCTGATCGTTCATCATCCCAAGTCCAAAATCCTTGGCTACCGCCACTAGAATCCTTTTTCCCCATAGTTTACTCCTAACAAAACCCTAAGCTCTCATAACCTTAACGATGGTTTTACAAAAGATAGAACCAAACTATCCTTAGGTCCAGGCAATAGAATACTCAAGACATACGCTTATCTCTCATCGGAGGATCTGACCCCGTCACATTGATGATGTTTTCGTGGAAAAACGAATTTCCAACACACAAATCCAACCAGCAAGTGTACCGGGTCGCATCAAGTAGTAATAACTCACAAGAGTGAGGTCGATCCCACAGGGATTGATGGATCATGCAACTTTAGTGGGTGATTAGTTTAGTCAAGCTAACATTGAGTGAATTGTGTGAAGTGTAGCCAACAGAAAGTAAATGGCAGAAATCTTAAAGATGCAGAAAGTAAATTGGCAAGTAACTTAAAGAGCAAGAAATATAAATTGCAAGAATCTTAAATGACAAGAAATGTAAATTGCATTAAATGTAAAGGGGAGTGGGTGCTAGAAATTAAAGGAAGCAATAGATCAAGCAACTGAAAATTTAAATTGCAGGAAGAATAAAAGGATTTTGGGAGCTGGGATTCAAGAAATCACATAAGAAATTGTAAATGGCAATCAAACAGAGAAGTAAAAGATGCAGTAACTTGCAACCGATCTCAAACAGAAAGCAGAATTGCTTGAAGAAGCAAACAGAAATTAAATTTAACTTAATTGGAAAATCAAAATGAAGATCTTAGGAAATCAAAGAGACTAGAAAACAAGTCTAGATCTCAATTCCTTCCTTGATCAAAGTAGAAAATAATCAGCAGAAGAGAAGTAAATCAAGCAGCAAGTGAAATGTAAATCCAATTCTCAATTATGCAGAAGAACAAAGCAGAGATGTTGCAAATGGAGAATGAAAATATAATTCCTTCCAATCTCCACCCAAGATTCAAAACAGAAATGAAAACTCAAAGAGAGAGCTATCTACTACTACTACTCCCTAATGGAGCAAGCCTTTTCTAATCCAGCCCTCTCTGAAATGAGAGTGATGCCTTTATATAGGCTTTTTACAAAATAAAAATAAAATGAAATTGAAATTAAAAACAAATTCACAAAAATGAAATTCCTAATCTAGCTTCTCTGTGTGCCTTTGAGTCATGTTGAGTGGGCTTTGCTTGCTTTGAATTTTAGGAGAAATAGGTTTGGTTGGCCTTGATTCAATTTGGAGAGGAATTGAATTTAAATGGAATTTTTGTTGGATTTTGGCCCATGAGTGTTTGCTCCCAGGAGGCTGCCCTGCTCTTGTGGAGGGCAGAGCAGGGAAGTTGTGTGAGGAAGCATGTTGTGTGCCAAGTGTGGGAGGGGCATCAGGGGATTGCCTTGCCCTTGTGGAGAGCGGGGCAGTGGCTTGTGGTATGTCTTGTGCTCGCACTAAGTTCCTTGACCGTGCCAAATTGTGCGTGCAACAAGTCCCTGGCCATGTCATGATGCGCTTGTGTGCGCCAAGATGTAGCGCCTAAGCCTTTACTTCCTTGAAGGTCTTGTGTTCAAACCTTGGTGAAAGCATTTGGGGGAGCAATTTTCCTTGATTTTTCATGAAGAGAAGCACGACATTGCCCTGCTCTCCAAGAGGGCAGAGCAAAATAATGAGCGCTACTTTGCTTTGGAGTGAGGCTCCAGCTTCGAACCTTGGTGGAAGCATTTCGGTTTATTTTTGCTTATTTTTTGCCCTTAAAGATGCCTTTCACTCATACCTCAATTGTAAACCAAATATGGATTGCCATATATCGTTGGAAAGCTCTGAATGTCAGCTTTCCAACACAACTGAAAGCACATCAATTGGACGTTTGTAGCTCAAGTTATAACCCTTTGAAGTAGGCATGGTCATGCTGTGAACGCCCAGATTTTAACTTAGCGAAAATTTGCTTCCAACCTCACTTTGCATCACGATATTGCCCTCCTCTTGGCAAGGGCAGAGCAGTGTGTGCTGATTGCTTATTCTCCATTAATTTGGTCATGGGCCCCTGATGAGCGGATAATTTATACGCTTTTTGGCATTGTTTTTAGTATGTTTTTAGTATGATCTAGTTAGTTTTTAGTATATTTTTTTTAGTTTTTAGTTAAAATTCACTTTTCTGGACTTTACTATGAGTTTGTGTGTTTTTCTGTGATTTCAGGTATTTTCTGGCTGAAATTGAGGGTCCTGAGCAAAAATCTGATTCAGAGACTGAAAAGGACTGCAGATGCTGTTGGATTCTGACCTCCCTGCACTCAAAGTGGATTTTCTGGAGCTACAGAAGCCCAATTGGCGCGCTCTCAATGGCACTGGAAAGTAGACATCCTGGGCTTTCCAGCAATGTATAATAGTTCATACTTTGCCCGAGATTTGATGGCCCAAACCGGTTGCAAATCAGCCTCAGCATTTCCAGCGTTTAACGCTGGAACTGGCATAAAAATTGGAGTTAAACGCCCAAACTGGCATCAAAGCTGGCGTTTAACTCCAAGAAGAGT
>NC_029778.3:42250853-42251814 GCF_000817695.3 Arachis duranensis
GACAGATGGATAGCCGTGCCGTGACAGGGTGCATTGAACATTTCCACTGAGAGGATGGGAGGTAGCCACTGACAACGGTGAAACCTTGCATACAGCTTGCCATGGAAGGAGCCTAGCGTGCTTGAAGAAGAAGACAGTAGGAAAGCAGAGATTCAGAAGATGGAGCATCTCCAAAACCTCAACCCGTTCTCCATTACTGCAGAACAAGTACTTATTTCATGTTCTTTTACTTTTCACAATCAACCCTGATAATTATTGGTATCCTGACTAAGATTTACAAGATAACCATAGCTTGCTTCAAGCCGACAATCTCCGTGGGATCGACCCTTACTCACGTAAGGTATTACTTGGACGACCCAGTGCACTTGCTGGTTAGTTGTGCGGGGTTGCAAAAGTGTGATTGCAATTTCGTGCAACAAGTTTTTGGCGCCGTTGCCGGGGATTGTTCGAGTTTGGACAACTGACGGCTTATCTTGTTGCTTAGATTAGGACTGTTTTATTTTTGTTGGTTTAGAGTCTTTTACTTGATTTTAGTTTCATATTTTAAGTTTGGTGTCTTCCTTGTGTTTTCCTTTAAGTTTTCGAAAATTCGTGTTTGATTTTCTAAAAATTTTAAGTTTGGTATCTTTTGTGCTTTTATTCACTAAAAAAATTTTCAAAAATTTGTTCTTGGTGTTCATCTTGACCTTCAAAGTGTTCTTGGTGTTCATCTTGGCATCCAAAGTTTTCTTGTTTGTTCTCTTTGTTTTGACCTAAAATTTTTAAGTTTAGTGTCTTTTTGTTGTTTTTCTCTTTCCTCATTAAAATTTAAAAATCAAAAAAATTATCCTTTCCTTATTTTACTCATAATTTTCGAAATTTTGCATTAATTTAGTCAAAGGTTTTCAAAATCATATCTTTTTTTAGTCAAGTCAAAATTCTAATCTCAAAAATTGATCTTTTCAAATCTTTTTCAAAAATT
>NC_029778.3:42251985-42253655 GCF_000817695.3 Arachis duranensis
TGTATACCTCCCATCAAAGCAAGCAGCTTTGAATTAAATCCTCAACTCATTATCATAGTGCAGCAAAATTGCCAGTATTCCGGTCTTCCACAGGAAGAACCTACTGAGTTTCTGGCACAATTCTTACAACTTGTTGACACAGTACGTGATAAAGAGGTGGATCAGGATGTCTATAGGTTATTACTGTTTCCATTTGCTGTAAAAGATCAAGCTAAGAGGTGGTTGAATAACCAACCCACAGCAAGCATAAAAACATGAAGACAGTTATTAGACAAATTCCTGAATCAATTTTACCCTCCAAAAAGGATGACACAGCTAAGGCTGGACATCCAAGGCTTTAAGCAAGAGGATAATGAATCCCTTTACAATGCCTGGGAGAGGTATAGAGGTATGCTAAGAAAATGCTCCTCTGAAATGTTTTCAGAGTGGGTACAGTTAGACATCTTCTATTATGGGCTTACAGAAAAAGCTCAGATGTCTTTAGATCACTCAGCTGGTGGATCTATACATATGAGGAAGACAATTGAAGAGGCTCAAGAGCTTATAGATACTGTTGTTAGAAATCAATATTTGTACTCTAGCAATGAGTCCTCTACAAAAGAAGAAGTTATGGCAGTAGCCACTGGTCCTAATCCTCAAGAACAGATGGTTGAGCTTAATCAGCAATTACAACTGATGACAAAACAATTAGCAGAATTTAAAGAGATGCTCCAAGACACTAAAAATGCTAACAAGAATATGGAAGCACAATTGAATCAAACAAGACAGCAACTATCTAAACAGATAACAGAAGAATACCAAGCTGTTAAATTAAGGAGTGGGAGGACATTGAATATATCAACTCAAAGCAGCAGAAAGCTAAGAAAGGAACAATTGATAGAGGATGACCAACCAACTACCCAAAATCCCTCTGAGGACAGAAAGAGCCCAGAGAGGAATGATCCTGGCGTTCAAACGCCTGAAAAGGGTAAGAAAGTGGCGTTAAACGCCCAATGGGTAGCCACTTCTGGCGTTCAAACGCCAGAAAAGGGTTGCAATCTGGCGTTAAACACCCAAAGAGCACCCATTCCTGGCGTTCAAACGCCACAAAGGGGTCAGACACTTGCAAGTGCTGATAACAACCCCCTTAAGCAGGCTTCTCCAACCACTTCTGTAGGAAATAAACCTGCAGCAACTAAGGTTGAAGAATATAAAGCCAAGATGCCTTATCCTCAGAAACTCTGCCAAGCGGAACAGGATAAGCAATTTGCCCACTTTGCAGACTATCTAAGGACTCTTGAAATAAAGATTCCGTTTGCAGAGGCACTTGAGCAAATACCTTCTTATGCTAAGTTCATGAAAGAGATCTTAAGTCATAAGAAGGATTGGAGAGAAACTGAAAAAGTTTTTCTCACTGAAGAATGCAATGCAGTCATATTAAAGAGCTTACCAGAGAAGCTTAAAGATCCTGGAAGCTTTATGATACCATGCACATTAGAAGGTGCTTGTACTAAGACAACCCTATGTGACCTTGGAGCAAGTATCAACCTGATACCTGCATCCACTATCAGAAAGGTTGGGTTGACTGAAGAAGTTAAACCAACCCGGATATATCTCCAACTTGCTGATGGCTCCATTAAATATCCATCAGGCATAATAGAGGATATGATTGTCAAGGTTGGGCCATTCGC
>NC_029778.3:42256878-42259366 GCF_000817695.3 Arachis duranensis
ATCTAAGGCAAAAAGAGTGTGCTTAAGAACCCTGGACACCTCTAATTGGGGACTCTAGCAAAGCTGGGTCACAATCTGAAAAGGTTCACCCAAGTATGTGTCTGTGGCATGTATGTATCTGGTGGTAATACTGGAAGACAGAGTGCTTTGGGCCACGGCCAAGACTCATAAAGTAGCTGTGTTCAAGAATCAACACATTAAACTAGGAGAATCAATAACACTATCCAAATTCTGAGTTCCTATGGATGCCAATCATTATGAGCTTCAAAGGATAAATTGAGATGCCAAAACTGTTCGGAAGCAAAAAGCTACTAGTCCCGCTCATCTAATTGGAGCTAAGTTTCCTTGATATTTTGGAGTCTATAGTATATTCTCATCTTTTTATCTTACTTTGATTTTCAGTTTCTTGGGGACAAGCAACAATTTAAGTTTGGTGTTGTGATGAGCGGATAATTTATACGCTTTTTGGCATTGTTTTTAGTATGTTTTTAGTATGATCTAGTTAGTTTTTAGTATATTTTTATTAGTTTTTAGTTAAAATTCACTTTTCTGGGCTTTACTATGAGTTTGTGTATTTTTTTGTGATTTCAGGTATTTTCTGGCTAAAATTGAGGGACCTGAGCAAAAATCTGATTTAGATGATGAAAAAGGACTACAGATGCTGTTGAATTCTGACCCTCCTGCATGCGAAGTGGATTTTCTGGAGCTACAGAAGCCAAATTGGCGCGCTCTCAACGGCGTTGGAAAGTAGACATCCTGGGCTTTCCATAAATGTATAATAGTCCATACTTTGCCCGATATTTGATGGCCCAAACCTGCGTTGCAAATCAGCTTCAGAATTCCCAGCGTTTAATGCTGGAACTGGCATAAAAATTGGAGTTAAACGCCCAAACTGGCATAAAAGCTGGCATTTAACTCCAGAAATAGTCTCTACACATGAAAGCTTCAATGCTCAGCCCAAGAACACACTAAGTGGACCCAAAAGTAGATTTTTTACGTCATTTACTCATTTCTGTATACCCTAGGTTACTAGCTTACTATTAATAGGATCTTTTGACATTGTATCTGTACCTCATGACACTTTACACGTTTCTTTGTGTACTTCCTACGGCATGAGTCTCTAAACCCCATGGTTGGGGGTGAGGAGCTCTGCTGTGTCTTGATGGATTAATGCAATTACTACTATTTTTCATTCAATCACGCTTGCTTCTATTCTAAGATATCACTTGTTCTGGATTCCTTAACCAGAATCTTCGTGGTATAAGCTAGAACTGATGGCGGCATTCAAGAGAATCCGGAAGGTCTAAACCTTGTTTGTGGTATTCTGAGTAGGATTCAATGATTGAATGACTGTTACGAGCTTCAAACTCCTGAGGGCGGGGCGTTAGTGACAGACGCAAAAGAATCACTAGATTCTATTCCGGCCTGATTGAGAACCGACAGATGGATAGCCGTGCCGTGACAGGGTGCGTTGAACATTTCCACTGAGAGGATGGGAAGTAGCCACTGACAACGGTGAAACCCTTGCATACAGCTTGCCATGGAAGGAGCCTAGCGTGCTTGAAGAAGAAGACAGTAGGAAAGCAGAGATTCAGAAGATGGAGCATCTCCAAAACCTCAACCCGTTCTCCATTACTGCAAAACAAGTACTTATTTCATGTTCTTTTACTTTTCACAATCAAACCTGAGAATTATTGATATCCTGACTAAGAGTTACAAGATAACCATAGCTTGCTTCAAGCCGACAATCTCCGTGGGATCGACCCTTACTCACGTAAGGTATTACTTGGACGACCCAGTGCACTTGCTGGTTAGTTGTGCGGGGTTGCAAAAGTGTGATTGCAATTTCGTGCACCAGCCCCGCTTTTAAAAGTGTGGCCTAAGGCTCCAAAGTGTACCCCAACTTCAAAGTGTACCCCAAAGCTCTTTTTTTTCTCCTTTTTGGCTTATTTTGTGCTTCTTTGCTTCTTTTTCTTTTTATTTCCTGCAAGATTTATAAAATTAAAATATCAAGAAAATATATCATTTAAGTACAAAAGCATTCAATATTTAAGCACAAATCATCAATTTCTTGTATGAAAAAGCATAGAAAAATAGGTATATGATGACATGTCATCACAACACCAAACTTAAACCTTGCTTGTCCCCAAGCAAGAAAAGAATCATACAATAAAGATTGACAATCCAAGGTAAGAAGAATAGTAACTCAATGTTCATGGTTGGCTAGTTTTCTATGCATGCCACAATCACAAAAGAAATGTAAATGATTGATGCTTCTATCTAGCTCAATTTATGAAATCTTTTTCTTATAATTCTTCCTTGAAACAAGCTTTTGATTTGATTTTTTTTAGCTTCTCCTTTTGGGTGCTTTGCCCCATGAGTTGATAACAAAGCTACGACTTCTAATTGCTTTGTTTTCAAGTATTACCACTTGATACATAAGCACCACAAGCATTTAATTAGAGGACTTAGTTAAGCTCATTTTTTT
>NC_029778.3:42259528-42268020 GCF_000817695.3 Arachis duranensis
GCTTATTCATACCACACATGCATACAGAGAATATAAAGATAATCATGCAATTTAAAGTGTTGGAAACAAAGGAGAGGAAAAGGAACTTTACAACCTTGTAATTCATCTTCTCTATTGTTGTCATTTTCCTCCCATTCTTCCTCTTCCCTTGCCAAACTCAGAATGCTTGCTCATCCTCAAGCAACAATTAGAATAATGGCTATGGGGCTAAGATGGATCATGAATGTCTTACGCAATGAAATGTTAGCATTACATGTGTTGCAAGCAAGCAAAAATGAAAAATAACAATCAAGGCACAAGAGACAGCGACATTTTGATTGCAAGCATAAGAAGGTGTGCACAATACTTTGCATAAAGAATAAGTGGCACACCAAACTTAGTGTGACACTTTCACTTGGAATTGATGCAAGTATCTAATAGATATTGGAACCAAATTTTGTTGCATAGCAACACCAAACTTAGAATGCAATCATATGTCAATTTTATTTAAAACAAAACTAAATGAAACTTGTTGTATGTTAAAGACAATCACCAAGCCAATAATCTGTCATGTATAAAGCTCTCTTGGTAATGTATTAACAAACACAGTAAATAAGCAAATTAAAATGAAAGCATTTAAAAACAGAAAAATGACTAAAGAAAGTAGAATGACAAAGTGTCAAATTAAAAGAAAAAAATAACATTATAGAGGCATTATGATTATGCAGACAGGTAGTGTTGCTTGAATGAATTGCATAGAAAATAAGTGGCACACCAAACCTAGAATCTTGGTGTGTCACTTTCATTTTTGATTTGATGCAATCATCCAAAAAGATTGAAAACAATTTGTTGCAAGGAAACACCAAACTTAGAATGTAACCATATGCCAATTTATTGAATTTAAATAAAACAAAGAACGAAAACAAAGCAGAGAAGAGAAATTATACCTATGGTTGACATGTTGTTCACTTTCTTCCTCTTCTTCTAGTTTGTTAAGAGGAATGACCTTAAGGGGGGAGAAGATTCAGCTACTGTCCCTTGTCTTGGCCTTTCCTCAGCAAGTTTTCTTTTGCAAATGGCTTGATTGATCTTGCTTGCTGGATTAGGGACAGAATTGGTGTTCTTGCTAGTTGCCTTCACTTCTTTGGATCCAAGACTTGGTTGCTGTGTGATTATTAGAGTTTCGTATTCATCCAGAGCTTTTTGAATTGGTGGTTCCATGAGCTTTTCTTCTATGTTCTTCTCTACTTCACTTGAGTGTAAATTTTCTGGAATGACTTCCTCACTTTCTTGCTCCTCCACTCCTTTCTTTGCACCCAACATTTGACTTAATAGTTCTTTTATGGAGGAGGTTTGTTGTTCTTCCCAAGATTTCTTCATCTCCTCTTCATATTTTTCGATCACAGATTCAAGGGAAGTTTGTGAGGGTTGTGAATGTTCATGTTCCTTTGTCACCTCAAGTAGCGTTTGTGAATGTAAAATCCTTGGCTCATGTCCCTCATCCTTCATTGCAATTTCACTTGACATAGGGACCTTTTGTTTTTGTTTTTCCATTTTCTCCTTCCATGCATTCGACAATTGGCTTAACTTCACTTCCATATTTTTGAGGGAGTTCTCTTGTTCTTTCTGGTACTTCTCTTTCTCCTCCGCAAATCTTTTGAGCATGGGCTCAAGCTTTGAGATTCTTTGGCTATTGGAAGTTTGTGTGAGTGGTAAGTTTTGAAAGGGGCTTTTTGTTGAAGCATGGTCAAGTGATGATATCTTTGGATGAATATCATATGGAGCATTAGAATTCCTTTCCCAGCCACCATTGGAATTATGACTTGCATCATTTTGTGGTGGAGGGTAATATCCCATATGGTTTTCTTGCTCATCTTGTGTCTGTGAAGCAAATCTCCATGGATTGGAGTGCTTAGAATTTGTATTTTCTTGGTGATATTCGCAACCACCATTAGAGATTGGTGATGGTGGGTGATATCCCATAAAATTTTGTTTGACCATAAGATGAGTTGAACTCCATTTGTATTTTGTAAACATCAATGAAATTTGAAATTCATGTCACAGAGAAAGAATTTCTTAGTGAGGCAATAGCTCAAACACCTTGCTATAAATTTAAAACAGAGAACAAAAACAAAAAAATGCTTGATCTAGACTTCTTACCCACTTAATCATTGTTGATCTAAATCAATCCCCGGCAACAGAGCCAAAAACTTGATGGTGTTTTCGTGGAAAAACGAATTTCCAACACAAATCCAACCGGCAAGTGTACCGGGTCGCATCAAGCAGTAATAACTAACAAGAGTGATGTCGATCCCACAGGGATTGATGGATCGAGCAACTTTAGTGGGTGATTAGTTTAGTCAAGCTAACATTGAGTGAATTGTGTGAAGTGTAGCCAACAGAAAGTAAATGGCAGAAATCTTAAAGATGCAGAAAGTAAATTGGCAAGTAACTTAAAGAGCAAGAAATACAAATTGCAAGAATTTTAAATGACAAGAAATGTAAATTGCATTAAATGTAAAGGGGAGTGGGTGCTGGAAATTAAAGGAAGCAATAGATCAAGCAACTGAAAATTTAAATTGCAGGAAAAATAAAAGGATTTTGGGAGCTGGGATTCAAGAAATCACACAAGAAATTGTAAATGGCAATCAAACAGAGAAGTAAAAGATGCAGTAACTTGCAACCGATCTCAAACAGAAAGCAGAATTGCTTGAAGAAGCAAACAAAAATTAAATTTAACTCAATTGGAAAATCAAAATGAAGATCTCAGGAAATCAAAGAGACTAGAAAACAAGTCTAGATCTCAATTCCTTCCTTGATCAAAGTAAAATTTAATCAGCAGAAGAGAAGTAAATCAAGAAGCAAGTGAAATGTAAATCCAATTCTCAATTATGCAGAAGAACAAAGCAGAGATGTTGCAGATGGAGAATAAAAACAGAATTCCTTCCAATCTCCACCCAAGATTCAAAACAGAAATGAAAACTCAAAGAGAGAGCTATCTACTACTACTACTCCCTAATGGAGCAAGCCTTTTCTAATCCAGCCCTCTCTGAAATGAGAGTGATGCCTTTATATAGGCTTTTTACAAAATAAAAATAAAATGAAATTGAAATTAAAAACAAATTCACAAAAATGAAATTCCTAATCTAGCTTCTCTGTGTGCCTTTGAGTCATGTTGAGTGGGCTTTGCTTGCTTTGAATTTTAGGAGAAATGAGTTTGGTTGGCCTTGATTCAATTTGGAGAGGAATTGAATTTAAATGGAATTTTGGTTGGATTTTGGCCCATGAGTGTTTGCTCCCAGGAGGCTGCCCTGCTCTTGTGGAGGGCAGAGCAGGGAAGTTGTGTGAGGAAGCATGTTGCGTGCCAAGTGTGGGAGGGGCATCAGGGGATTGCCCTGCCCTTGTGGAGAGCGGGGCAGTGGCTTGTGGTATGTCTTGTGCTCACACCAAGTTCCTTGACCGTGCCAAATTGTGCGTGCAACAAGTCCCTGGCCGTGTCATGATGCGCTTGTGTGCGCCAAGAAGTAGCGCCTAAGCCTTTACTTCCTTGAAGGTCTTGTATTCGAACCTTGGTGAAAGCATTTGGGGGAGCAATTTTCCTTGATTTTTCATGAAGAGAAGCACGACATTGCCCTGCTCTCCAAGAGGGCAGAGCAGAATAATGAGCGCTACTTTGCTTTGGAGTGGGGCTCCAGCTTCGAACCTTGGTGGAAGCATTTCGGTTTATTTTCGCTTATTTTTTGCCCTTAAAGATGCCTTTCACTCATAACTCAATTGTATGCCAAATATGGATTGCCATATATCGTTGGAAAGCTCTGAATGTCAGCTTTCCAACGCAACTGGAAGCACATGAATTGGACGTCTGTAGCTCAAGTTATAGCCCTTTAAAGTAGGCATGGTCATGCTGTGAACGCCCAGATTTTAACTTAGCAAAAATTTGCTTCCAACCTCACTTTGCATCACGATATTGCCCTGCTCTTGGCAAGGGCAGAGCAGTGTGCGCTGATTGCTCATTCTCCATTAATTTGGTCATGGGCCACACTTTTAAAAGTGTGGCCTAAGGCTCCAAAGTGTACCCCAACTTCAAAGTGTACCCCAAAGCTCTTTTTTTCTCCTTTTTGGCTTATTTTGTGCTTCTTTGCTTCTTTTTCTTTTTATTTCCTACAAGATTTATAAAATTAAAATATCAAGAAAATATATCATTTAAGTACAAAAGCATTCAATATTTAAGCACAAATCATCAATTTCTTGTATGAAAAAGCATAGAAAAATAGGTATATGATGACATGTCATCACACATCACGTGCGTCCAAAGTACACACATGACCTGATATATGCCCAGATTTCCCATAATTATAGCATCGACCATTTCTTTTCGCCTGATAAAACTGGGCTTTGTTGCCCCTTCTGAAATTCCCTTGACCTTGCAAATGCTGGAGAGTATGTCCATCTTTTTTGAAGTTCTATTCCCTTGGTCCGAGATAATCATTGATTTTCCTACTAGTATTACCTCCATGGGTGTTCCTTGACGAGGCTACCGTCTCTACATATTCTTCAACAACCCTCGCATTGTCCACCCATTCAGAGAATATCCTCATCTCCAATGGGGCCACAACACGTCTGATATCTTCTCTCAGACCTACTTTATATTTGACGCATTTCCATCCCTCATAAGACTCAGGAGTACCCTGACTTATCCTCAAGAACCTACAGAGTTCCTCGAACTTGTTGGAGTATTCTGCTATAGTCATGGATCTTTGCTTTAGTTGTAAGAACTCCAACTCTCTGGCCTCCTTTATTGACTCAAGAAAGTACTTCTGGTAGAAAGCTGCCTCGAATAAAGTGTGCGTGCGCACACACCCGAAAACATAAAAATTTTGTAACCTTGCAGAATTTCAAATTTTCAACACCATTTTTGAATGATCATAACTTCCTCTACAAAATTTCAAATTTCACAAACTTTATATCGATTTAAAAGGTTTTCAAAGATCTTTAGTTCTAAATAAATTTCAACCAGTTTTGAAAACCGAGGCAAAAGTTATAATCAGACAAAGTTCACCAAAATTCAACTTTTACCCAAAATCACAATTTCCTCAATTTCTTTATAAACCACAACCAAAACCAAACTAAACCATTCCAAACACCAATTCTCATCAAAATTAACACTCTATGGCATATTGCACCAAGCTTATCACATATTTCTCCACCTTTCCTCATCCTCAATCTCCACATTAATATATTACATATAATCAAACCTCATTAATATATTCCCAATCAATTAATATCAATATCACATTTATCAACATAATTCACTCTCTAACTTTTCACAAATCATTCATCCTCATCATACCACTATCAATTATCAATATCAAACTCAAAAATCATTATTTCATCATACATCATCATACAATAGCATCCAATAATTCATCAACCCTTCAAATCCAATCCTATCCTATAGGTCACTAGCCTAAGTGTCCATGAATATTATATACTACATAGAAGAAATCGAAACCATACCTTGGCCGATTCCCTTTATGAACCAAATGAGTTTTCAACCAAATTCCAACCACCAATGTAACTCCCACAAGCACCAACAAGCTCCAAACTCACAATAATCAAGCTATACACATATAAATCACCACAAAATCAACCTAGGGTTTCATTTAAACATAATATCACAAGGGTTTAGTGGCTCTTACCTTTTCCAACAGATTTGATAGCAAAAACCCAATGCTAAGCAAGGATTAGAGCAAACCTTTATCCAAAATCACAAAAACTCATTTAACCCAAAGCCCTAAAAACCCGAAGTTTAGAGGAGAGGAACTGTGAAGATTTCGAACTTTTTTTACCCATTTTTACATGAGTTTTGTAGAGCTCTTCACAAAGAACGCGTAGTCACTGATGGCACGTAAATCGGAGCACCGTATCTCAAGATATTAGCTTGGAAAGATTGAAGTGAATAATGCTCAACGATTTCTCTTCTTCCCCTTCTCTTCAGATGAGTGTGTGTGTGTTTGAGTGTGTTATGAGTGTTTGGGTTCATTAATGAACCCTTATATATGTTGAACTTGGGCCCAACTTGGGCCCGGTTCAACTCGTTAGCGTTTTTAGCCCGTTTGGCCCAACTTCGGGCCAAACCTTTAAAATTAACGCCCGGTTTTCCATCTTTAATATTTTTCTTAGGTTTTCGGCTGTTTTCACTGCTTCTCGTATAGCACCCAGCAGACTTGAACCAGTTCAACCGGTTTGACTACTAGTTCATGGATTTTCATGATTTTTTGTAGAAAATACATTTTCTAACTCGGAAGGACCTACTGAGTCCGAAAATCATATTTAAATCCTCAAATTCTCATCCTAACTTTCCAAATTTAATTTGGGCATTTAAATAATTTTATTCCTGAAAATTTCAGTTCTTACAACTGGTAAGCGGCGATTCAATGGAGAGCTGCTCCAAGCCACAAACAGAGAAGCCAACAAAGATGGGGACGACGTGCCGAGCTACCTGGGTTCCGGACAGAGATAGAGGGAAGAAGAAGAAGCAGAGGCGCTGAGGACCTGGGGATGGCAGCGCAATGAACGGCTAGGGTTTTCCTTTGCTTCAGATAGGCCAGGGCTTGCAGAAATGATTAGGGGAAGAAAGGTGGGTTGTTCGCGAATGGTTCTGAGTTTTATTTTTTTTACAAATAAATAAAACGGCGTCATTTTCTATGAACCCGCCGGTTACCAGTCTGGTCCAATCGACCGATTTTTGACCGATTCAGCAGTTTACAAGCAGTTCTTTTCCCAGTGGTTATGAGCACTGAACCAGACCGCTATTATTGCCGATTCCTGGTTGAACCGATTCAACCGGCCGGTCCGATCCAATTTTTAGAGCCATGGTTGTAACACCCTACCATTCATTGTCTTATACTTAAGTCATAATTCAATTATGGTTTGGTGCTATGACTCAAGTTTTATATAAATACTTATGTATAAAAAGGAATATTATACCTGTGAAAAGATTTAAAACTTCAAAGCAAGATAATTTTCCAATCATTCACACTCGATGGTAAACATAAGCGCGTCAGAAAACGTAGATGATTGGTATGTGAAATTGTGATCAATACTTTTCACAAATCAAATAATCCCCGGTAATGAATCCAAAAACTTGGTGTTCAAAACCATGGCATAAACACAACTTCGCACAACTAACCAGTAAGTGTACTGGGTCGTCCAAGTAATAAACCTTATGCGAGTAAGGGTCGATCCCACAGAGATTGTTGGTATGAAGCAAGCTATGGTCACCTTGTAAATCTTAGTCAGGCAAACTCAAATGGATATGGGTGATATACGAATAAAACATAAAGATAAAGATAGAGATACTTATGTAATTCATTGGTGGGAATTTCAGATAAGCGTATGAAGATGCTTGGTCCCTTCCGTCTCTCTGCTTTCCTTCTGTCACAGCATAGCGGAATTCATCTGTCGGTTCTCAATCAGGCCGGAATAGAATCCAGTGATTCTTTTGCGTCTGTCACTAACGCCCCGCCCTCAGGAGTTTGAAGCACTTTACAGTCATTCAATCATTGAATCCTACTCAGAATGCCACAGACAAGGTTTAGACCTTCCGGATTCTCTTGAATGCCGCCATCAATTCTAGCCTATACCATGAAGATTCCGGTTAAAGAATCCAAGAGATATCCACCCAATCTAAGGTAGAACGGAGGTGGTTGTCAGGCACACGTTCATAGGTGAGAATGATGATGAGTGTCACGGATCATCACATTCATCAAGTTGAAGAACAAGTGGTATCTTAGAACAAAAATAAGCGGAATTGAATAGAAGAACAATAGTAACTGCATTAATACTCGAGGTACAGCAGAGCTCCACACCTTAATCTATGGTGTGTAGAAACTCCACCGTTGAAAATACATAAGAACAAAGTCTAGGCATGGCCGAATGGCCAGCCTCCCAATGATATAAGAACTAGATGTCCAAAGATTCCTAAGATTGAAAAATGATCAAAAGATAGATGAAAATACAATAGTAAAAGGTCCTATATATAGAGAACTAGTAGCCTAGGGTGTACAAAGATGAGTAAATGACATAAAAATCCACTTTCGGGCCCACTTGGTGTGTGCTTGGGCTGAGCAATGAAGCATTTTTATGTAGAGACTCTTCTTGGAGTTAAACGCCAGCTTTTATGCCAGTTTGGGCGTTTAACTCCCATTTTGGTGCCAGTTCCGGCGTTTAACGCTGGAAATTCTGAGGGTGACTTTGAACGCCAGTTTGGGCCATCAAATCTTGGGCAAAGTATGGACTATCAAATATTGCTGGAAAGCCCAGGATGTCTACTTTCCAAAGCCGTTGAGAGTGCGCCAATTGGGCTTCTGTAGCTCCAGAAAATCCACTTTGAGTACAGGGAGGTCAGAATCCAACAGCATCTGCAGTCCTTTTTAGTCTCTGAATCAGATTTTTGCTCAGGTCCCTCAATTTCAGCCAGAAAATACCTGAAATCACAGAAAAACACACAA
>NC_029778.3:42269696-42270160 GCF_000817695.3 Arachis duranensis
TTGGATGCCATAAATGGTTATGGAAAAACAAAAAGCAATGCTTTTACCACACCAAACTTAAAAGGTTTGCTCGTCCTCGAGCAAAAGAAGAAAGAAGAGAGTAGAAGAAGAAGAAATGGAGGAGAAGGAGATGGCTATGTGTTTTGGCCAAAAGGGGGAGAAGTAGTGTTTAGGTTGTGTGAAAATGAAGGAGTGAAGATGGGTTTATATAGGGGTGGGGGGGGGCTTATGGTTCGGCTATGTGAGGGTGGGTTTGGGAGGGAAAGTGTTTTGAATTTGAATGGTGAGGTAGGTGGGGTTTTATGAAGGATGGATGTGAATGGTGAAGAGAAAGATGGGATTTGATAGGTGAAGGGTTTTTGGGGAAGAGGTGTTGAGGTGATTGGTGAATGGGTGAAGAAGAAGAGAGAGAGTGGTGAGGTAGGTGGGGATCCTGTGGGGTCCACAGATTCTGAGGTGTCAAG
>NC_029778.3:42270334-42270541 GCF_000817695.3 Arachis duranensis
TTTAACACCAGTCTGGTGCCCCTTTCTGGCGTTAAACACCCAGAATGGTGCCAGACTGGGCGTTAAACGCCCAACAGCTAGTCTTACTGGCGTTTAAATGCCAGCACGCTCTCCTCCAGGGTGTGCTGTTTTTCTTTCTATTTTTCATTCTATTTTTGCTTTTTTCATTGATTTTGTGACTTCTCATGATCATCAACCTATAAAAGA
>NC_029778.3:42273522-42274902 GCF_000817695.3 Arachis duranensis
CTCAACAGAAAAGGCAACATACTTGAAATGTTGAATCAAATCATTAATTGATAGCAAGTATTTTTGAAAATGGAAAGAAATTGATTTTGAAAAAGATTTGATTGAAAAGATTTGATTTGAAAAAGATTTGATTTTGAAAAATTTTGAAAACCTGAAAAAAATTTGCATTAAAAACAAAATCTTCCCTCTTGTGCCATCCTGGCGTTAAACGCCCATAATGGTGCACATTCTGGCGTTTAACGCCCAAAAATCTACCCTTTTGGGCGTTAAACGCCCAGCCAGGTACCCTGGCTGGCGTTTAAACGCCAGTCTGTCTTCCTCACTGGGCGTTTTGAACGCCCAGCTTTTTCTGTGCAATTCCTCTGCTGAATGTTCTGAATCTTCAATTCTCTGTGTTATTGACTTGAAAAGACATAAATTAAAATTATTTTTGGATTTTTAATAGTGAGGAATAATCAAAATGTAACTAAAATCAAATAACAATGCATGCAAGACACCAAACTTAGCAGTTTGCATACTACTGACACTAATGAAAATGCATATGAGACACATAAACACTCAAGTCAAGAGAATTCAAAGATCAGAGTAAGAAATCATCAAGAACAACTTGAAGATTAATGAAGACACATGCATGAATGTATGCAATTGACACCAAACTTAAAATGAGACACTAGACTCAAACAAGAAATTTTTGAATTTTATGATTTTGTAAATTTTGTAATATTTTTTTTGTGCTTTTCGAAAATTAAGTGGAAAAAGCAAATAAAGGTATCAAAATTCTTAATGAGAATTCCAGGAATCAGTGCAATGCTAGTCTAAGACTCCGGTCCAGGAATTAGACATGGCTTCACAGCCAGCCAAGCTTTCAAAGAAAGCTTCGGTCCAAAACACTAGACATGGCCAAAGGCCAGCCAAGCCTTAGCAGATCACTGCTCCAATAGCAAGATTGATAGAAATCAACAAGCTCTTGTGATGATAAGTTGAAACCTCGGTCCAATGAAATTAGACATGGCTTTACAGCCAGCCAGACTTCAACAAATCATCATGAAACTCTAGAATTCATCTTCAAGAATTCTGAAAAAAAAATACCTAATCTAAGAAACAAGATGAACCGTCAGTTGTCCAAACTCAACAATCCCTGGCAACGGCGCCAAAAACTTGGTATGTGGTGCACGAAATTGTGATCAATACTTTTCACAAATCAGATAATCCCTGGTAATGAATCCAAAAACTTGGTGTTCATTACCATGGCATAAACACAACTTCGCACAACTAACCAGCAAGTGTACTGGGTCGTCCAAGTAATAAACCTTACGCGAGTAAGGGTCGATCCCACAGAGATTGTTGGTATGAAGCAAGCTATGGTCACCTTGTAAATCT
>NC_029778.3:42275281-42276042 GCF_000817695.3 Arachis duranensis
ACTCGAGGTACAGTAGAGCTCCACACCTTAATCTATGGTGTGTAGAAACTCCACCGTTGAAAATACATAAGAACAAGGTCTAGGCATGGCCGTGAGGCCAGCCTCCCAAGGTGATCAAAAGATCTAAAGAACAAAAGATTCCAAAGATCAGAAGATGAAAATACAATAGTAAAAGGTCCTACTTATAGAGAACTAGTAGCCTAGGGTGTACAGAGATGAGTAAATGACATAAAAATCCACTTCCGGGCCCACTTGGTATGTGCTTGGGCTAAGCATTGAAGCATTTTCGTGTAGAGACTCCTCTTGGAGTTAAACGCCAGCTTTAGTGCCAGTTTGGGCGTTTAACTCCCATTTTGGTGCCAGTTCCGGCGTTTAACGCTGGGAATTCTGAGGGTGACTTTGAACGCCGGTTTGGGCCATCAAATCATGGGCAAAGTATAGACTATCATATATTGCTGGAAAGCCCAGGATGTCTAATTTCCAACTTTTTTAAGAGCGCGCCAATTGGGCTTCTGTAGCTCCAGAAAATCCACTTCGAGTGCAGGGAGGTCAGAATCCAACAGCATCTGCAGTCCTTTTCAGTCTCTGAATCAGATTTTTGCTCAGGTCCCTCAATTTCAGCCAGAAAATACCTGAAATCACAGAAAAACACACAAACTCATAGTAAAGCCCAGAAAAGTGAATTTTAACTAAAAACTAACAAAAATATACTAAAAACTAACTAGATCATACTAAAAACATACTAAAAACAATGCCAAAAA
>NC_029778.3:42283324-42284368 GCF_000817695.3 Arachis duranensis
TGCATTAATACTCGAGGTACAGCAGAGCTCCACACCTTAATCTATGGTGTGTAGAAACTCCACCGTTGAAAATACATAAGAACAAGGTCTAGGCATGGCCGAATGGCCAGCCTCCCAATGATCTAAGAACTAAAATGTCCAAAGATGATCTAGAGATCTAAAGTGATCCAAAGATTTCTAATACAATAGTCAAAGGTCCTACTTATAGAAAACTAGTAGCCTAAGGTGTACAGAAATGAGTAAATGACATAAAAATCCTCTTCCGGGCCCACTTGGTGTGTGCTTGGGCTGAGAAATGAAGCATTTTTCGTGCAGAGACTCCTCTTGGAGTTAAACGCCAGCTTTAGTGCCAGTTTGGGCGTTTAACTCCCATTTTGGTGCCAGTTCCGGCGTTTAACGTTGGGAATTCTGAGGGTGACTTTGAACGCCGGTTTGGGCCATCAAATCTTGGGCAAAGTATGGACTATCATATATTGCTGGAAAGCCCAGGATGTCTATTTCCAACGCCGTTGAGTGCGCGCCATTTGGGCTTCTGTAGCTCCAGAAAATCCACTTCGAGTGCAGGGAGGTCAGAATCCAACAGCATCTGCAGTCCTTTTCGGTCTCTGAATCATATTTTTGCTCAGGTCCCTCAATTTCAGCCAGAAAATACCTGAAATCACTCTCTGAATCAGATTTTTGCTCAGGTCCCTCAATTTCAGCCAGAAAATACCTGAAATCACAGAAAAACACACAAACTCATAGTAAAGTCTAGAAAAGTGAATTTTAACTAAAAACTAATAAAAATATACTAAAAACTAACTGGATCATACTAAAAACATACTAAAAACAATGCCAAAAAGCGTACAAATTATCCGCTCATCAGTATGCGAAATTGTGATCAATACTTTTCACAAATCAAATAATCCCCGGTAATGAATCCAAAAACTTGGTGTTCAATACCATGGCATAAACACAACTTCACACAACTAACCAACAAGTGTACTGGGTCGTCCAAGTAATAAACCTTACGCGAGTAAGGGTCGATCCCACAGAGATTGTTGG
>NC_029778.3:42284468-42284689 GCF_000817695.3 Arachis duranensis
ACCCTTGAGATGAATCTCTCCATCTCCCATGACTCGGAGGTGGAAGCTTTTGCCTTCCCTTTCCTCTTTCTAGAGGTTTTTTCGGCCTTGGATGCCATAAATGGTTATGGAAAAACAAAAACCAATGCTTTTACCACACAAAACTTAAAATGTTTGCTCGTCCTCGAGCAAAAGAAGAAAGAAGAGAGTAGAAGAAGAAGAAATGAAGGAGATGGGAATGG
>NC_029778.3:42284940-42285262 GCF_000817695.3 Arachis duranensis
GGGTTTTTTTTTGGGAAGAGGTATTGAGGTGATTGGTGAATGGGTGAAGAAGAGAAAGAGAGTGGTGGGGTAGGTGGGGATCCTGTGGGGTCCACAGATCCTGAGGTGTCAAGAAAAAGTCATCCCTGCACCAAATGGCAAGCAAAATCTCGTTTTGTGCCAATTCTGGCGTTAAACGCCTGGCTGGTGCCCATTTCTGGCATTTAACGCCAGCTTCTTGCCCTTTTCTGGCGTTTAACGCCAGTCTGGTGCCCCTTTCTGGCGTTAAACGCCCAAAATGGTGCCAGACTGGGCGTTAAACGCCCAACAGCTAGCCTCACTG
>NC_029778.3:42285363-42285627 GCF_000817695.3 Arachis duranensis
TCTATTTTTCATTCTGTTTTTGCTTTTTTCATTGATTTTGTGACTTCTCATGATCATCAACCTACGAAAAAAATATAAAATAACAAAAGAAAATAGTCAAAATATAATATTGGGTTGCCTCCCAACAAGCGCTTCTTTAATGTCAGTAGCTTGACAGAGGACTCTCATGGAGCCTCACAGATGCTCAGAGCCATATTGGAACCTCCCAACACCAAACTTAGAGTTGAATGTGGGGGTTCAACACCAAACTTAGAGTTTGGTTGT
>NC_029778.3:42291892-42324073 GCF_000817695.3 Arachis duranensis
GTCTGTCACTAACGCCCCACAATCGCGAGATTGAAGCTCGTCATAGTCATTCAATCCTTGAATCCTACTCAGAATACCACAGACAAGGTTAGAGCTTCCGGATTCTCTTGAATGCCGCCATCAGTTCTAGCTTATACCACGAAGATTCCGATTAAAGAATCCAAGAGATAACTACTTAATCTAAGGTAGAACGGAGGTGGTTGTCAGGAACACGTTCATAGGTGAGAATGATGATGAGTGTCACGGATCATCACATTCATCAAGTTGAAGAACAAGTGATATCTTAGAACAAGAACAAGCGGAATTGAATAGAAGAACAATAGTAATTGCATTAATACTCGAGGTACAGCAGAGCTCCACACCTTAATCTATGGTGTGTAGAAACTCCACCGTTGAAAATACATAAGAACAAGGTCTAGGCATGGCCGATTGGCCAGCCTCCCAATGATCTAAGAACTAGATGTCCAAAGATTCCTAAGATTGAAAAATGATCAAAAGATAGATGAAAATACAATAGTAAAAGGTCCTATATATAGAGAACTAGTAGCCTAGGGTGTACAGAGATGAGTAAATGACCTAAAAATCCCCTTCCGGGCCCACTTGGTGTGTGCTTGGGCTGAGCAATGAAGCATTTTCGTGTAGAGACTCTTGGAGTTAAACGCCAGCTTTTATGCCAGTTTGGACGTTTAACTCCCATTTTGGTGCCAGTTCCGGCGTTTAACACTGGGAATTCTGAGGGTGACTTTGAACGCCGGTTTGGGCCATCAAATCTTGGGCAAAGTATGGACTATCATATATTGCTGGAAAGCACAGGATGTCTACTTTCCAACGCCATTGAGAGCGCGCCAATTGGGCTTCTATAGCTCCAGAAAATCCACTTGAGTGCAGGGAGGTCAGAATCCAATAGCATCTGCAGTCCTTTTTAGTCTCTGAATCAGATTTTTGCTCAGGTCCCTCAATTTCAGCCAGAAAATACCTCACACTCGATGGTAAACATAAGCGCGTCAGAAAACGTAGATGATCAAAAGCTCAAAGGAAGGATAAGAGTAAAGATATATATCTACTTGTCTCAGCCCACCATGATTAGGCCGGCTAGAGTTACAACAGTAAAACAGTTGGATATACATAACCTATCTCTCCAAAATACATCATAAGCCTCCAAAGGCAAATCTTCAAAACAAGTGTATAATATAAGAGTTTCCAAGAGAAGAGAGTATAAAATTAAAGCAGAATAAAAGGTTTTCTTCGTTGTCCTTCCAGATAAACCTCCTAGCTCACTGAAAAGCGTCGAGACCTGTATTTGTAAAGTAATAATTCTCAAAACGGGTGAGAACTCATCCCTTACAAGGTTCTCAGCAGGACAATAATTCCAAATAGAAACTAGGTAAAATCACATGAACCTGCTAGGCAATCCTAATCTCCATTCATACAAAGTTCAAGCCTATGGTTCTTACTACTCCAATCAAAGTAGATAAACTAAATCTCAACTATATTAGTGATCTTTAAATCTAAGTTCTTCCTGATACAAGCCATCATCTCACTTAATATCGTAATTTCTCAATTTTCAATAATTCAATATCAAAGCTTAGTTTCAATGTTATCAATTTATTCTCAGTTTTTTCACAAACCTTAATCACCGCATATCATCAAGAACAACCTTCAACATCACCACCACCAGCAAGCCATCATCTCACTTAATATCGTAATTTCTCAATTTTCAATAATTCAATATCAAAGCTTAGTTTCAATGTTATCAATTTATTCTCAGTTTTTTCACAAACCTTAATCACCACATATCATCAAGAACAACCCTCAACATCACCACCACCAGCATAAGGGATCTCTCAGTTGTGCAAACACATATAAGATAATACAAAAAATACATAAATAGAGATAACATGTAAAGCAATTAGTTCAATTAACATATAGATACATTTATTTAATAAGGCAAGCTAAATACAAGATACACACCCAAACAATATACCCAAATGCAAATGATGTATGTCTGTTCTACTGGCAATGAGCTCACGTGTCGGTTAATTTGTTAGAACCCGACACATCCGGTAGCTAACCAGGATATTGTCTCTCTATTGCGCATTTCCAGGAGGTCTATAATTGGGAAAGTGTGCGCTACCACATTCTCCTGGAAACAAACACCAAGGGGATCTTATCGGGGGATTAGTGCCCTACCACATTACAGATAGAGAGTGAATGTGTGGAAAAACATCGGGGAAATTAGTACCCTACCACTTTCAAATATCACGGAAATTAGTGCCCTACCACCTTCCCCACATCCTTCAAAACACAATTAACGAGAATGCGGGAAAATAAATCAGGGGATGAATGCCCTACCACCTTTCCCATATCCCTCAAAACACGAGAGAGGGAATCCTTCATCCTCAACTTGCCTCTCCGTGAGCGGGATGAAACCACCGTCTTCACCTCCAACCAACAAGCTCAAATACCAACCAGGAGTAAGCAATACAATACCACAATCCTTGCATCCACTCGGGAAGCTCAAATACCAACAGGGAGCAAGCAAGACAAAATCACAATCCCTGCATCTACTCTAGAAGCTCAAATATCGATCAAACTCATTCTCATAATCTAATCATATAAACTCATTCTCATCATATAATCATATCAACTCATTCTCATTACTCAATCATATCAACTCAGCCTCATTATTCAATCATAGTAACTCATTCTATTCATTCACTCGTATCAACTCAATTTCATCATTCAAACATAACATCTCATTCTCATTATCCTCTCGAATAAACTCAATCTCGTCATTCAATCATATCATCTCATTCTCATTATCCTCTCGAATCAACTTAATCTCGTCATTCAATCATATCATCTCATTCTCATTACCCTCTGTACTCATTATAGGATTTACAAAAGTTTGAAACGTTAAAAAATAGTTTAGAGGCATAAGATTCGTCCCAAATCATAGAAAATAGTTATCGGATCTCAAATAGGGATTACGGAAGGAAAAAAGTAGAATGGAATAGGCAAAACAGCTAAAAATAATATTTTCAGCAAAACAGGACATTCATATGTACGCAAGCCTCATGCTTACGCGCGAGTTTCTTTTGTGCGTGCGCATGGTACGTGCACGAAAAATATTCAGTTATGGAATGCGGGTTGTGCATACTCATGCCTCGTGCGCACGCGCAACACCGTTTTTGTGCGTGCTCATGAAACTTGCCCAAAATTATTGCACTTCCGTTTCACCCATCCTGCGTATGCATGGTATGCATGCCTCGTGCGCATGCGCAACACCGTTTTTGTGCATGCGCAAGAAACTTGAACGAAATTATTGCACTTCCGTTTCACCCATCCTGCATATGCATGGGCCATGCATACGCATGACCTCAATTTTCTGCAACTTTTGTTGCATAATTTAGTTTTGAAACTAGATTTTCAAACGTTCATAATTTTTTTGTTAAAAATTATTTTCTGCCTGTTTTTCGAATGTCATAAAATAGACAAATCCAATTTTTATTTAAAAAAATTCCACAGAATTTAGAGGTCCAAGGTCCAAGCTATGGCCCGTCGAATTTCGTCAAAAATCTATTTTTACCCAAAAATTTCTGCATAACCATTTTTACCAATTCCAATTCCAATTCAGTTCAAAACCATTCGAATACCACTTCTAAGCTCCCTCAATATACATTTATCAATTCTCTACCCTTTCTAATCATTTAACACATGTTCAATCAATTTCTCAAGACAACCTCAACATACACACTCATACAAACAAAATTCACAACAATCATCATCAAATATCACATTCTCATACAACTTATCACACCACTTACCTTAATTACCACATAAGGGATTTTCTCACCCTATCACGGCATCTGACCCAATTTTTACAAATCGCAATATTCATACATCTAATTCATACATCTAATTTTTAATGCAACATAGCACCAAAATATGTCACAATATCCATTTGCAACAATATCACATAGCACTTCTCAATTCATTAAAAACTCATTATTTTTACTCTCAATTTCATGCCAAAACATGTCAACTAACTCAATACTCATACTAACCATTATTCAAGCATATCAATAATCAATTTCATTCAACTTATCCTAGGGGCAAGTAACCTATATTTTCACATAACCTTACATAATGGCTACTCAAAACTATTATCTGTACCTTAATGTCACAATTCCAAGCTTTCAGGCTTTTCTTTCCAAAATTTTACCAAACCAAGCTCCCAATTACTCAATCTAACACCATATTATACAATTTGGCACAATATTAAAAATTAGAATTTTCATAAATTCATGAACTAAGAGGAAAAAAGAGTTCCTTACCTTTTACCCACTGAAATTAGTGATGGATACCACCAAGAACATAAGTTAGAAAATCCCTATAACATCAAAATCACCAAAAATCCTCAATACCCAAATCAAAAATACGATTTTAGCTTTGAATGAGAAATTGGAGCTAGAATTTCGAATTACTCACAAAACTATTTGAATAGAATTAAAGAGGAGGAGACAAACTTTGCGACCGTAAATGACTCGTCAATTAGAGTTTTGTAGCAAAAGTTATGATGGATTGAAGTCGAGGATGGCTAGAGTTTCTCTCCTCTCTTTTCTCTTCTCTCAATTTCGAATCTCGCTCATAAAATGGGAGAGGAAGTGCTGAAATGTGTGTTAAGTGTGGGTATATATATGGGGCTTGGGCCCACTTGGACCCGGCTCACTTGTTTTAACCCGTTGGCCCAATTTTGGGACAAAACCTTTAAGATAAGTGTTTGAATTCACACCCTAAATTTTTTTATTTCTCCAAATTATAAATATTAAATCTCTAATGTTTTTTGATCTCGTTTAATTTATTTATTAGTTGTTAATTAATTATTTAGTATTTTGAAAAATTTTAAAAACATAAAAAAAATCTTTATTCTTCAAGTCTCACCAAAACCTTAATCTCAATAATTATCTTACCACAAGAATCTCAATCAAAGTCATATTTCTCAATTTCAATAAGATCTTTATTTCTCAATTTTTACAAAAAATCTTAATTTAAATAACTCCAACATAACATAAATACCAACCAAAGTCACAACTCTAAAAGAAATCACAAAATCAAGACTCTTAGGGATTTAATATTTAAAACTTATTAAAATTTGTGCTATGTACTACTGCTTATAATCTTAGAAAAAATTTAAAATAACCTTCCCTAAAATATAGACATAACCACCATTTAAAGTTCTCTAAAATTCAGCCAACCTCATACCATATATTCTACCATTTTCCAACCTTAATATCAACTTAGATCCTCCATTCTCTTGGACATATCCATACTAAAGTAACCCAACATAATAATCAATCACTCAATGTCCAAAAAATCTATCTTTTAACAATCATCATCAGAAACTTTAGTTTGAGTCAATCTGTTATACCATAAACCTCATTTTTACACTTTATATTCCCACAACTCTTAAGTTGATAATTAATTAACTTTTTAAATCTTTAATCAATTACAATTCTTTTTCAAATTAACTTTAATTACTTATAGATACTTTTTATTATTAATCAATTCAAATAAGTTAATCTACCAAACAACTTCACAAGTTAATTCAACCAAATAAAGCTCATTTGATTTAACAAAGTTATCAAACTAACTGCAACCCCATGTTAAGCTTATTTTAATCACCCATTATCTTAAATTCACTAAAAATTCTCAAAAACATGACCCTTTAATTAGTATTAATCAAATTAAACTCCACAAAAATATCTAGTTTTTATAGAAGAAACAATAATTCTTATCTTCTTTATTATTCTAATTTCGTTCAAACTATTATAAAAATTTTGGCAAAACCTCCCGTAAAATTCAGATATTTTCACCCTTTAAGAGTTCCATCTGAATCAAACCACTCTCAAATCCTTCTCAACCATTTCAAATACCCAACCATTCTTAACATGAATATTCCTGGCTTGTTATCTTTAATTCTCTGTAATTTATTAAATTTTCACACATTAGGACAGTAAACAAGTTGTTCAGATCCTAATCCACCCACCAAGAGGTTTCAAGCAATATTACTAATTAATTTTATTATTGGAACATTTAATTCCTTTTTAATCCGTTATCAATTTTATTCCATTTCTTCAAAATAGTCCAATTTAATTCATAAGACTCACATGCTCACTAAAAATATATTCTTCACAATGATATCGATTTTTGACAATTTCTTGAAATAAAATAAATTTAAGCAAAAACCCTTACCTCAATCGTGACTCAACTACGCGACAAACTCTCTTTTATTCTTATTTCGCAGTAGTGATAGCAATTCCAACCATTCCTGCGGTAGCCACATCATTGAACATGGCTTATAGTTGCAGTTGTAGCAATTCCGAGGACTCCCCGCAGCAGCGACAGCACAAACGTAGCATACAACTATGGTAACTCAACCCTAAGATATTAACGTCACAAAATTCTCAACAACTCATAGTGGAACACTAACGGTGAGGGTTTGAGAATAAAAAAAATTTACTTTAACTAAGGAGGAACGATGGAACAGAGCAGCAGTAGCTCCTTCGACAACAGTGCTATATCCATTGACCAGAATCACGGTGACGCGGTCTGAACCGAAGCAGAAGAAGCGGCAACAAACCCAAGCAGTTCCGGCGAGTTCCAGTAGCGGCGGGTAGCTCGACGGTGGCCTCAACCAATGGTGACGGTGATGATGAAGCTTCCCGTAGCAATCCCTATCAGCGACGTTGGTTTCCAACAGAGACGGTGGCGGGGGACACAACTCCGTCTCCTCTTCTCCATCGCGTTTCTCTCTCTTCCTCATCTAATTTTTGCTCGTGCTCTCCCTCTCTCCTCTGGCTCGATGGCAAAGACAAGAGGCGGCGGCGACGAGGATGGCAGCATGCGCTCCTCCTCTTGCTCATGTCACTGGCTCGCGTCTCTCTCTCTACTACCCTTAGACAGCGACGGTGCGGTGGCTCTCAGCTCCGTCGGTGCCGCCCCTCCTCCTCCCCTTCTCTTTCTTCTTCATCTCCCCTCCTTTGTTTTCCCCTGTTTGGTGTGTGTGTGTGTGGCAGTGATGGCTAAGTTAGAGGGAGGTTGAGTGTGTGGATGTGTTGGGTTAAAATTAGGGTTTAATTTAGGAATTATGGTTTATTTTGGTATTATGATAAAAATGAGAGGGTATATTAGTAATTTAAAACTAAATTAATTTAACTTAATAAAATTATTTCAAGAACATTATTTATTTATCAATTTATTAATTAGTTTTCAACTAAGTACTCTAATTTAAAAATTACAGATAATATAATAAATTTTCTTTTATTTGATAAGATTAACTAAAACTATCAATTTTTTAAATTCAATCATATAAAATTTTTATTATTTTACAGCTACTAAAACTTTAAACTTTAGGCCATGGATTCCTTACTCCCACATTTTTGTAGGAGTATCATTAACCTGCATCAAAATACAAAATATACACCTTTTTTTTGTAAAAATCACTAATTACATTTTGACCCCTCCAATTATTGGTTTTTTAACTTTGTTCCTTTTCTTTTCATTCTCACATTAGAAGCATTCAAGCATTCAGAGAAGAGAAGAAAATGTCTGCTAGGGTTTTCATACAATTTCAATTCCTGTATTTCTCTCTTCCTCTTCCTCTTCCTATGCTGTAAATCTCATTAGCATTATCCTCGCCGCCGCAACACGCCTCCGCCGCTACCGCAACTTGCTGCTTCCGTGCGCAATCTGCCGCCGCCACACGCAACCTGCCACCGCCGCGCAAGACGCTTTTCTCCACATGTAATAGATGTGTTATAATTTATCATTTGTTGTTTTGCTATATTTGCAGTTGGTTTTCAACTTTTTCCCCCTTTGAATATTCAATTTCAACCATTTTTTTAATTTTAATTTTCGGTTTAGAATGAAGACATACTTGGAGAGCATGCTGATATTTTTATTGAGCACTATTACATAAAGCAGTCTGGTAACTGTGACCTATCTAGCATGAGTAATCCTCATAATGAATTCAAGGGAAAGAATCTCCTGATTGAGTGAAAAGAATCAAAAGATCCTTCAGAGATCACATCAAAGTACAACATGTCAATCGAAACATATAAAGATATTCTTGGAAAATGTAGGCATAAGTTGTTCGAAGTAAGGTCAAGGCGGGCAAGGCCACATGTGGATGATAAAGTATCCCCGTAAACATGGTTACTAATTTATTTAAGAATCTTCTATTTTGATACTGGTTTCAACTTTTTAGTATGAGTCTCAAGAGATCCTATGCTTCTAGGTTATTGTATCTTGGAATGGACTGGCTATCTCATTTTTTTCCAGGGCCTCCAAGATTCTCCTGGGTGAAGCTGAGGGCACTAAGTTCTATTTTCCTGTTATTGGCACAAAAGACGCACTGCTTTTATATCATGTATGTCTGTAAATTATCCTATTATGGATAAATTTTATATTATTGTGTTGATCAAAATGGGAATTGGCAGTTTATGAGTTAGTTGGCATTGGCAGTTAGAAGGGAATTGGGATGAAGCTTATTAAGAGAACACCTGGAGACAATTAGATCCTCTTCTTTTTTTCAGTTTTGAGTAATTGCTAATATATTCAACTTTCTCCTTTTTGTTTTGCAAATTCCAGCCAAAGGAATACATGCAAATTGCAGAAAAATCAGTATTATTTATTAAGAAGGAACTTCACAGTGCTGAAACCCAAAGGCTGAACCATAGCTTCAGAATTCTCCATCTAAAGCACCTGGTTTCTTGGATGATTATGCTTTTCTGATCTCTGGATTACTGGATCTTTATAAATTTGGTGGTGTAATCAACTGGCTTCAATGGGCAATTGAATTGCAGGGCACTCAGGTAAAGATTGATATCTGAATCTGAAAGAAATTTCACGGTGCTTTGCCAGACATCGAGTTCCTCCTAAGATGTGTTACTTGCAGGATGCTTTGTTTCTTGATGGGAATGGAGGTGGATATTTTAATAATACTGGGGAAGATACATCAGTTCTTCTCCATGTCAAAGAAGACCATTATGGGGCAGAACCCTCTGGGAACTCGGTGTCAGCTATAAATCTTATTAGGTTGGCTTCCATGCTTGCTGAAAATAAGGCTGAGCACTATAACCGAAATGCAGAGCACCTTCTGATCTGTAAACTGCCACCTCTTTCCTCCTAGAAAACTTGTTTTCTTTTTTGTACAAGTTCCCAAGGGTGAAAAGTGATTATCACTTGGTAGTTGTCTAAAATTCCCCTTTACATGGTAGTGCAGGCTATTTTTGAGAAAAGATTGAAAGCTTTGCCTATGGTGGTACCCCTCATGTGTTGTGTAGCAAATATGCTACGTGTACCTTCTAGAAAGCAAGTGGTTGTGGTTGGAGAAAGAAATTCTGAGGAATTTGAAAGAATGCTTGCAGCATCACATGCATCATATGATCCAAACAAAACGGTGAGTATATTTAACTCCTTTGTTGAGTTGATACTGCATATTTGTTTTTGGTTGTCATCAATAATGTCTGTGCGGATGTTGGATGTAGGTTCTTCATATAGATCCTAACAACAAAGAAGAAATGGAATTTTGGGAACAGAATAACAGCAACATTGCCCTGATGGCGAAAAATGACCATGCAGCAAACAAGGTTGTAGCTCTTGTATGCCAAAACTTCAATTGTAGCCCGCCTGTGACTGATCAATCCTCACTTGATGCTTTACTATCCAAAATATCGTCCTCTTCATCAACATGAGATATCAGTTCTCACAAGTGGATGTTAGCTAAAGCTTAGAAGCCATATTATACACAACTTGTTGGTTCTGACTACTGTGTCAAATATTTTCTTCAGTGATATAGAGATTATGCTTGTCTTTTTACTTTCTATGCCAGCATTGTCTTTCAAATTTGATACAGAATGATGGAAATATGTATATTTTTATAGTTAAAGGTTGAATGAAATAGTTATATATTAAGTTTGGTTTAGTTAAACAAGTTTGTACCACTGTTTCCTGGGTGAACTAGCACAATAAAGTCACCATGGATTAGTTATATATTGTATTCATCATAGTCAGCAATAATTAGTAACGGGAATATATAGGTTATGAATAATTTATATTAACCGATAAAGTAAAGAAAAGTAGTAATATAGAATTGTAATATATAGAAGGATAAATTAGTGTAAAAACAAATGAAACATAGCTTAGTACTTTGTCTTTCAAAGAAAATATTAAAAATATCTAAAAAGATAATTCCTCATTCCCAAATGTCTTCATGCTCTGCTTCCACCTTGGTCCTATATTGCCAAGCATTTTCTTGTATTACGAGACATAAATCGTTGTACTCCTCTAAAACCAGATCCACGGAAAGTCTCATTCATGTGGAGTCGTTAATGTGCTTAGAGCACCAACAATATAATTCTAATTAGAAGTGTGTTGGAAAAATTATGTTAAAAATACTTTTTATAAATATGACCTGAATGTTGACGTCATTTTGTAAAGTACATTCTCTGATTACAAAAAAATTGTTAAATGAAAACATGTCTTCAATTTAACAACTATTTTTGAATTGATAATTTAATTATACACTTTACTCGTGTGAGTACATTGCATGGTTTAGTCTAGAAAAAAGAACTTCCTTATAAATTAGTATATCCACTCTAACTATTAGACAAAAATATTAACTAATCATTTAGAAATATTATAGGGATAATTTTACTGCAAAATGTTCAAGCATGAACCAGCAAATTGGATCTTCATTCCTACGTCGAAATATACGTGTCATCATAAGTGCCACCAGGTTTATAACCTACAATATGTTAAAATTATATGTAAAACATGTTTATAGGTAAATAAAGGCTTAAAAATTTAATTACAAGAAATTATATAGTATACATTGACCTCTATACTTACTCATGATCCGACACATCTCTCCGGCACAAGACATCTAAATGTATTTCTATAACCTTTTCAATCTGAGATTACCAACTCTTTAGAACTGCCAAAGTCATAAAATGGTTAGCTGGGAGAATCATAGAATTTTTAAACCATTACATATTACACATAATCATAAACCACATGTATGGATCTAACGTATTCGAAAAAATATATACTGCAACAGTAACTTGGGAATCGGTTAACATCATCGAAAGAGTAGGCTCAAATGCAATAAGTTTCCACCACTACAGTTAAAAGAAATAGTTGCAAGATTACACTAAAAAATAAAGAAAAAAGAAAAAAGTAAAAGAAAGAAAAAAAATGGTTACCTTTGGCAGTACAGCTCCTACTCTAACATGTGGTTGTCCATTAGGTGGAGTTGTAGCTTCACGAGTAATATCTGAGTGGAATAACTTTTTGGGTTGAATTGGCATGATACTAGTAAGATAACAAGTTTTTGTACTTTTTGAACAATGCACAACTACAGTAGGATTTAGTATTGATTTACTATTTGTGGAAGTTTTCTGTTGTGCCATGATCACATCAATTTTTGGGTGTAGAACATGAATGACCGATTCTAAGTTTTCCATCCTTTTTGTTATATCGTTAAACATACTCTTAACCTGCATATTTTTCATTGGAATAATCTTCTACTACTCACTCAGATAGTATTTTGTCTTGTACGGTACCATATAACCCCTTAAGATGAATATATAGCAAATTCGATTATAAAAGATAAGATAAGAGCAAAATAATACAAATTTTAAGATATTTTATTTCTATCTTTTTTTTAGAAAAAAGTTATCTAATTAGAGTAAGAAGATAAGAAGTTAAGAATAACAAGATTATATAAAATAATCTAATTTTATCTTTTTTAAAAAGATAATATTTAAATTATAATCTCAAATTTATTATTTTTTTAATACAAGATAAAGGGATAGTAATATATGCCGTTGAAACTTGTTAAATTTTGGATATATTTTAATTTTTAATTTAAAGTTAAATGACTAATTAGTGGTTATCGTATTTAAATTATTAAAAGAGAATTAGTTGTGTGAAGCATAATCTTATTCCTATATATAAACACTCAAGCATACAATACTATTAACTATCTCTACTAAAACTAAAATTACAATATAGTAGAGCAATGGAAGAAAAAGTAGTAGACGATCACATTGGATCTTCTTCGATGGAAATTATTGAAAATTCTCCGTTGAAACAAATACTACATAAAATAGAGGTAATATACCCATCTTATGATAAATTACAATGTTATTTATATATATCAATGCTAATTTTCTTTTTGATAATGTAGTCTTTGTCCAAGAGAGTTGATGAGATGGAAAAAGCAATGTGGATGGCGAAGATGTCACTTGATACGCCTTTCAATGTAAAACTGATGAGAAGCATGAGAAATTGGACAATACGGATCTATATGAGATGAAGAATAAATCCTGTGATGATATAACAAAGAAAAACTCTTGCCCGTTGCAAGTAAAGTCCGAACATTGTGTGTTTACGGATTTATCCGACGAGAATAAGGACGTTGAGATTTTGCACAATCTGCCACCATCGTTCTACAAAGGGACGCAAACATACCAGATGGAGAAGAAAAATTGAAGCCAAAGCCAAGATTCGATTTTCAAAGAAATATCAAAACTAATAAAATTGTGCAAGAACTTCCAAGTACGTTTGTAAAGAAAAAGGACAAATTGGCAAGAGTCAATAATCCACCATCTATCCAAAACATGGCGTTTGCATGAGCCGCTAAAAAGGACAAATTTATTTATTAACTATTTTTTATTACTCTCGTTTTGTATCGCTTTTTCGTTATCTTGCTAAGAACCTATGATTCTGAATAAAACTCAAAATCATCAGTGCTATTTACCTCATTTTTGTTCAATTTTTCAATGATGAGCTCTTCTTCATTAAAATAAAAAATAAAGTGTATAATATATATTTCACAACTAAAACAACAAAATTACTTGATTTATTGAAATTTAGATAATAATGATTCGTTCACTAATCATGCTCATTATTCGGTTATATGGTTCTTCTTTTCTGATGACCCAATTATAAAATTAAAAGTAGTGTAAGAATTATATTAAAAAATATATAAAATCCTAATTAAAAGTACTCAAAATTTTTTCATAATTAACAAAAAAGGGAGAGCTTTTTCCCTCCTTATTTGGAAAATTATATATAACAAACTAATAAATTCTAACACTTTTTAACACGGTAAGTAATTATAATCTGCCAATCTGCCAAAACCAATACACAAATTATGTGGTGCCAAAAGTGGAACATCCTGAAGCATCTCGAATTGCTAAAGTAAGTTTTTGTAGAGTTCAATTTAGTTACTTGATGAAAAACAATACACAAATTATTGATTTCATAATATACTCTATGGTCTATAATTAAATAATTAACATGCTATAATTTTCCTATAGAGTCATTGCCATGATAATGGGAATCATTGGCCTTCACAATGGGAATCATTGCCATGATCCGCTTAATGAGGGCAATGCCGAAGAGAATCTGCCCCAAGGCCGAGCATGATGATTGTAACCCGATTTATTATGACGGCGCTGTGATCAAAGCACGTAACGTTTCCATGGAGGAGCAGATGGCGATGATGAGGCGCATGCTTGAACTAAAAGAGAAGGTGCAAGAACTCAACAAGAGACTAGAAATGCCTCCAGAAAAAGAGTTGATTCTTAATAATGCTCTAAATAGAGTCAATATTCTTGAAGAAGAGTTAGACATGGCCAAAACAGTATAGTATAAGTTCCCACCATTTTATTATAACTTCAATTAATTTATGAAAATCATGATTAAATGTTCATTTATTTATAATAAGATATTTAAATCTTTGGCTGTTTTTAGGCACTTGAAGCAGCACATCTTCGACTAGTAAAACTCCAAGCCTACATTGACAAAAAGAAGAAAAAGACACTGGTAGGTCATCTGAACTATGACCATTGAATAATTTGAAATGCATATTGATATAAATTATAGATAAGTTCACAAACTTGTTTTTTCTTCCTTTAAACATGCATAAGCTTTGATTTGTGATTGCAGTTCCACTGGTAAGGAAACAAGCATATGTTTTACCTAACCTCAAAATATTATTACTAGTTTGTGTTGATATAATTGGTGGCATTTTCATCTTCAGCTCCATTAGATGTCATTATTGAATTCACTTTGCTATAAATTTGATCAATGTGTAATGCACTGTGTCATCCCTCCAATGTATGTGTATTATGTATATATGCTAAATAAGTGAATAAAATTATGCTTGGTTTTTTTGGATAACCTAGTTACCAACTAATTTTCTAATTTAATCTATGGAAAGAGAGATCCAAAGGAATAAACGCTTTTTATTTTCCAACTGATAAAGACAAATCACATTAAACACAACTATAGAAAAAAGTGTGACACAGCAAACTTGTGTTTAATTCGGCAAAGAAGCTAGAATGGCTATACACACATTAGAAAATTTCCTTAGTTAAGTCAAATCCATAATCAAGTATAAATCAATATTTAGAGTTTACATGTGCAAGGGGTCAGCATTTAGCAATCCTCAGAAACACCATGGTATGAAAAACTTGGTCGTACAGATCCTCTTTCAGCAACAACACTCACCAGCAGAACTTCTTCTTCTGCTAAATAACATCATCAAAATGAAGGAAATAAGGAAATAGAACTATCAAAAAAATCACGTGGAAAATGAAACTATATGATTTAACTATGTTCTAAGAAGATTTTAGACAACTCACCCATAGCCTAGCTTCTTCTTGGCTGTCAATGTAAGCTAGCAGTTCTTCTTGCCTCATTAGAGCTTCATACAGAGCCTAATACATAGTGCAAGAGCATTACTTAGGTGAGGAAACTAGGGGCCAAAAAAGTAGTATTCATCAAATCGACAACCATATCACTATGACATTTTCAAAATGCATACGAACATAAACAGCTATAATACAAAGAAAAAAACATGATGATGACAATGAAATATTCACACGAAGAGAACAAATGCACAATGGCGAGTATGCAATAAGCAATTCAGATAAGTCACCGTTTAAGTGACAGTAAGGAAATGAAAACCTAAAAAGAATAAAAGCTTTCGCAACATACTTGGCATTACTTGAATATTAGTATAGCCTCAAATAAATATTCACTACACTTCCTTGAGAATAATCCAGCACCAGTATGCTCCACAACAAAGAATCTAGCATAATATAGGCTGAATAGCAAGTATATTGCAGTAAAATAAAGGCTCCAAGTCTTCTAACTTTGGTCCCTAATCTTGATATCCACTATCAGAAGAAGAAAAGCCAAGCAGGACTTCAAACTTTGGTTCATAATAGTAAATAGCAATAGTCTAACATGTAAGAAACATAATATTTGAATATATTAATGTGACAAAGAACACAACAAATTCACTAACAAATGAAGGATAGCGAATTTTTCTTTTTTCATTTCTATGATGGAATAAAAAAGCAATAGCTTCACATTTCTATGATGCTATAAAAAGGGTACAAACCTCAACCTTTAGTCATAAACACGAACAACAACAACCATCGCAAAAGCTGAATTCCAATAACATTAAATATAACAAAAATAAATTAAAAAAAAACACCAATCCCAAATAGAATAAAAATTATAGAATACCAGAAACTTAAACCATTAACTATACCTTATTATGACACTTCATTGCTACTGTACGAAGCATTCTCATCATATACCTACAATATCAGCAATATAATATCATTAGTACTAGCTAATAAGCAGCAATTAAAACATAGTCATACCTCATTGGTAAAAATACTTACCAATGAGTCATCTTCAATGTTCATGTGATCATCCGAGTCATTATCAAATGTGTCATTTCCACGGCCTTCTAACTGTGAAATGCCATGACAAACACGACAAGTTATTCGATTGTGGCCCTCCATTCCTCACTGTCCACATCGATGTTTTCTTTTATTGGACTGTGATGCCCCCCTTTTGTCCTACATTTTCTTGGGTCCCTTGGCATGCTATGTCCGAGATCATTGGTTGCGAGCCCAGCTCTAGAAGCATCCACTTGCACACCATCTCTTACACTATCTACATCATTAACCAACTCTTTTTTTGCAGCATCTTCCTCCTTAAATTGTTTCAACAAATTCATAGCCATTTCCCGTGTAAAGATAAATCTCTCGTTATCTCGGCAAGCAAAGTTGGCTAGTTGTCTAAACCAATCCATCAAACAACCATATTGACTTAGCATCAAAGAATCCCAATGAAGCCCGACCATATTTTGCAAACCTACTTTGGTAGTCTTGGTCCACCGAGGCAAGACTAATGACCTTGGGAACTCCTCTATATCTTGATGCACTAAGACACAAACTATGTGTTCACAAGGTATGCCAAATGATTCCATTCTCATACATGAACAATTGAATTCCATCTCAATGTCACAACAGAATACACGCCACATCTCATTTGGCGTTCAGTTCAAACTGACAGAGTAAATCACATAAGAGCCAGTTTGCCTCATATTTATTACCTTCATTGATGCAGCCCGTACAAGGATTGGTTGGAACATATGAAATATTGATAGGGTGTAAACATTGGCAGCACTTTTTCTAACTGTTGAAAATAGGTTTGCATACTGGTCTTCCATTCACAGAGGCGAGGTCAGCCTGGACCTCTTTCCACCTTATATGGTCGACACAACGATTAAAGTGTTGAATGAACTCAACCAGATTGTACCTTGAGTTGACATACTTTGTAATGATCGAGTTTAATCCCTCGCACCGAGAAGTAGTCCAAAAACCAGCAAAAAACTTTCCTCTTATATGTGCAGTTGCCCATGAATGTCTCTTTTTATACATATCTAAGACCCAATTCTTGTTTTCGACACCAAATCTCTCAACTATTTCAAACCACTTTTGACGAAATACATCAATTTCATAGTCGCCTAGCATACACTTTTTAAACATGGAGGTAAACTCGGGCTTGCCAATGTTACTTGTTGCATTGCGAATCAGATGCCATGCACATAATCTATGATGTGCATTAGGAAACTCTTTCTCAATGGCAAACTTCATTGATAGATCACCATCCGTGATCACTGAAACAGGTGCTTTCCCATTCATTGCCACCTTCAGTTGTTGTAGCAACCACCTATATGTGTCCTTTTCTTCATCGCAAATTAAAGCATCAGCAAAGATAATTGTTTGATTGTGATGATTGACACCAGAAAATACCACCAGTGGACACATATATTTATTCCTCTTATAGGTAGCATCAAACGCCAGCACATCGCCAAATAATAAGTAGTCTGCCCTACTGAGACCATCTCACCAGAATAAATTACGCAAAGTACCATCGGCATCCATGTGATAATTAAAATAGAGAGAAGGGTCATTTGTTGCTTGATCTTCTAGATACTTCAAAGCTGCATATGCATCATGTCCCTTTGCGTGAAAGAGAGATACTCGTAGCCACCTGCCTGATTTGCTAATGCCCGATATATCTGCCCAACACTAATCCCACACTTTTTCTTGTTAACCATGTAGCCAATATTAGCCTTGAACATGAATCTATACCCAGGGAGCAATCCAATCAACCGAGGATCCAAAAGCGGATGATTATGTTCATCAGAAAAATAAGAAATAAATCAACGACCACTAGGTGCATCTATACGAATCTCCATCATTGCAGTGCAGCCACACCTTGTCTCAGGTGTAGGTTTTCTCTTAAGGTTTCCAATGCCGTAATTATTTCGCGGTCTAAATTCTTCACGATGACATACAAAATTTTTCAACTTAAGTATGCCCGCACGACTCTTCCTAGTCTTGTTCTTCTGAGCACTAAAGCCTCTTGTCCTTGCATATCTATTGTAGAACTCAAATGTAATGTTGACATTAGAAAAGTGAAAATGACATACATCTTCATCCCTGATGTTTCGAAATTCAATCATCCCAATGTCTTCGAGTGAGTCAATGTTATACCCTTCATCGATCCCCACATAATCAAACATTGGTTCCACATTTGTGTCGTCGTCATCCATATAATCCACGTCAACTTCCTCATGTTTTTCTTCATCCTACTCATACTGGTTATATGATGTATGCTCGCTATTAACCCCTTCATGAGAAAATTCCTGACCTAGAACTTCCTAAACTCCAGTACACAATTCAAAATGAAACTAAAGTTTGTATATAAATTTCCAAACATGAGAAGAACAAATATTTTAGTAAAATAGAGACCAAATAGTAACAGTAGAAGTAGAACCATTGAACTTGATGTCATCCACACACCGAGTACCAGCAATCACAAATCACAATCTTTTAAAATTAAAATCAATCCAATAGTGTCAATCTTAGGAATCCTAGAATTAGACACGAGTTTCATTTATTGTATTAAGGGAGAAAATGAAGAAGCATGAATCCAAAATCTAGCGGTGGAACTAGAAGAGTAAAAACAGAAAAAGCATGTAAGCCATTTTGTGAGCTTCCTTTTGTGTTTTGCCACTGCAATTGGAGTTCTTGAAATGGCTTGCGTCTTTGTTGTCTTGTTCTTAATCAAGAGCCAGCAGAGTTCTAGCATAGATCCACATGGCCATTATCTTGCAACAGTGGGATTTAGAAAATTTAGCTATTTTGAGCTAAAAAAGGCGACAAAAGGTGTAACACCCTAACTACCAAAGCTCACGCTTCCGGCTGCGCAACTCTGATAGCTCGGACATTACGACGACACTTATACTATTTAATACTAAAATATGAGCCTGTTTTATTTTTTAATCCGCAGTATCACTCCCAAGATACTTCATTTGATAACGTACATCCATAGATATCATACAACTTACAAAACTCATAAAGAGTACATCCATATATATACATATACATATAAATAAATAATATTACAAACATTAACCAATACAATTCCTATCCCTCTTACAGATTATATCAAGATAATGGTGAGGGTACAATAAACCATAACTGAAATAATACAGAGCATCACAACAACAATTATATAAGCTCTTCGTAACTTCTACACCCATATCCTGAAAGGGGAAAAATGCAAGGGGGTGAGAACATCATCCTCGAAAGGATTCTCAGTAAAGGGTTTTTTGGGAATTACTGTAATAGGATACATGAAGATAAACCGTACCAGTGATTAATAACCGTCTTATGCCTCTTTTAAAAAAAATAATAGTTTACAATAAAAGTAAAGTCGGAAATCTTTTCTGAAAGAGGAACCGTTCAATCCTTAAATCATCAAAATCCTTTCAAAAAGGTTTATCTATACTGAACCAAAATAGCCTTTCATAGTCTTCCAAACCAAAAACATAAAACCGGAATCAACCATCGATCCATCTCAATTCAACCACGGCCCTAGGCCCAAACAATTCAATCCAACAACCAATCACCACAAACCAACAGAGTCCCAGTTGCAAACACAGATAGGAAGTTCAAGCACAAACAAACAGTTACAGCAAGTAGGACAAGTAGCAGGTAATCACAAGTAATCACATAGGCAAACCAAGTACAATATGCACACCCAAACAATGTCACATAGATGCATATGATGCATGCCTGTCCCTAGTGGCTGATGATATCATCTGTCAGTTATGTAGCCAACCCAACACGTCCTGGTAGCTAACCATGGACAGAAACACCCATCGCGGAGCAAGTAAGTTTGAGCTACAACCCCCTTGCTACTACCCGCTCAACCCAGAGCCAATGGAATAACCACTACTGCGGCTACTACACAGGTATCTCAAGCATATATTCATTCTGTCCCAATCATGGATCAACATCCATCTCAGCCATCCGGCTTAAATTCATAATTTATAGCCAGCCATACGGCCCATAACTCATTCAACAATCAGCCATAAATCAATATGATGCACAACCATTTCGGCTCACGGTTCAATCCAAAACCAGCCAATATTCATAATCATTCACAGACTTTCTGGCCCATAACAAAACAGCACTTCCACCATTCAATATCATCAAATTCATAAAACCGGCATTTAAGCCATAAATCACTTTTCTCAAGCCATTTCACTTTGAGTTCAAATTTCGACTCTTTTCAGCCTTGGCTTTAAAGATCTCATTTCTCGAATCATCTCAGGCTCATAAGCCAAATTTACTCAAAGTGAGTTCCCTTTTTAAAACAAAGCCACTCTTGGCATTCTCTTTCCAAAACTTCCAAAACCATGGCAAGTTAAGGATTTATTTCAAAGTATTCAAAATTACCCATCCAACAATGGGATTTTATTACCAAAAGTTTCCCGACAGAGTCCCAAGTCTTTAGGGGAGAATACCATAACTCATTCCGCCAAATTCATTTAAAATCATTAAAACCTTGGTTTTCCGATTTGAGTAATAAATAGGATCTAAGCCAAACCAACATTTCAAAGCCAACCTTGGTTTTCGAATCATTTCTTTCAAAGCTGTTTCCTTTACTTAGGCAAAACCAACTTCAACCCCCATGATAAATTCTAGAACGTTTCAACTGTTCAAAATTGTTTTAGTCTTGCAAGAATTCAAAATTCAAAGAGTACTTAAAACATTTCTCAAAACATTTCAAAATGAAACTTGTCAATAGGCATTCAGGTCCTTTCAAAGTCATTGAAACTTCTTTAATTGAAACCCCCAAGTCAAATTCAAAGGCATAAACCCTTTTCACATTCAAACAGCTTTAAAATACAAGTTTCATCTAAATAACCTTCTCCTAAAAGAGACACTAGGCCTTTTTTAAGAAGCAAGACTAAATCACAATTTCCGCTTTAATAACTCATTTCAAAAGCACGAATCATCCTTTTCTTGATAATTCAAATAAAATAGTTGAAGTCTTTAGCTCATCATTTTTCCAGACAACATTTCAATAAAGGCTCGGATTTTATAGAAATTTCGGCAGCACCTCCCCTAAAACTTGGACTTTTGCCACCCGATTCGGGTCCCAACTAAACCGTTTCTCATCCCTTTTCAACAGCTCAAAACCAGAAATCAATTCAAAAGCAAGCTAAATCCGACAGTCACCTCAGTGGCATATCTCAATGTAACCATTTCAAAATCAACTCAATATCAACCGATTTAACTCATTTCCAAAGCTTTTAAAGAATCGGTCAAAATAATTGACTCAATTCAAACCAATCCTCAACGGATTAAACTGATATTTCAAATCTTTAAAGAATCAACTTGAAAAGCATTTTATTTCACAAAACTACACAACAATCCATTCATCAAAACCTAATAATAATCCATTCAATCATACAATTACATTCATCCAGGATAATCAACATCACATAAGGCTTATACAATCACCAAATACATTATCTCACACCAGTATCCATATGTAATAATTCCAACATATAAAATATAGTTTTCGAAAAGTGCCCCTACCTCAAAACGCAATTCCATAACCCAAATGACTCATCAAGTCCTTTCCGCCTCAAACCGAACTGACGGCAACCAAAACCTTAGCTCCAAGCCACTCTCGCAACAGTCTCAACAACTCTAATCGCAACATACAACAACCAAACTCAATCTTCTAGCAATTAACGCCACAAACCTCAGTGTATGATAACAGAACAGTAACGAAAGGGCTTTCAAATCGAAATGCTTACCGAACCGAAGGAGAATCGGTTGAACCAAAATGGCGATGGTCTCTGAACCGGTTCGGCGGTAGCCTCGGAAGCCATGCCAGGCAGCAACGGTGATCAGACTCCGGCAGCGGCGACTGAAATCAATATGCAGTAATTATAACGCTTCCAAAAACTCAGGAGAAATGAAACCCAATACTTAAAACCTTACCAGCAGGATTCTCTGACGACGACAGAAGCAGCCAGAGGCTCTGACGGTGGTCCCAGAAGTCACAGAACCACCCTTAGCGGTCAGAATCACGGCGACGCAGCTCCCTTCTTCGGCAGTGACACCGGCGGCGACCTGAATCCCTTGACAGCATCAGAACAGCCGGCGGTGACCAAGAACGCGGTGAACACCGCGACAGCCACGGTAGCAGCGGCATCGCAACAGCGGACCCTTCTTCACAGCGACCCAGCGGTGGCGGTTCTTGAGAAACGGCGCGGCAGCCCAACAACGGCAGTAACAGCAGCGTTCCTCCCCTTCCTTGGCTCTCGGGCTCTCCGTCTCCCTCTCAATCTCTCTCTCTCCTGAGCTTCCCCCTCCGCGACGGCAAGGCGACGACGGCACCGTGAGCTTGCAGCCGCAGCGCCCAAGCACGACGGCGACGGCACAAGATAGCGCCCCTACCCTCCTCTTCTCTCGTGCCAGCTTCGATGGATCAACAATGGCGAAGGTGGCACGAGTTTTTCTCTTCTCCATGGCACAGTGCCAGCGCGACGGTGAGAGCCCTCCTCCTCTCCTCCGCCGCGACTCACACTCACTTTCCTTCTCTACTTCTATTTCGGTTTCTTTCATGGCAATGGGAAGCCATGAGTGTTGCGATCTATTGGGGAAATGTGGAATGATCTGCTGCTGCTGTTGGGTGTGTTGGTTTGAGGAAGAGGGGAAACCATGGGTGTTGTTTTGTGGGTTAAAGGGAAGACAGGTGGGGTTTCGTTTGCTGGGATGGAGGCCTCAGGGTTTCATTCATTTTCGAAAACTAGGGTTAAGGACATTTTTTGTAATTTCATGTAAGTGTATGGATAATATAGTAATTGAAACTCAATTAAATCCAACACTAATTATATATAGAAAATACTATTTGTTCATCAATTTTACAAATTATTTTTCATAAAATGCCCAAATCAAAATAATTAGAAATAATATAATTAAACCCTTTATTTTCTAAAGTAACGTATTAATATTTAAAATATTAATTATTTAATCCAAATTATATAAAAATCCTTATTATTTCACAACTACCAACTTTATAATATAATTATAGAAAATAATCCAATAATCATCAATTTGGATAATAATCATAACTTATCTCAAATTTAATAAATCAAAACTTGCCTTAATTATCTTTAATAAAAGAATTTCTGAAATTAAGCTATAAATAACTATATGATTTGAGACTTGATCGTAATAAGACTTTTCAAAAATTTTGGGTCTTACATCCTACCCACCTTACAAAAATTTTCGTCCTCGAAAATTGATACAAAACGAAAAAATTTCATAACAGTTCACCCTTAACACATTTAAGGAAGAAGCAAAAATATCTCAACATATAAACATATATACGGTTTTCAAATACTTGGATGGTCGTATGCATAAAGATACAAGGTAGGGGTATGGTTGCAAAGCGAACATTACAAGGTAAGTTCAATGCAAAAGGTGACATGGGTAAAACATGTGATAGTAAGGCAATGCATTGAAGGTTATAAAACAGGATGAGGTTACAACGACGTGCTCAACATCCGCACACTAATCTCATCTCAACCTCAAAGCTTCAACCTTCCCACTCCATCAAGCGCTTTACAATCCCCATATCCGATCATAAGCCTAACGATCGCAAACCCGTTCGCCAGGAACAAATCACCCACAACTCAACGTTGCACACCTACCGCTTCACCTTCCGTATACACATATCACGTCTTAAAGAACTAACACATCACGTTACTACGTCTACAAGTCGCATGTGATATCAAAACAATTCTCGAGTCTACTCAGAAGGATACAAGATTTAGAAATGAGAGATAAATGTCAACAATAATACTCATAGATTTGAGCAAGTGTATCCAATTCCAGATAAACAAGAATGCTCAAGCAATGAAGTTTGCTAGACACAATTCAATTGACAACTTCAAAGATAACCCTTGGATCAAAGAAATTCAATAGGATCCAGAGGAAGAAAATCAGTGGATTGGTTTGAAACAAATTCAAGCTGAGTCGAAGAAGTATGAAATTTACAGAAAAGAATATCTCAAACCCAAGACAAAACTCACAGAACTTCAAGAGCACGATTAAAAATGCTTCCGAATATATTGTTCATAAAAGAATCGAAAACTTGCAGGAATATCACTTCGTAGCTTAGAAGAAAGTTAAGTAATAAACATTCTTCAAGAGAGTAACAAAAGCATAAACGTGGCTTTGCTCTAATTCAATCTCATGTTGAAGTAGATTATGTAGAGTTTTAAAAACAAGGTGCACACAAGTTTTGCTAAAGGCTAAAATATTTCCTCAAATATTTTAGAAAGATAATTAGATGCACAACCTAACCAAAAGTAATTCATAAAACTCGAAAGAAAATCGACTGCTTGTTCAAAAATTCTCAAAGTCCATATTCAGACAAGCGTATATAACATTTATAGTAAGGACAAAAGAGGAAGTTAAATTCTCTTTAGAAAAGAAACTCCGAGGTAAAAATTTGCTTACAATTGGTAAGGAAACAAGTGGTGCATTACAAACGAATAGGTTTCCATTACACAAGGAAACTTTTCAGAACCTCATTTAAAATAGCGCATGTCAATTTTAAAACAATTTTGTCAAAAATTGAACAATGGTTTCATTCCCAATCAAGCAACAGAAAATAAATTCGTTTAGAATTTCTTCAAAGAGAATTCAAAACTTTTTTTTAAAGTTCAAAACAAGACTCCAAAGTGTTCTTAAAATCACCATCTCAGAAGAACATTCAAGAAGTTTAAGAAGTAATAAAAAGAAGTCAAGCCATGAAAGCAAGAATCTTAAACCAAGATAGCTCAAACAAGATCCACTAGGCATGAGACATCAAACAAGCTTTCAATTGATCCAAAGAATACAAAAGTCATAGAAAAAGACAACTCAATCAGTAGTAACTTCTCAGGGATAAATTTTTGACTAAAAACTCTGTTAGAGACTATGAGAAGATAAACGATGCACTATTTTGAAACGAATCAAACTGACTCATATAAAAATGAGATTCACCAGAGAAGAAAAACCAAGATCAATGGTAATGTTCACAAAATGTAAAAGATTAGTTAAAAATAAAGTCAAGTATGACATTCATAGAGATGAAAGGTTTAATAAAGAATTTAGTCCGTTCATAAGAAGAAAGCTATGAGTCCAACATTTTCAAAAAAAAACAACAATGGCATAAACCATATAGCATGCTAAATCAAACTCAATTCAAAATAAGTTAAGTAAAGCTTATCAAACGAAACTCAACCGGGATAAAAGTGAAAAATTCTTTCTTTCCAAAATTTTGAAAAATATCCAAATATATAATCAAATGAAGATGTGCATTGAAACTACAGTAAAATTACTAGAAAGTCAAATTGTAATTTAAGGTAAATGCAGTTCCATAAACCAGTAAAAGTACAGGCGAGGTATTAGAAATAAATAGTTATTAAACTGTATAACAAATCTTCAAAGTTCCACATATAGATAAGTGTATATCTAGTCAACAGCAATTTTTTATAAAAATCTCAAAATTGGCTGTGATCACTGTCAAGTAAGAGAAAAACTGAATTGACAAGTTCTCCAAAAACGGATTCGGAATCCGGAGTTAAAATGCACAACGCAGTAGGACAAGTTCAAAGTCATATCAAAGGATATATGAATCAAGAAGAACTCAATCAGAGAAAGGTAGATACAACAAGGATTTCAACCAAGCATATGCAATTAAGTTCAAACAGGAATGCATATGAATAGAGGAATAAAGTTGAAAAATCAAGCTACTTTTCAAAAGGATTAGTAACCAAGAATTTCAAGTTAGGATACGAAAGAATAGGTCGACTCAAACAGAATTCAAGACACACAACTTAATAGCCTCGAGAAATAGTTTCCAACATTTCCAAAACCCGCGATTCGCTTTACTCGAAACTCGTATATCGCCTATGATAACCCATCAGTGCTCTCATGTACATAAGTCACTAGTATTAAGCCGGCCAAACTTAATACCAAGAATCATGCAATGCAAGACTAACAGCGTTAATCAATAGACCGTCATGTGCATAAAGCTCTAATTCTCATCATCCGACAAGACCTAATACATGACAAAAGCTTAGAATATGCAATTGAAGCATAGTCGGTCCATTCCTCAGGCTCTACAGGAAGGACTGCTCTGATACAATAATGTAACACCCTAACTACCAAAGCTCACGCTTCCGGCTGTGCAACTCTGATAGCTCAGACATTATGACGACACTTATACTATTTAATACTAAAATATGAGCCTGTTTAATTCTTTAATCCGCAATATCGCTCCCAAGATACTTCATTCGATAACGTACATCTATAGATATCATACAACTTACAAAACTCATAAAGAGTACATCCATATATAAATATACATATAAATAAATAATATTACAAACATTAACCAATACAATTCTTATCCCTCTTACAGATTATATCAAGATAAAGGCGAGGGTACAATAAACATAATTGAAACAATACAGAGCATCACAACAACAATTATATAAGCTCTTCGTAACTTCTGCACCCATATCCTGAAAGGGGAAAAATGTAGGGGGTGAGAACATCATCCTCGAAAGGGTTCTCAGTAGAAGGTTTTTTGGGAATTACTGTAATAGGATACATGAAGATAAACCGTACCAGTGATTAATAACCATCTTATGCCTCTTTTAAAAAAAAACGTTTTACAATAAAAGTAAAGTTGGAAATCTTTTCTGAAAAAGGAACCGTTCAATCCTTAAATCATCAAAAGCCTTTCAAAAAGGTTTATCTATACTGAACCAAAATATCCTTTCATAGTCTTCCAAACCAGAAACATAAAACCGGAATCAACCATCAATCCATCTCAATTCAACCACGGCCCTAGGCCCAAACAATTCAATCCAACAACCAATCACCACAAACCAACAGAGTCCCAGTTGCAAACACAGATAGGAAGTTCAAGCACAAACAAACAGTTACAGCAAGTAGGACAAGTAGCAGGTAATCACAAGTAATCACATAGGCAAACCAAGTACAATATGCACACCCAAACAATGTCACATAGATGCATATGATGCATGCCTGTCCCTAGTGGCTGATGATATCATCTGTCGGTTATATAGCCAACCCGACACGTCCTGGTAGCTAACCATGGACAGAAACACCCATCGCGGAGCAAGTAAGTTTGAGCTACAACCTCCGTGCTACTATCCGCTCAACCCAGAGCCAGTGGAATAACCACTACTGCGGCTACTACCCAGGCGGGTGTTTAAAAGCTCAACCTGGAGCGAGTGGAATCACCACTACTACCACTACTACCCAGGCATCACAGTCTCTGACCTGGAGCAAGTGGGACGAACAACAACCCTTGCTACTACCCAGGTATCTCAAGCATATATGCATTCTGTCCCAATCATGGATCAACATCCATCTCAGCCATCCGGCTTAAATTCATAATTTATAGTCAGCCATACGGCGCATAACTCATTCGGCAATCAGCCATAAATCAATATCATGCACAGCCATTTCGGCTCATGGTTCAATCCAAAACCAGCCAATATTCATAATCATTCACAGCCTTTCCGGCGTATAACAAAACAGCACTTCCACCATTCAATATCATCAAATTCATAAAACCGGCATTTAAGCCATAAATCACTTTTCTCAAGCCATTTCACTTTGAAATCAAATTTCGACTCTTTTCAGCCTTGGCTTTAAAGATCTCATTTCTCAAATCATCTCAAGCTCATAAGCCAAATTTACTCAAAGTGAGTTCCCTTTTCAAAACAAAGCCACTCTTGGCATTCTCTTTCCAAAACTTCCAAAACCATGGCATGTTAAGGATTTATTTCAAAGTATTCAAAATTACCCATCCAACAATGGGATTTTATAACCAAAAGTTTCCCGGCAGAGTCCCAAGTCTTTAGGGGAGAATAACATAACTCATTCCGCCAAATTCATTTAAAATCATTAAAACCTTGGCTTTCCGATTTGAGTAATAAAATAGGATCTAAGCCAAACCGAGTCACGTAATCATTTACTTCTTTCAAAGCCGTTTCCTTTACTTAGGCAAAACCAACTTCAACCCCCATGATAAATTCTAGAACGTTTCAACTGTTCAAAATTGTTTTAGTCTTACAAGAATTCAAAATTCAAAGAGTACCTAAAACATTTCTCAAAATATTTCAAAATGAAACTTGTCAATAGGCATTCAGGTTCTTTCAAAGTCATTGAAACTTCTTTAATTGAAACCCCCAAGTCAAATTCAAAGGCATCAACCCTTTTCACATTCAAACAGCTTTAAAACACAAGTTTCATCTAAATAACCTTCTCCTGAAAGAGACACTAGGCCTTTCTTAGGAAGCAAGACTAAATCACAATTTCCGCTTTAATAACTCATTTCAAAAGCACGAATCATCCTTTTCTTGATAATTCAAATAAAATAGTTGAAGTCTTTAGCTCATCATTTTTCCAGACAACATTTCAATAAAGGCTCGGATTTTATAGAAATTTTGGCAGCACCTCCCCTAAAACTTGGACTTTTGCCACCCGATTCGGGTCCCAACTAAACCGTTTCTCATCCCTTTTCAATAGCTCAAAATCAGAAATCAATTCAAAAGTAAGCTAAATCCGACAGTCGCCTCAGTGGCATTTCTCAATGTAACCATTTCAAAATCAACTCAATCTCAACCGATTTAACTCATTTCCAAAGCTTTTAAAGAATCGGTTCAGCTTCAGCAATAAATCATTTATCAAAGACCAAATTAATTAAAGCAACCCAGGCTGAATTTCAAGAGTATTCTATCTTTCACATCATCAAAATAATTGACTCAATTCAAACCAATCCTCAACGGATTAAACTCATATTTCAAATCTTTAAAGAATCAACTTGAAAAGCATTTTATTTCACAAAACCACACAACAATCCGTTCATCAAAACCAAATAATAATCCATTCAATCATATAATTACATTCATCCAGGATAATCAACATCACATAAGGCTTATACAATCACCAAATACATTATCTCACACCAGTATCCATATGTAATAATTCCAACATATAAAATATAGTTTTCGAAAAGCGCCCCTACCTCAAAACGCAATTCCATAACCCAAATGACTCATCAAGTCCTTTCCACCTCAAACCGAACTGACGGCAACCAAAACCTTAGCTCCAAGCCACTTTCGCAACAGTCTCAACAACTCTAATCGCAACATACAACAACCGAACTCAATCTTATAGCAATTAACGCCATAAACCTCAGCGTATGATAACAGAACAGTAACTAAAAGGGTTTCAATTCGAAACGCTTACCGAATCGAAGGAGAACCGGTTGAACCAAAATGGTGACGGTCTCCGAACCGGTTCGGCGGTAGCCCCGGGAGCCATGCCAGGCGGCAACGATGATCAGACTCCGGCAGCGGCAACTGAAATCAATATGCAGTGATTATAACGTTTCCGAAAACTCAGGAGAAAGGAAACCCAATACTTAAAACCTTACCAGCAGGATTCTCCGATGATGGCAGAAGCAGCCAGAGGCTCCGACGATGGTCCCAGAAGTCACAGAACCACCCTTAGCGGTCAGAATCACAGAGACGCAGCTCCCTTCTCTGGCAGCAACACCGGCGGCGACCAGAACCCCTTGACAGCATCAGAACAGCCGGCGGTGACCAAGAACGCGGTGAACACCATGATAGCCACGGTAGCAGCGGCATCGCAACAGCGGACCCTTCTTCACAGCGACCCAGTGGTGGCGGTTCTAGAGAAATGACGACGGCAACCCAACAACGGCGGTGACAGCAGCCTTCCTCCCCTTCCTTGGTTCTCGGGCTCTCCGTCTCCCTCTCAGTCTCTCTCTCTCTCCTGAGCTTCCCCCTCCGCGACGGCAAGGCGACGACGGCACCGTGACCTTGCAGCCGCAGCGCCCAGGCACGACGGCGACGGTGCAAGACAGTGCCCCTACCCTCCTCTTCTCTCACACCAGCTTCGATGGATCAACAGTGGCGAAGGCGGTACGAGTTTTTCTCTTCTCCATGGTATAGTGGCGTTTTTCTCTTCTCCATGGCACAGTGCCAGCGCGACGGTGAGAGCCTTCCTCCTCTCCTCCGCCGCGACTCACACTCACTTTCCTTCTCTGCTTCTGTTTCGGTTTCTTTCATGGCAGTGGGAAGCCATAAGTGTTGCGATCTTTTGGGGAAATGGGGAATGATCTGCTGCTGCTGCTGGGTGTGTTGGTTTAAGGAAGAAGGGAAACCATTGGTGTTGCTCCGTGGGTGAAAGGGAAGACAGGTGGGGTTTCGACTGCTGGGATAGAGGCCTCAGGGTTTCATTCATTTTCGAAAACTAGGGTTAAGGACATTTTTGTAATTTCATGTAAGAGTATGGATAATATAGTAATTAAAACTCAATTAAATCCAACACTAATTATATATAGAAAATACTATTTGTTCATCAATTTTACAAATTATTTTTCATAAAATGCCCAAATCAAAATAATTGGAAATAATATAATTAAACCCTTTATTTTCTAAAGTAACGTATTAATATTTAAAATATTAATTATTTAATCCAAATCATATAAAAATCCTTATTATTTCACAACTACCAACTTTATAATATAATTATAGAAAATAATCCAATAATCATCAATTTGGATAATAATCATAACTTATCTCAAATTCAATAAATCAAAACTTGCCTTAATTATCTTTAATAAAATAATTTCTGAAATTAAGGCTATAAATAACTATATGATTTGAGACTTGATCATAATAAGACTTTTCAAAAATTTTGGTTCTTACAAAAGGATTCAGCCAAGAGAGTGGAACGGGTGCAGGAGGCATTGTATACAAAGCTATTCTGTCAGATCAAAGAATTGCTGCTGTAAAGAAACTCAATGATGCGATGCAAGGAGAAGGTGAATTACTTGAAAAGATTGCTATTATCTTGCTTCTTTTTTAATTTTTCTTTGCTTAATTTAATTCCATAAAACAACATCCGAATTACTTGTAAAGATTGCAAACCTAAAAGGTAGAGATAGAATAGCAACATGTAGTATAAAAGAAGCAGGACAAAACAAATACACAATAGTAGTGTCATAAGACAATATTAAACAAATTGAAAAAAGAAATACTAGGCAAATTAACATGATTTAACCAATATATATATATATATATGGAAGTTGTGGTATGTTTAAGAACTAATAACCAGAGCAAAAATGAACTAGATATGTCACATATATGGTATACAATAAATCAAGTGCTACTTCATCCTAACCTTTTGATGTTATCAAATAGTGATCTGCTAGAGTGAAGGCTCAAAGAGTCCAGATGAAGTATGATTGGCCCTGATTCATCAGCTTTATCCAGGATACAAATAATGATCAAGCTCCAATGAAGACCGAATACATGAAATAATAGAAGAAAATGAATCCATAAATGAGAGAATGGACAAGAGAGATTAAAATATAACAATAAAACACTACCTTAAAGACTTGATCCAAAAATCAAGGAGATTCCACGTCCAAAAATTATGGGGGGGATAAAGAACACAATGAATTTTGATCATCAGCATTTGCAAATGCATGTTACACATTAATTACATACAGATGACCCCAAAATAGAAAAAGATATAAAAAGACTAGTATTCCTCTAAACAAATGAATCTATTGTATACCAGTACATATGAACAAAATTTTACAACGCCTCTTTCTGACGGGTTGTGGACTTCTGGCACAAGTGTAAGACGAAAAATCCAAATGAGAAAGCAGGATAAGTGTGCTAAAAGAGACCTGTTAAGAGCTTATTCCCATTTGTCCTCCTCCTCCTCTGACTTGTTATCTACATCCAAGTGTGCGTCCCTTCCCACATTCTTTTCTTGCTTGACTGGTGCACGAAATTGTGATCAATCCTTTTCACAAATCAAATCATCCCCGGTAATGAATCCAAAAACTTGGTGTTCAATACCATGGCATAAACACAACTTCGCACAACTAACCAGCAAGTGTACTGGGTCGTCCAAGTAATAAACCTTACGCGAGTAAGGGTCGATCCTACAGAGATTGTTGGTATGAAGCAAGCTATGGTCACCTTGTAAATCTTAGTCAGGCAGACTCAAATGGGTATGGTGATAAACGCATAAAACATAAAGATAAAGATAGAGATACTTATGTAATTCATTGGTAGGAATTTCAGATAAGCGTATGAAGATGCCTTCCCTTCCGTCTCTCTGCTTTCCTACTGTCTTCATCCAATCCTTCTTCTTCCTTTCCATGGCAAGCTTAAGCAAGGGTTTCACCGTTGTCAGTGGCTACCTCACATCCTCTCAGTGAAAACGTTCCAGATGCTCTGTCACAGCACGGCTAATCAGCTGTCGGTTCTCGATCATGTTGGAATAG
>NC_029778.3:42324617-42332004 GCF_000817695.3 Arachis duranensis
CGCTGGGAATTCTGAGGGTGACTTTGAACGCCGGTTTGGGCCATCAAATCTTGGGCAAAGTATGGACTATCATATATTCCTACTATCATATATTGAACGCCGTTGAGAGCGCGCCAATTGGGCTTCTGTAGCTCCAGAAAATCCACTTCGAGTGCAGGGAGGTCAGAATCCAACAGCATCTGCAGTCCTTTTTAGTCTCTGAATCAGATTTTTGCTCAGGTCCCTCAATTTCAGCCAGAAAATACGTGAAATCACAGAAAAACACACAAACTCATAGTAAAGCCCAGAAAAGTGAATTTTAACTAAAAACTAATAAAAATATACTAAAAACTAACTAGATCATACTAAAAACATACTAAAAACAATGCCAAAAAGCGTACAAATTATCCGCTCATCATTGACCATACTTAGTTCATCACCTTGACCTTCATGCTTTCCCTTTGTTAAAGACTGAGCTTCTTCATCATCTGATTCTTCTCCCACTTCCTCTGAATATGCGTACCTATCAATATTAGGCAGAGGGAAATCAAACACAATAATCGAGTCTACTCTCTAAAGCAAATTAATCACCAATATTTAATTAGGGAAGGCTACAAAAGTAAGGAGACAGGGAAACAGATTATCAGCAAAGCATTTGCTATGCAGCCGAAAAACTGGAGTACATACAGGAGCAGGGCGTGGTGGCGTGTTACGGCGGCGAGAGCAGGGCGCGGCGGCGGAAGCAGGTCGTGGCAGCGGAAGCAGGCGTAGGAAATTTGCAGCAGAGGAAGAGGATGAGAATGACAAGGATTGAAGTTGGGTGAAAACCCTAACTGCTTCTCTTCTCTAAATGCCTCTGTATCTGAAAACAAAAAGAAAGGGGAGGGCAGAGTTAGGGTTTTCCAAGAACTCTAAGGGGAGGGGAGAGTGAGAGCAGAGTTAGGGAAGGAAATTGCTTCAATCTGGTTGATGCTCTCCAAGAACTCTAATCTCTCTCAGTTTCTCGTACCCAAAAAAGGAATGGAAAAAAAGTTAAAAATCAATAATTTGAGGGGTCAAAATATAATTAATAAATTTTACAAAAAAAAGCGGGGTATATTTTGTAATTATTTTGATGCAGGTTAATGATACTCCTACAAAAATGTGGGAGTAAGGAATCCATGGCTGATATTTTTATTGAGCACTATTACATAAAGCAGTTTGGTAACTGTGACCTATCTAGCATGAGCGATCCTCATGATGAATTCAAGGGAAAGAATGTCCTGATTGAGAGAAAATAATCAAAAGATCCTTCAGAGATCACATCAAAGTACAACATGTCAATCGAAACATATAAAGATATTGTTGGAGAATGTAGGCGTAAGCTGTTCGAAGTATGGTCAAGGCGGGAAAGGCCACATTTGGATGATAAAGTATCCCCGTAAACATGGTTACTAATTTATTTAAGAATCTTCTATTATGATACTTGTTTCAACTTTTTAGTATGAGTCTCAAGAGATCCTATGCATATAGGTTATTGTATCTTGGAATGGACTGGCTCTCTCATCTTTTTCCAGGGCCTCCAAGATTCTCCTGGGTGAAGCTGAGGGCACTAAGTTCTATTTTCTTATTGTTGGCACTGAAGTAAGTTTCCCCTTATACAGATGTGTCCATATGTGTAGTTAGAGAGCCTTTGATATTTTAGTTTTGCCCTTTTGCTGAATGACTTTTGGTATTTAAAAAGACAAAAGACACACTGCTTTTATATCATGGATGTCTATAAATTATCCTATTATGGATAAATTTTATATTGTTGTGTTGATCAAAATGGGAATTGGAAGTTTATGAGTTAGTTGGCATCGGCAGTTATAAGGGAATTGTGGATGAAGCTTGTTAAATGAACACCTGGAGACAATTAGATACTCTTCTTTTTTTCAGTTTTGAGTAATTGCTAATATATTCAACTTTCTCCTTTTTGTTTTGCAAATTCCATCCAAAGGAATACATGCAAATTGCGAAAAAAGCAGCATTATTTATTAAGAAGGAACTTCACAATGCTGAAACCCAAAGGCTGAACCATAGTTTTAGAAATTCTCCATCTAAAGCACTGATGAGCGGATAATTTATACGCTTTTTGGCATTGTTTTTAAGTAGTTTTTAGTAGGATCTAGCTACTTTTAGTGATATTTTTATTAGTTTTTATGCTAAATTCACATTTTTGGACTTTACTATGAGTTTTTGTGTTTTTCTGTGATTTCAGGTATTTTCCGGCGGAAATTGAGGGACCTGAGCAAAACTCTGATAGAAGGCTGACAAAGGACTACTGATGCTGTTGGATTCTGACCTCCCTGCACTTGCAATGGATTTTTTGGAGCTACAGAACTCCAAATGGCGCGCTCTGAACAGCGTTGGAAAGTAGACATCCAGAGCTTTCCAGCAATATATAATGGTCCATACTTTGTTCGAGCTTAGATGACGCAAACTGGCGTTCAACGCTAGTTCCATGATGCATTCTGGAGTAAAACGCCAGAAACACGTCACAAACAAGAGTTAAACGCCAAAAATATGTTACAACTTGACGTTTAACTCCAAAAGAAGCCTCTGCACGTGTAAAGCTCAAGCTCAGCCTAAGCACACACCAAAGTGGGCCCCGGAAGTGGATTTCTGCATTTAGACCTATTTCTGTGAACCCTAGTAACTAGTCTAGTATAAATAGGACATTTTACTATTGTATTAGACATCTTTGGATTATTTTTGGATTAACCTATGATCCTTTGATCATGTTTATGGGGAATGGCCATTCAGCCATGCCTGAACCTTGATCACTTATGTATTTTTCAACGGTGGAGTTTCTACACGCCATAGACTAAGGGTGTGGAACTCTACTGTACCTCGAGTTTTAATGCAATTACTACTATTTTCTCTTCAATTCAGCTTATTTGTGTTCTAAGATATCCGTTGCACTTTAACCTGATGGATGTGATGATCCGTGACACTCATCATCATCCATCCTTATGAATGCGTGACTGACAATCACTTCCGTTCTACCTTAGACCGAGCGTGTGTCTCTTGGATTCCATAATCAGAATCTTCGTGGTATAAGCTAGAACCCTTTGGCGGTCATTCTTGAGAATCTATAAATTCTAAACCTTGTCTGTGGTATTCCGAGTAGGATTCAGGGATTGAATGACTGTGACGAGCTTCAAACTCGCGATTGTTGGGCGTGATGACAAATGCAAAAGAATCAATGGATTCTATTCCGACATGATCGAGAACCGACAGATGATTAGCCGTGCTATGACAAGAGCACTTGGACCTTTTTCACTAAGAGGATGGAAAGTAGCCATTGACAACGGTGATTCCCTACATACAGCTTGCCATGGAAATGAGTATGAAGGATTGAAAGTAAGAAAGCAGTATGTTGCAGAGAATCAAAGGGATAAAGCATCTACATACACTTATCTGAAATTCCCACCAATGATTTACATAAGTATTTCTATCTTTATTTTATGTTTTATTTATCTTTATATTCGAAAACTCCATAACCATTTGAATCAGCCTAATTGAGATCTACAAGATGACCATAGCTTGCTTCATACCAACAATCTCCGTGGGATCGACCCTTACTCACGTAAGGTTTATTAATTGGACGACCCAGTGCACTTGCTGGTTAGTTTTGCGGAGTTGTGGAGAAAATGCTGAGTTAGTAGATGTGCATACCAAGTTGAATGCCATTGTTAGAGATCACAATTTTGTGCACCAAGTTTTTGGCGCCGTTGCCGGGGATTGTTCGAGTATGGATAACTAACGGTTCATCTTGTTGCTCAGATTAGGTAATTTTCTTTTTGTTTTATTTTCAAAAATTTTTCAAAAATCTTTCAAAAAAATTGTTACTTTTGTTTTCAAAAAATTATTCTAAATTTTTAAGAATGAGTTCTAGTGTTTCATGAAGCATGTTGAAGCTTGGCTGGCTGTAAAGCCATACCTAATTCAATTGTATTATGGCTTCCCCTTATCAGTATATGAAGTTGGATGAAGTATCAGCTGTTGTATGTCTGATTTGTATGCTAAAGCTTGGCTGGCTATTAAGCCATGTCCAATTCCTGGACCGGAGCTTTAGACTAACATTGCAAAGATTCCTGGAATTCTTATTAAAAATTTTGAATTTTTTTTATTTTTCCTATATGTTTTCGAAAAAAAATAAATACAAAAAATAATAAAATCATAAAAATAAAAAATATTTTGTGTTTCTTGTTTGAGTCTTGAGTCAAATTTTAAATTTGGTGTCAATTGCATGTTTTTAAAATTTATGCATTTTTTTTTCGAAAAATCATGCATGGTGTTCTTTATGATTTTTAAGTTGTTCTTGACAAGTTTTCTTGTTTGATCTTTAAATTTTCTTGTTTTGTGTTTGTTGTTGTTTTTCATATGCATTTTTGCATTCATAGTGTCTAAGCATTAAAAATTTCTAAGTTTGGTGTCTTGCATATTTTTCCTTTCTTGAAAATTTTTCAAAAAAATAAGTCTTGATGTTCATCTTGATCTTCAAAGTGTTCTTGGTGTTCATCTTGACATTCATAGTGTTCTTACATGCATTCATTGTTTTGATCCAAAAAGAAAAGAGAAAAACACAAAAATGACGTTTTATTTTTTTCTCTCTCATCATTAAAAATTTAAAAATAAAAAAAATTATCTTTTCCTTATTTTGCTCAAAATTTTCAAAAATTTGAGTTGACTTAGTCAAAAAAAATTTTCTTATAAGTCAAGTCAAATATTCAATTTTAAAAATCTTATCTTTTCAAAATCTTTTTCAAAAATCAAATCTTTTTTATTTTTTTATTATTTTCGAAAATTTTTAAAATTTGTTTTCAAAATCTTTTTCTTATCTTTATTTCAAAAATTTCGAAAACTTTACTAATAATTAATGTGATTGATTCAAAAATTTGAAGTTTGTTACTTTCTTGTTAAGAAATGTTCAATCTTTAAATTCTAGAATCATATCTTTTAGTTTCTTGTTAGTCAAGTAATCAATTTTAATTTTTAAAAAAATAAATCTTTTTCAAAATATCTTTTTCAATCATATCTTTTTAAAATATCTTTTCTAACTTCTTATCTTTTCAAAATTAAATTTCAAATCGTTTTCAACTAACTAATTGACTTTTTGTTTGTTTTACTATTTTTTTTATCTTTTTCAAAACCACTTAACTATTTCCTCCTCTCTAATTTTCGAAAATTCCTCCCTCTTTTTCAGAACTTTCTTAATTAACTAATTGTTTCAAATTTTAATTTTAATTTTAATTCTTCTCTTAATTTTTGAAAATCACTAACCCTTTTTCAAATTAATTTTCGAAATTCTCTCCCTCAATCTTCTTCTATTTATTTATTTATTTACTAACACTTTTCTTCATCTCAAGAATTCGAACCTATCTTCCCCCTTGTGTTTGGATTCTTAACTCTTTTCCTTCTTCTATTCCTTTCTTCTTCTACTAACATAAAGGAATCTCTATACTGTGACATAGAGGATTCCTCTTCCTTTTCTATTCTCTTCTTTTTCATATGAGTAGGAACAAGGAAAAAGGCATTCTTGTTGAAGCTGACCCTGAACCTAAAAGGACTCTGAAGAGGAAACTAAGAGAAGCTAAAATACAACAATCCAGAGACAACCTTACTGAAATTTTCAAACAAGAAAAGGATATGGCAGCCGAACCCAACAACAATAATGCAAGGAGGATGCTTGGTGACTATACTACACCTACTTCCAAGTTTGATGGAAGAAGCATCTCAATCCCTGCCATTGGAGCAAACAATTTTGAGCTGAAACCTCAACTAGTCGCTCTAATACAGCAGAACTTCAAGTTTCATGGACTTCCATCAGAAGATCTCTATCAGTTTTTAACTGAATTCTTGCAGATCTGTGAGACTATTAAGACCAATGGAGTAGATCCTGAAGTCTACAGGCTCATGCTTTTCCCTTTTGCTGTAAGAGACAAAGCTAGAACATGGTTGGACTCACAACCTAAAGATAGCCTGGACTCTTGGGATAAGCTGGTCACGGCCTTCTTGGCTAAGTTCTTTTCTCCTCAAAAGTTGAGCAAGCTTAGAGTAGATGTTCAGACCTTCAAACAAAAAGATGGTGAATCCCCCTATGAAGCTTGGGAAAGATACAAACAGATGATCAAAAGGTGTCCTTCTGATATACTTTTAGAGTGGACCATTCTGGATATATTCTATTATGGTCTATCTGAGTTCTCCAAGATATCACTAAACTATTTTGCAGGTAGATCCATTCACCTAAAAAAAATGCCTGCAGAAGCTCAAGAACTCATTGACATGGTTGTAAATAACCAGTTCATGTACACTTCTGAGAGGAATTCTGTGAGTAAGGGATGCCTCAGAGGAAGGGAGTTCTTAAAATTGATGCTTTGAATGCCATATTGGCTTAGAACAAAATATTGACTCAGCAAGTCAACATGATTTCTCAAAGTTTGAATGGATGGCAAAATACATCCAACAGTACTAAAGAGGAATCTTCTGAAGAAAAAGCCTATGATTCTGAGAACCCTGCAATGGCAGAGGTAAATTATATGGGTGAACCTTATGGAAACACCTATAATTCATTATGAGAAATCATCCAAATTTCTCATGGAAGGATCAACAAAAGCCTCAACAAGGCTTTAATAATGGTGGAAGAAATAGGCTCAACAATAGCAAGCCTTTTTCACCATCTTCTCATTAATAGACAGAGAATTTTGAGCAGAGCTCCTCTAGCTTAGCAAACATAGTCTCTGATCTGTCTAAGGCCACTTTAAGTTTCATGAGTGAAACAAGGTCCTCCATCAGAAATTTGGAGGCACAAGTGGGCCAACTGAGTAAGAAAGTCACTGAAAGTCCTCCTAGTACTCTCCCAAGCAATACTGAAGAGAATCCAAAAAGAGAGTGCAAGGCCATTGACATAATCAACATGGCCGAACCTAGAAAGGAGGGAGAGGACGTGAATCCCAATGAGAAAGACCTCATGGGACGTCTCTCAAGCAAGAAGGAGTTCCCTATTGAGGACCCAAAGGAATCTGAAGGTCATATAGAGACCATAGAGATCTCATTAAACCTCCTTCTGCCATTCATGAGCTCTAAAGACTATTCTTCCTCTGAAGAGGATGAAGATGTAACTGGAGAGCAAGTTGCTCAATATCTAGGAGCCATCATAAAACTGAGTGCCAAGTTGTTTGGTAATGAGACTTGGGAAGGTGAACCTCCCTTATTCATTAATGAACTAGATACATGGGTTCAGCAAACTTTGCCTCAAAAGAAACAAGACCCAGGTAAATTCTCAATACCCTGCACCATAGGCACCATGACCTTTGAGAAGGCTCTGTGTGACCTGGGGTCAGGGATAAATCTTATGCCACTCTCTGTAATGGAGAAGCTAGGG
>NC_029778.3:42332062-42364601 GCF_000817695.3 Arachis duranensis
AAGGTTGAAGGCCTTTACATCCCTGCTGATTTCATAATCTTAGACACTAGGAAGGAGGAGGATGAATGCATCATCCTTGGAAGACCTTTCCTAGCCATAGCAGGAGCTGTGATAGATGTTAACAGTGGAGAATTAGTCCTTCAATTGAATGGGGACTACTTTGTGTTTAAAGCTCAAGGATACTCCTCTACAACCATGGAGAGGAAGCATGAAAAGCTTCTCTCAATACTGAGTCAAACAGAGCCCCCAATTCAAACTCTAAGTTTGGTGTTGGGAGGCCACAACTAAACTCTAAGTTTGGTGTTGAATCCCCACATTCAAACTCTAAGTTTGGTGTTGGAAGTCTACAACATTGACCTGATCACCTGTGAGGCTCCATGAGAGCCCACTGTCAAGCTAGTGACAGTAAAGAAGCGCTTATTGGGAGGCAACCCAATTTTATTTATCTAATTCTATTTTTATTTTTATTATTCTTTTATGTTTTATTAGGTTCATGATCATGTGGAGTCACAAAATAAATACTAAAATTAAAAACAGAATCAAAAACAGCAGAAGAAATAGCACACCCTGGAGGAAGGGCTTACTGGCGTTTAAACGCCAGTAAGGAGCATCTGGCTGGCGTTCAACACCAGAACAAAGCATGGATCTGGCGTTGAACGCCAGAAACATGCAGAAATCTGGCGTTTAAATGCCAGGATTGCATACTGAGGAAAGCTGGTGTTTAACGCCAGAAACATGCTGCAGACTGGCGTTGAACGCCCAAAACAAGCATAGAACTGGTGTTTAACGCCAGAAACAAGCATCAATCTGGCGTTAAATGCTAGGATTGCATGAAGAGGGCATTTTACATGCCTCATTGGTGCAGGGATGTAAATCCTTTACACCTCAGGATCTGTGGACCCCACAGGATCTCCACCTACCTCAACTTACCTTCTCTCTTCTTCACACAATCCAATAACACTCTTCCCCAAACACCCTTCACCAATCAACTCAATCTCTCTTCCCAATTACCCTTTAACCACTCACATCCATCCACTCTTCCCCATAAACCCCACCTACCTTCAAAATTCAAAATCTCTTTCCCACCCAAACCCACCCTAAATGGCCGAACCTACTCCCTCTCCCTTCACTATATAAACCCCTCTATCCTTCTTCATTTTCACACACTTCTTCTTCTTCTTCTTCTTCTTCTTCTTCTTCTTCTTCTTCTTCTTCTTCTTCTTCTTCTTCTTCTTCTTCTTCTTCTTCTTCTTCTTCTTCTTCTTCTTCTTCTTCTTCTTCTTCTTCTTCTTCTTCTTCTTCTTCTTCTTCTTCTTCTTCTTCTTCTTCTTCTTCTTCTTCTGCTTCTTCTTCTTCTTTTCTTTCTTCTCTTGCTCGAGGGCGAGCAATATTCTAAGTTTGTTGTGGCAAAAACATAGCTTTTTTGTTTTTCCATAACCACTTATGGCACCTAAGGCCAGAGAAACCTCTAGAAAAGGGAAAGGGAAGACAAAAGCTTCCACCTCTGAGTCATGGGAGATGGAAAAATTCATCTCTAAAGCCCATCAAGACCACTTCTATGAAGTTGTGGCCAAGAAGAAGGTGATCCCTGAGGTCCCTTTCAAGCTCAAGAAAAATGAGTATCCGGAGATCCGACATGAGATTCAAAGAAGAGGTTAGGAAGTTCTTACCAACCCCATTCAACAAGTCAGAATCTTAATGGTTCAAGAATTCTATACCAATGCATGGATCACTAGGAACCATGATCAAAGTATGAACCCAAATCCAAAGAATTATCTTACAATGGTTCGTGGGAAATACTTAGATTTCAGTCCGAAAAATGTAAGGTTGGCGTTTAACTTGCCTATGATGTAAGAAAATGCACGCCCCAAAACTAGAAGGGTCAACTTTGATCAAAGGTTGGACCAAGTCCTTATGGACATATGTGTGGAAGGAGCTCAATGGAAAAGAGACTCAAAAGGCAAGCCGGTTCAATTAAGAAGACTGGACCAAAAGCCTGTGGCTAGAGGATGGTTGGAATTCATCCAACGCTCCATCATTCCCACTAGCAACCGATCCAAAGTTACTGTGGATCGGGCTATCATGATCCATAGCATCATGATTGGAGAGAAAGTAGAAGTTCATGAAGTCATCTCTCTTGAATTCTACAAAATAGCCGAAAAGTCCTCCACCATGGCAAGGCTAGCTTTTCCTCATCTTATTTGCCATCTATGCTACTCAGCTGGAGTTATCATAGAAGGAGATATCCTCATTGAAGAGGATAAGTCCATCACTAAGAAAAAGATAGAGCAAACAAGAGAGCCCATTCACGGATCTTAAGAGACACATGAGGAGGCTCATCATCAAAAAATCCCTGAGATGCCTCAAGGGATGCATTTTTCTCCAAATAACTATTGGAAACAACTCAACACTTCTCTAGAAGACTTGAGTTATAACATAGACCAACTAAGGATGGAACATCAAGAGCACTCCATCATTCTCCATGAGATTAGAGAAGATCAAAGAGCAATGAGGGAGGAGCAACAAAGGCAAGGAAGAGACATAGAAGAGCTCAAGGACATCATTGGTCCTTCAAGAATAAGACACCACCATCACTAAGGTGGACTCATTCCTTGTTCTTATTTCTCTGTTTTTTGGTTTTTATGCTTAATGTTTATCTATATTTGTGTCTTTCCTACATGATCATTAGTATTTAGTAACTATGTCTTAAGGCTATGAATAATTCCATAAATCCTTCACCCCTCTTAAATGAAAAATGTTTCTAATTCAAAAGAACAAGAAGTACATGAATTTCGAATTCATCCTTGAAATTAGTTTAATTATATTGATGTGGTGACAATCTTTTTGTTTTCTGAATGAATGCTTGAACAGGGCATATTTTTGAGCTTGTTGTTTATGAATGTTAAAATTGTTGGCTCTTAAAAGAATGATGAACAAGAGAAATGTTATTAATGATCTGAAAACTCATACAATTGATTCTTGAAGCAAGAAAAAGCAGTGAAGAACAAAGCTTGCGAAAAAAAGTGGCAAAAAAAATAGAAAGAAAAAGAAAAAAAGCAAGCAGAAAAAGCCAATAGCCCTTAAAACCAAAAGGCAAGGGTAAAAAGGATCCAAGGCTTTGAGCATCAATGGATAGGAGGGCCCAAGGAAATAAATCCAGGCCTAAGCGGATAAATCAAGCTGTCCCTAACCATGTGCTTGTGGCATGCAGGTTCAAGTGAAAAGCTTGAGACTGAGTGGTTAAAGTCGTGATCCAAAGCAAAAAGGGTGTGCTTAAGAGCTCTGGACACCTCTAACTGGAGACTTTAGCAAATCTGAGTCACAATCTGAAAAGGTTCACCCAGTCATGTGTCTGTGGCACTTATGTATCCGGTGGTAATACTGGAAAACAAAGTGCTTAGGGCCACGGCCAAGACCCATAAAATTAGCTGTGTTCAAGAATCAACATACTTAACTAGGAGAATCAATTAACACTATCTGAACTCTGAGTTCCTATAGAAGCCAATCATTTTGAACTACAAAGGAAAAAGTGAGATGCCAAAACTGTTCAGAAGAAAAAAGCTACAAGTCCCGCTCATCTAATTAGAACTAATATTCATTGATATTTTGGGATTTATAGTATATTCTCTTCTTTTTATCCTATTTGATTTTCAGTTGCTTGGGGACAAGCAACAATTTAAGTTGGTGTTGTGATGAGCGGATAATTTATACGCTTTTTGGCATTATTTTTAGGTAGTTTTTAGTAGGATCTAGCTACTTTTAGGGATGTTTTTATTAGTTTTTATGCTAAATTCACATTTCTGGACTTTACTATGAGTTTGTGTATTTTTCTATGATTTCAGGTATTTTCTGGCTGAAATTGAGGGACCTGAGCAAAACTCTGATAGAAGGCTGACAAAGGACTGCTGATGCTGTTGGATTCTGACCTCCCTGCACTCAAAATGGATTTTCTGGAGCTACAGAACTTCAAATGGCGCGGTCTTAACGGCGTTGGAAAGTAGACATCCAGAGCTTTCCAGCAATATATAATGGTCCATACTTTGTTGGAGCTTAGATGATGCAAACTGGCATTCAACGCCAGTTCCATGCTACAATTTGGAGTAAAACGCTAGAAACACGTCACAAACTAGAGTTAAATGCCAAAAACACATTACAACTTGGCGTTTAACTCCAAAAGAAGCCTCTGCACATGTAAAGCTTAAGCTCAGCCCAAGCACACACCAAAGTGGGCTCCGAAAGTGGATTTCTGCATTTAGACCTATTTCTGTAAACCCTAGTAACTAGTCTAGTATAAATAGGACACTTTACTATTGTATTAGACATCTTTAGATTATTTTTGGATTATCCTATGATCCTTTGATCAAGTTTATGGGGGCTGGCCATTCGGCCATGCCTAAACCTTGATCACTTATGTATTTTCAATGGTGCAGTTTCTACACACCATAGACTAAGGGTGTGGAGCTCTGCTGTACCTTGAGTTTTAATGCAATTACTACTATTTTCTCTTCAATTCAGCTTATTCTTGTTCTAAGATATCCGTTGCACTTCAACCTGATGGATGTGATGATCCGTGACACTCATCATCATCCATCCTTATGAACGCGTGACTGATAACCACTTCCGTTCTACCTTAGACTGAGCGTGTGTCTCTTGGATTCCTTAATCAGAATTTTTGTGGTATAAGCTAGAACCCTTTGGCCGTCATTCTTGAGAATCTGGAAAGTCTAAACCTTGTCTGTGGTATTCCGAGTAGGATTCAGGGATTGAATGACTGTGACGAGCTTCAAACTCGCGATTGTTGGGCGTGATGAAAAATGCAAAAGAATCAATGGATTCTATTCCGACATGATCGAGAACCGACAGATGATTAGCCGTGCTGTGACAAGAGCATTTGGACCTTTTTTACTGAGAAGATGGGAAGTAGCCATTGACAACGGTGATGCCCTACATACAGCTTGCCATGGAAAGGAGTATGAAGGATTGAAAGTAAGAAAGTAGTATGTTGCAGAGAATGAATAGGGATAAAGCATCTCTATACACTTATCTGAAATTCCCACCAATGATTTACATAAGTATTTCTATCTTTATTTTATGTTTTATTTATCTTTATATTCGAAAACTTCATAACCATTTGAATTAGCCTAACTGAGATCTACAAGATGACCATAGCTTACTTCATACCAACAATCTCTGTGGGATCGACCCTTACTCACGTAAGGTTCATTACTTGGACGACCCAGTGCACTTGCTGGTTAGTTGTGCGGAGTTGTGAAGAAAGTGTTGAGTTAGTAAATGCACATACCAAGTTGAATGCCATTGTTGAAAGCTTCGCCTATGGCGGTGCCCCTCATGTGTTGTGCAGCAGATGTACTGCGTGTGCCTTCTAGAAAGCAAGTGGTTGTGGTTGGAGAAAGGAATTCTGAGGAATTTGAAAGAATGCTTGCAGCATCACATGCATCATATAATCCAAACAAAATGGTGAGTATATTTAACTCCTTTGTTGAGTTGATATTGCATATTTGTTTTTGGTTGTCATAAAAAACATCTGTACGGATGTTGGTTGTAGGTTCTTCATATAGATCCCAACAACAAAGAAGAAATGGAATTTTTGGAACAGAATAACAGCAACATTTCTCAGATGGCGAAAAATAACCATGCAGCAAACAAGGTTGTAGCTCTTGTATGCCAAAACTTCACTTGTAGCCCGCCTGTGATTGATCAATCTTCACTTGATGCTTTACTATCCAAAATATTGTCTTCTTCATCAATATGAGATATCGGTTCTCATAAGTGGATATTAGCTAAAGCTTAGAAGCCATATTATACACAACTTGTTGGTTCTGACTACTGTGTCAAGTATTTTCTTCAGTGATATAGAGATTATGCTTGTCTTTTTACTCTCAATGCCAACATTGTCTTTCAAATTTGATACAGAATGATGGAAATATGTATATTTTTATAGTTAAAAGTTGAATAACATAGTTATATATTAAGTTTGGTTTAGTTAAATTAGTTTGTACCTCAGTTTCTTAAGTGAACTAGCATAATAAAGTCACCATGGATTAATTATATATTGTATCCATCATACTCAGCAATAATTAGTTATGGGAATATATAGGTTATGAATAATTTATATTAACCAATAAAGTAAAGGAAATTAGTAATATAGAATTATAATATATAGAAGGATAAATTAGTGTAAAAACAAATGAAACATAGCTTAGTACTTTGCCTTTCAAAAAAAATATTAAAAATATCTAAAAAGATAATTCCTCATTTCCAAATGTCTTCATGCTCTGCTTCCACCTTGTTCCTATATTGCCAAGCATTTTCTTGTATTATGAGACATAAATCGTTGTACTCCTCTAAACCAGATCCACGGCAAGTCTCATTCGTGTGGAGCCATTAATCTGCTTAGAGCACCAACAATATAATTCTAATTAGAAGTGTGTTGGAAAAATTATGTTAAAAATACTTTCCTATAAATATGACCTGAATGTTGAAGTCATCTTGTAAAGTACATTCTCTGATCCAATCGATCACCCAAACTCTGCTATCATTCTTATGATAAAAAGCATTCAACAAATAGTTATTATATACATATAAGATATAATCTATTGAACGAGTTATGATATTTAAAAAAAATTTAATATTAGACTTACGATCTATTTTTTTGAGTGGGTAGGCCAAAAGGTGTCATAGGCCAAAAAGTGGAGCAATCTACAACTTTAGACTTATCATCATAAAAAATATGATCATCTAACATCGCTTCTAAATAAGTTGCCTGTACAAGAGTGAATTCATGACAAAAAAAGAAGAAGAGTGAATTGTAAATGATTTAAATAGACTAAAAGTACTAGTTACAACAAATGGTTATTTAAATTATTAAGTGATTCTAGATGATTGAGTACAGATTTAGAACAAATAATTACCACTTTAATTGCGTTCCTTTTGCATTGTTGATGTTTTCCGACACAAGGCAGTGAATCCAATATGATTCGACGACGACTCGTAAAGTCAACAATAACCAAATACCAATGTAGTTCCTCACAGATAGGGATAAAAACATGCGAAAAACTTTAAACCATTATAAACACTAAAGAAATATAACAGTATATTAATGGGAAACAAAATGGGAACTTGTACCCTAACAACGTGGCTAATTTTCAGTGACATATATGCTCCAAGGAAATCACAGATATCCTCAACTGGTGTGTATTTGTCACTTAAAGCATATCACTACATACCAAAAAAATTGTTAAATAAAAATATGTCTTCAATTTAACAACTATTTTTGAATTGATAATTTAATTATACACTTTACTCGTGTGAGTATATAGCATGGTTTAGTCTAGAAAAAAGAACTTCCTTATAAATTAGTATATCCACTCAAACTATTAGACAAAAATATTAACTAATAATTTAGAAATATCATAGGGATAATTTTACTGCAAAATGTTCAGACATGAACCAGCAAATTGGATCTTCATTCCTATGTCAAAATACACGTGTCATCATAAGTGCCACCAGATTTATAACCTACAATATGTTAAAATTATATGTAAAACATGTTTATAGGTATATAGAGGCTTAAAAATATAATTACAAGAAATTATATAATACGCATTGACCTCTATACTTACTCGTGATCCGACACATCTCTCCGGCACAAGATATCTAAATGTATTTCTATAACCTTTTTCATTTGAGATTACCAACTCTTCAGAACTGTCAAAGTCATAAAATGGTTAGCTGGGAGAATCATAGAATTTTTAAACCATTACATATTACACATAATCATAAACCACACGTATGGATCTAACGTATTCGAAAAATATATGCTGCAACAGCAGCTTGAGAATCGGTTAACATCATCAAAGGAGTAGGCTCAAATGCAATAAGTGTCCACCACTACAGTTAAAAAAATAGTTGCAAGATTACACTAAAAAATAAAGAAAAAAGAAAAAGTAAAAGAAAGAAGAAAAAAATAAGGTTACCTTTGGCAGTACAGCTCCTACTTTAATATGTGGTTGTCCATTAGGTGGAGTTGTAGCTTCACAAGTAATATTCGAGTGGAATAACTTTTTGGGTTGAATTTTCATGATACTAGTAAGATCACTAGTTTTTGTACTTTCCGAAGAATGCACAACTACAGTAGGATCCAATATCGAACTACTATTTGTGGAAGTTATCTGTTGTGCCATGATCACATCAATTTTTTGGTGTAGAACATGAATGACCGATTCTAAGTTTTCTATCCTTTTTGTTATATCGTTAAACATACTCTTGACCTGCATATTTTTCATTGGAATAATCTTCTACTACTCACTCAGATAGTATTTTGTCTTGTACGGTACCATATAACCCATTAAGATGAATATATAGCAAATTCGGTTATAAAAGATAAGTTAAGATAAAAATAATACAAATTTTAAGATATTTTATTTCTATCTTTTTTTTTTTTAAAAAGTTATCTAATTAGAGTAAGAAGATAATAAGTTAAGAATAATAAGATTATATAAAATAATCTAATTTTATCTTTTTTAAAAAGATAATATTTAAATTATAATCTCAAATTTATTATTTTTTTAATACAAGATAAAGGGATAGTAATATATGCCATTGAAACTTGTTAAATTTTGGATATATTTTTATTTTTAATTTAAAGTTAAATGACTAATTATTGGTTATCATATTTAAATTATTAAAAGAAAATTAGTTGTGTGAAACATAATCTTATTCCTATATATAAACACTCCAGCATAGTATACTATTAACTATCTCTACTAAAACTAAAATTACAAGCTAGTAGAGCAATGGAAGGAAAAGTAGTAGACGATCACATTGGATCTTCTTCGATGGAAATTATTGAAAATTCTCTGTTGAAATAATACTACATGCAATAGAGGTAATATATCCATCTCATGATAAATTACAATGTTATTTATATATACCAATGCTAATTTTCTTTTTGATAATGTAGTCTTTATCCAAAAGAGTTGATGAGATGGAAAAAGCAATGTGGATGGCGAAGATGTCACTTGATAAATTAACCGCCCTTCAATGTAAAACTGATGAGAAGCATGAGAAATTGGACAATACGGATCTATATGAGATGAAGAATAAATCCTGTGATGATGTAACAAAGAAAAACTCTTGCCTGTTGCAAGTAAAGTCCGAACATTGTGTGTTTACGGATTTATCCGACCAGAATAAGGACGTTGAGATTTTGCACTATCTGCCTCCATCGTTCTACAAAGGGACGCAAACATGCCAGCATGGAGAAGAAAAATCGAAGCCAAAGTCAAGATTCGGTTTTCAAAGAAATAGCAAAACTAATAAAACTGTGCAAGAACTTCCGAGTACGTTTGTAAAGCAAAAGGACAAATTGTCAAGAGTCAATAATCCACCATCTATCCAAAACATGGCGTTTGCACGACCCGCTAAAATGCCAAAAATTGAGCACAAATGTTAACTATCAAGCAAGATGACGCAAACTAGAGTATACAAAGGACCTTTAACTTTCACCATAGACAATTCACAGTTAACGACCTCTGCGAAACAAAAAAAATGGCTTTCAAGAACACTCATATCCCAAAGGTATTTGATTTAGTTAAAAATAAATTATTGCCATAGTATTCAAATATGTATATTGTGGATAACCTTTATGTTTTGTGCAGAATCTTAACTGTTCATTCAAACCACCGTAAGATATGAGGTTGAGTGAGGATTTGGTCAATATGGCTATGTACATTTTTGCTGCTGATAATAATATAGCGTGATCATCTTTTTTTATCTTTTATTTTTAATTTTAGTTCTCTCTGTGGCTAACGTGTTGGCTTTGTGTTAGAGAGGATTCGGTTCATATTCACGATACAACTGCAACTAGAGAAGATTTGTTCTATTTCGTACCTGGAAAGCAAGTGTCTGAACTGGTAATAAAGCTGATGGCATTGAAGATAACATCAAATATTAGCATGACCAAATTAAAAAATGTTTGGTCCCTTCCACCATCATTTGCGGTAAGTCATTATCTTGATTTTCTCATTTTAACTAAGTAATATAAATAACCATTATGCTCAAACATTCCTAAGATGACGTGTGGTTACATATGGAGAATCATGACCTTCTGAAAAAATATGCACATTATATGCCACCAACCCGTGACCTTCAATTTGTAAGTTCTCATTGATTATTGGAATTTATTTTTATAATAAAAAGTACTCAAACTTGTACTTATACATATTAGTGCCTATTTGTTATACAGATATATGTCCCAATCAAGGAGAATGATCACTGGTATCTAATGGTAATGAGCATTCCTGACAAAATACTTTATCATTTAGACTCTCACTGTAAGGTTGAAGATGATGAACCATGCAAGCATCATATTAGAAATATAGTAAGTTCTCTTACTATAGAAACAAAGTAAATAATAACATTACTCTTGAATAATAAAGCACACTATTCTGATTACAGGGAGTGGCTCTTTCTAAAATAATATTTTCAAAGAAGTATGCAGAATGTGGTATACAAGAAATAGTGAGTTTCGAATATATATATATATTGTTTTCGACTTCCTTATGTTGTATTGCATGATACGTTTTCACACAGCAATGATTCAGCTGTATGGGTTATGCAATGTATGGATGTGCAATAGGAATTCACTCCTGTGGTCTCTCCAAAGGTAACTTTTAACATAGAGAATTTTGCTCTTTAATTACAATAATACATGTGTTAACGTTTGGTAAAATAAATTACAGTTGCATGAGGAAAGGAGTAGAATGTATTTAGCATTGGATTTCGTCACCGGAGATTGGAATAAAATACGGGCAGATGTTAACGAGAAGTTTCAATTATGGTGGCTTATGATATACCCATAACATCTTTACTTAAATTGGGAAGAATTATTTATGTCTTGTTGTTAGACTTACTAAAATAGACAAATTTATTTATTAACTATTTTTTATTACTCTCGTTTTGTATTGCTTTTTTGTTATCTTACTAAGAACCTATGATTCTGAATAAAACTCAAAATCATCAGTGCTACTTACCTCATTTTTGTTCAATATTTCAACGATGAGCTCTTCTTCATTAAAATAAAAAAAATAAACTGTATAATATATATTTCACAACTAAAACAACAAAAATACTTGATTTATTGAAATTTATATAATAATGATTCGTTCACTAATCATGCTCATTATTCGGTTATATGGTTCTTCATTTTTGATGACCTAGTTATAAAATTAAAAGTAGTGTAAGAATTCTATTAAAAAAATATATAAAATCCTAATTAAAAGTACTCAAAATTTTTTCATAATTAACAAAAAAGGAGAGCTTTTTCCCTCCTTATTTTGAAAATTATATATAACAAAGTAATAAAATCTTACACTTTTTAACACGGTAAGTAATTACAATCTGCCAATCTGCCAAAACCAATACACAAATTATATGGTGCCAAAAGTGGAACATCTTGAAGCATCTCCAATTGTTGAAGTAAGTTTTTGTAGAGTTCAATTTAGTTACTTGATGAAAAACAATACACAAATTATTGATTTCATAATATACTCTATGTTCTATAATTAAATAATTAACATGCTATAATTTCCCTATAGAGTCGTTGCCATGATAATGGGAATCATTGGCCTTCATAATGGGAATCATTGCCATGATCCGCTTAACGAGGGTAATGCTGAAGAGAATCTGCCCTATGGCCGAGCATGATGATTCTAACCCGATTTGTTATGACGGCGCCATGATGAAAGCACATAACGTTTCCATGGAGGAGCAGATGGCGATGATGAGGTGCATGCTTGAACTGGAAGAAAAGGTGCAAGAACTCAGCAAGAGACTAGAAATGCCTCCAGAAAAAGAGTCTTAATAATGCTCTAAATAGAGTCAATATTCTTGAAGAAGAGTTAGACACGGCCAAAACAGTATAGTATAAGTTCCCACCATTTTATTATAACTTCAATTAATTTATGAAAATCATGATTTAAATGTTCAATAATTTATAATAAGATATTTAAATCTTTGGCTCATTTTAGGCACTTGAAGCAGCACATCTTCGACTAGTAGAACTCCAAGCCTACATTGACAAAAAGAAGAAAAAGACACTGGTAGGTCATCTGAACTATGACCATTGAATAATTTGAAATGCATATTGATATAAATTATAGATAAGTTCACAAACTTTTTTTACTTCCTTTAACATGCATAAGCTTTGATTTGTGATTGCAGTTCCACTGGTGAGGAAACAAGCGTATGTTTTACCTAACCTTAAAATATTATTACTAGTTTGTGTTGATATGATTGGTGGCGTTTCCATCTTCAGCCCCATTAGATGTCATTATTGAATTCACTTTGGTATAAATTTGATCAATGTGTAATGCACTGTGTCATCCCTCCAATGTATGTGTATTATATATATATGCTGAATAAGTGAATAAAACCATGCTTGGTTTTTTTTGTATAACCAAGTTACCAACTAATTTTCTAATTTAATCTATGCAAAGAGAGATCCAGAGGAACAAACGCTTTTCATTTTCCAACTGATAAAGGCAAATCACATTAAACACAACTATAGAAAAAAGTGTGACATAGGAAACTTCTGCTTAATTTGGCAAAGAAGCCAGAATGGCTATACACACATTAGAAAATTTCCTTAGTTAATTCAAATCCATCATTAAGTATAAATCAATATTTAGAGTTTACATGTGCAAGGGGTCAGCATTCAGCAATCCTCAGAAACACCAAGGTATGAAAAACTTGGTCGTGCAGATCCTCTTTTAGCAACAACACTCACCAGTAGAACTTCTTCTTCTGCTAAATAACATCATCAAAATGAAGGAAATAAGGAAATAGGACTATTAGAAAAATCATGTGGAAAATGAAACTATACGATTTAACTGTGTTCTAAGAAGATTTTAGACAACTCACCCTTAGCCTAGCTTCTTCTTGGCTGTTAATGTAAGCTAGCAGTTCTTCTAGACTCATTAGAGCTTCATACAGAGCCTAAAATATAGTGCAAGAGCATTACTTAGGTGAGGAAACCAGGGGCCAAAAAAGTAGTAATCATCAAATCGACAACCATATCACTATGACATTTTCAAAATGCATACGAACATAAATAGCTAGATTACAAAGAAAAAAAAGATGATGATGACAATGAAATATTCGCACAAAGAGAACAAATGCACAATGGCGAGTATGCAATAAGCAATTCAGATAAGTCACCGTTTAAGTGACAATAAGGAAATGAAAACCTAAAAAGAAATAAAGCTTTCGCAACATACTTGGCATTACTTGAATATTAGTATAACCACAAATAAATATTCACCACGCTTCCTTGAGAATAATCTGGCACCAGTATGCTCCACAGCAAAGAATCTAGCATAATATAGGCTGCATAGCAAGTATATTGCAGTAAAATAAAGGTTTAACTCCAAGTCTTCTAACTTTGGTCCCTAATCTTGATATCCACTATCAGAAGAAGAAAAGCCAAGCAGGACTTCAAACTTTGGTTCATAATAGTAAATAGCAATATTCTAACATGTAAGAAACAAAATATTTGAATAGATCAATGTGACAAAGAACACAACAAATTCACTAACAAATGAAGGATAGCGAATTTTTCTTTTTTCATTTCTATGATGGAATAAAAAAGCAATAGCTTCACATTTCTTTGATGCCATAAAAAGGGTACAAACCTCAACCTTTAGTCATAAACACGAACAACAACAACCATCGCAAAGGATGAATTCCAATAACATTAAATATAACAAAAATAAATTAAAAAAACACCAATCCCAAATAGAATAAAACTTAGTCATACCTCATTGGTAAAAATACTTACCAATGAGTCATCTTCAATGTTCATGTGATCATCCGAGTCATTAATAAATGTGTCATTTCCATGGCCTTCTAACTGTGAAATGCCATGACGAACACGACAAGTTGTTCGATTGTGGCCATCCATGTCACACTGTCCAGATCGATGTTTTCTTTTATTGGACTGTGAAATGATGAGCGGATAATTTATACACTTTTTGGCATTGTTTTTAGGTAGTTTCTAGTAGGATCTAGCTACTTTTAGGGATGTTTTCATTAGTTTTTATGCAAAATTCACATTTCTGGACTTTACTATGAGTTTGTGTGTTTTTCTATGATTTCAGGTATTTTCTGGCTGAAATTGAGGGACTTGAGCAAAAATCTGATTTAGGCTGACAAAGGACTGCTAATGCTGTTGGATTCTGACCTCCCTGCACTCGAAATGGATTTTCTGGAGCTACAGAACTCCAAATGGCGCGCTCTCAACTGCGTTGGAAAGTAGACATCTAGGGCTTTCCAGCAAACTGGAGTAAAATGCCAGAAACACGTCACAAACCAGAGTTAAACGCCAAAAATACGTTATAACTTGGCGTTTAACTCTAAAAGAAGCCTCTACACGTGTAAAGCTCAAGCTCAGCCCAAGCACACACCAAAATGGGCCCTAGAAGTGGATTTCTATATTTAAACTTATTTCTGTAAACCCTAGTAACTAGTCTAGTATAAATAGGACATTTTACTATTGTATTATATATCTCGGTATCTATCTTTGGACGTTTAGTTCTTAGACTTTGGGGGGGCTGGCCATTCGGCCATGCTTGAACCTTGATCACTTATGTATTTTCAACAGTGGAGTTTCTACACACCACAGATTAAGGTGTGGAGCTCTGCTGTACCTCGAGAATTAATGCAATTACTATTGTTCTTCTATTCGATTCAAGCTTATTCTTATTCTAAGATATTCGCTGCACTTCAACCTGATGATGTGATGATCCGTGACACTCATCATCATCCATCCTTATGAACGCGTCCTTGACAACCACTTCCGTTCTAGCTTAGACCGAGCGTGTATCTCTTGGATTCTTTAATCAGAATCTTCGTGGTATAATCTAGAACCCCTTTGGTGGCCATTTCTGAGAATCCAGAAAGTCTAAACCTTGTATGTGGTATTCTGAGTAGGATTTAGGGATTGAATGACTGTGACGAGCTTCAAACTCGCGATTGTTGGGCATAGTGACAGACGTAAAAGAATCAATGGATTCTATTCCGACATGATCGAGAACCGACAGATGATTAGCCGTGCTGTGACAGAGCATTTGGACCATTTTCACTGAGAGGATGGGAAGTAGCCATTGACAATGGTGATGCCCTACATATAGCTTGCCATAGAAAGGAGTAAGAATGATTGGAGGAAGGCAGTAGGAAAGCAGAGATTCAGAAGGGACAAAGGATCTCCATACATGTATCTGAAATTTCCACCAAGGATTTACATCAATTTCATAGTCGCCTAGCATACACTTTTTAAACATGGAGGTAAACTGGGGCTTGCCAATGTTACTTGTTGCATTGCGAATCAGATGCCATGCACATAATCTAAGATGTGCATTAGGAAACTCTTTCTCAATGGCGAACTCTTTCTCTTACACCATCCGTGATCACCGAAACAAGTGCTTTCCCATTCATCGCCACCTTCAGTTGTTGTAGCAACCACCTATATGTGTCTTTTTCCTCTTCGCAAATTAAAGCAGTAGCAAAGATAATTGTTTGATTGTGATGATTGACACCAGAAAATACCACCAGTGGACACATATATTTATTCCTCTTATAGGTAGCATCAAAAGCCAGCACATCGCCAAATAATGAGTAGTCTGCCCTACTGAGACCATCACACCAGAATAAATTGCATAAAGTACCATCGGCATCCATGTGATGATTAAAATAGAGAGAAGGGTCATTTGTTGCTTGATCTTCTAGATACTTCAAAGCTGCATATGCATCACCGGGTAATTGGCACCTCTACTTTGCTATTTTATTGTACATGTCCCTTTGCATGAAAGAGAGATACTCGTAGCCACCTGCCTGATTTACTAATGCCCGATATATCTACCCAACACTAATCCCACCCTTTTTCATGTTAACCATGTGGCCAATATCAGCCTCGAACATGAATCTATGCCTAGGGAGCAATCCAATCAACCGAGGATCCAGAAGTGGATGATTGTGTTCATCAGAAAAATAAGAAATAAACCAACAACCACTAGGTACATCTACACGAATCTCCATCATTGCACTGCAGCCACACCTTATCTCGGGTGTAGGTTTTCTCTTAAGGTTTCCAATGCCGTAATTATTTTGCGGTCTAAATCCTTCACGATGACATACAAAATTCTTCAACTTAAGTACGCCCGCACGAGTCTTCCTAGTCCTGTTCTTTCGAGCACTAAAGCCTCTTGTCCTTGCATATCTATTGTAGAACTCAAATGCAATGTTGACATCAGAAAAGTGAAAATGACATACATCTTCATCCCTGATGTTTCGAAATTCAATCATCCCAATGTCTTCAAGTGAGTCAATGTTATACCCTTCATCGAAGCCCACATAATCAAACATTGGTTTCACATTTGTGTCGTTCTCATCCATATAATCCACGTCAACTTTCTCATGTTTTTCTTCCTCCTTCTCATACTGATTATATGATGTATGCTCGCTATTAACCCCTTCATGAGAAAATTCCTGACCCATAACTTCCTAAACACAAATACACAATTCAAAATGAAACTAAAGTTTGTATATAAATTGCCAAACATGAGAAGAACAAATATTTTAGTAAAATAGAGACCAAATAGTAATAGTAAAAGTAGAACTATTAAACCTGATATCATACGCACACCGAGTACCAGCCATCACAAATCACAATCTTTTAAAATTAAAATCAATCCAATAGTGTCAATCTTAGGAATCATGGAATTGGACACGAGTTTCATTTATTCTTGAAATGGCTTGCGTCTTTGTTGTCTTGTTCTTAATCAAGAGCCAGCAGAGTTCTAGCATAGATCCACATGGCCATTATCTTGCAACAGAGGGATTTAGAAAATTTAGCTATTCTGAGCTAAAAAAGGCTATAAAAGGATTTAGCCAAGAGAGTGGAAGGGGTGCAGGAGGCATTGTATACAAAGCTATTCTGTCTGATCAAAGAATTGCTGCTATAAAGAAACTCAATGATGCGATGCAAGGAGAAGGTAAATTACTTGTAAAGATTGCTATTATCTTGCTTCTTTTTTAATTTTTCTTTACTTAATTTAATTCCATAAAACTACAGCCGAATTACTTGTAAAGATTCCAAACTTAAAAGGTAGAGATAGAATAGCAACATGTGATATAAAAGAAGCAGGACAAAACAAATACAAAACAGTAGTGTCATAAGATAATATTAAACAAATTGAAAAAAGAAATACCAGGCAAATTAACATGATTTAACCAATATATATATATATATGTGTGTGTGTGTGTGTGTGTGTGTGTGCACTGACAAGTTACAAGAACATAAGAAAAATACCTACTTGTAACATAGGATGGTAGTGAAGTCACAAGATATGGAAGCTGTGATATGTTTAAGAACTAATAACCAGAGCAGAAATGAACTAGATATGTCACATATATGGTATACAATAAATCAAGAGCTACTTCATCCTAACCTTTTGATGTTATCTAATAATGATCTGCTAGAGTGAAGACTCAAAGAATCAAGATGAAGTATGATTGACCCTAATTCATCACCTTTATCCGGGATACAAATAATGATCAAGCTCCAATGAAGACTGAATACATGAAACATTAGAAGAAAAAGAATCCCGAAAAGAGGGAATGGACAAGAAAGATTAAAATATAACAATAAAACACTACTTTAGAGACTTGATCCAAAAATCAAGGAGATTCCACGTCCAAAAATTGTGGGGGGAATAAAGAACACAACGAATTTTGATCATCAGCATTTGCAAATGCATGTTACACATTAATTACATACACATGACCCCAAATAGAAAAAGATATAAAAAGACTAGTATTCCTCTAAATAAATGAATCTGTTGTATACTAGTACAAATGAACAAAATTTTACAACGCCTCTTTTTGACAGGTTGTGGACTTCTGGCACAAGTGTAAGACGAAAAATTCAAATGAGAAAGCAAGACAAGTGTGCTAAAAGAGACATGTTAAGAGCTAATTCCCGTTTGTCCTCCTCCTCCTTTGACTTGTTATCTACATCCAAGTGTGCGTCCCTTCTGACATTCTTTTCTTGCTTGACCATACTTAGTTCACCACCTTGACCTTCATGCTTTCCCTTTGTTAAAGACTGAGCTTCTTTATCATCTGATTCTCATCCCACTTCCTCTGAATATGCGTACCTATCAATAGTAGACAGAGGGAAATCAAATACAATAATCGAGTCTACTCTCTAAAGCAAATTAATCACCAAGATTTAATTAGGGAAGGCTGCAAAAGTAAGGAGACAGGGAAATAAATTATCAGCAAAGCATTTGCTATGCAGCCAAAAAACTGGAGAACATACAGAAGTAGGGTGTGACGGTGGCGGAGGCGTGTTGTGGCGGCAGAAGCAGGGCGCGGTGGCGGAAGCAGGTCGCGGTGGCTGATGATTGGATTTTTGACGGTTTAGAATTTCACAATTGAAATCTCGTTGCAAGTATAGTTTCTAAACCAACGCAAATCCTTTCATACAAAAATTTGGTTATCACTAAGTGCAAACCCCTAAAATCAATAACCGAAGTATTTAAACCTCGGGTCGTCTCTCAAAGGACTTGCAGGGTAGTGTTCTTGTTATTGGTTACGGACTTGTTTATTTTGGGGTTTTAGATGAGAAACATGAATAGTAAATGGTAAGAAAACTTTATTAACAAAATGGTCTTGGCAAGATTTGGTTGTCAAGGGTCTTCATCATTATCACTAGCCACAAGTATGGTAGTTGCAAGGATTAATCCCACTTAGTCATCCTTAAATCAATTAACAAAGGAAAGTCAAGTGAGTTATATCAATCCTAGTCCATAAGTCCTAGCTTCCCACTAATTAGATTAATGAAGGCTAGAGTTAATGGCTATCAACTATTCATTCCCCCTTCAATCCTTGGCTTAAATAGCATCAGAAATGAGTTAGATTGGGCCCACAAGGCTTCTAAAATCGCTGACCACGTGATACATTAAGTGGGTCATGTGCCACCATCGGCGCGTCCGCGTACTGTGCACGTGCGCGCCCCTATGCGCGATGCAACTATGGAAAATCTTATATCGTTTCGAAGCCCCGGATATTAGCTTTCCAACCCAACTAGAACCGCATCATTTGGACCTATGTAGCTCAAGTTATGACCAATTTAGTACAGAGAGGTCAGGGCTGGCAGCTTTCCAAATCCTTCATTTCCTAAATTCTTCCCTTTTTCATGCTCTTTTCCTCACTTCTTCAACCCATACATGCCTTGGAAACCTGGAAATCATGAAAGCAAAGGGCATCAACATTTATTCAATGTAAATAAACTATATGCAACCTAAACTATATGCAACTAAATGCAAAATGGTTTTACCTACTTGGTTAAAAATAAATCAATCCTCCAAGTCATACGTGCACAAGCAAGGCCAAGATCATATAACGATTCATGAATCCTACCAATTCGAATATCAAAATGAAGTTCAAGTAGACTTGCAAGAAGAACGCTCATGAAAGCTGGGAATCAAGGAATTGAGCATCGAACCCTCACCGGAAGTGTTTGCACTCTAGTCGCTCGGTGTTTGGGGTTGATTCTCTCAATTCTCCACTAATCATGCTTTCCAAGATTTATTTTTTCATCTAACAATCAACAATTATTCAATGCACGCATACAATTATCATGAGGTCTTTTCTTTAGGTTGTAATGGGGCTAGGGTTAAGGTAGGATGCATATTTGGTCAAGTGAGCTTGAAGTTTGAATCTTTGATAGGCTTAGACTTCCCACCTAACCTATGACATCCTATACAATTAAGTTCTAACCCAACTACCCATTCTTCACTTTTCCACATACTCATGCATTCTCTTTTCATTTCACAACACATATGCATTGACTTTTATTTGAGCTTTACTTTGGGGCATTTTGTCCCCTTTTTTATTTCTTTCTTTTTTTTCTTCTTTTTCTTTCTTTTTCTATATTTTTTTCTTTTCCATATTTTTTTTCTTTTTTCTTTTCTTTTTCTCATTTTATTTTTTTTATATACAAGAGCATCAATGCATAAGGTTTTACATTTGATCAATACACGAGTATGTACCCAATTCCCAATATTTACACTAATAATACAAAACTACCCTTTTATTCCTCCAATGTCCCAGGATTTCCACACTTGAATGATATTCACACACACTAGCCTAAGCCAATCAAAGATCCAAATTAAGGACATTTATTATTTTCCGCTTTAAGGCTTGTAATGTGCTAAAATAAGAACAAAGTGGGTTAAGCGTAGGCTCAAATTGGCTAACAATGGATGATAAAAGGTAAGGCTATTTGGGTAAGTGAGCTAATGAAATGAATAAAAGGTGAGCTATTTGGGTAAGTGAGCTAATGAAATGATGGCCTCAATCATATAAATGCATGAATACAAGGAATAATGGACATATAGACTCAAACAAATCAAAGATTACAATCATAGAAAGAGAACAATTACACGCAAGAAGGAAAATAAGTGGTTATAAGATGTAACCACACAATTAGGCTCAAAACTCACATGCTTGTGTTCTTAGCTCAAAGACCATGTTCCAAAATAAATTCTTTCAAGCAAGTTCCACAAATTTTCTTTTTCAAATTGGTAGGGTGCCCTAAAACAGTTTCTTGGAAAGGAAATCATCACCCTAACCAAGTAGTCCTAATAAGAAAGAAGTGGTAAAAATATGTACAAATTCTAACTAACATGCAACCCATCATGCAATGCAATAGCTAATCTAACAAAGAAAATAAAAAATTTGGTGTTGAAAAGGAAATTTTTACCCATGGAGATCGGTCGAACGACCTCCCCACACTTGAAGATTGCACCGTCCTCGGTGCATGCAAAGAAGAGCAAGGTGGATGGGTTGCTACAATTGATGAGCTCGTTCAAAAGGGTGGACGGGTTGCTACAATTGATGAGCTCCTTCAAAAGGTTGTGCGTATGACTTGTTTGTTGCCCCGTTTAGAAACTCTTCCTTTTTTCCTTTCTTGGTGGCCAACCTAAAAGGAAAGAAAAAGAAAGAAAGTTAAGCCTATAACAAAGATATCAAGGCAAATAGAACATAGGCGGGGGCTAATGCCAAATAAGAGTATGATTCCCTACTACATGGTAGCTACACATGTAAGTGAAAAAACAATATAAGCTAATGGCATATCAATGATACTTGATGCAAGAGTAAAGCTAAAGCATGAAAAACATTTTGAGCATCAAGATCAAATAAGAATTGACACAAACAAGATTCGTGATAAGCATGAGGGCATTTGGTCCCAACCTAACTCAATGATGATGAAGCACAAAAACAAAGGACAATGAGTTAGGAAGGACTAAAGCACTACCTTGTCTGTGGAACAAAATATTTCAATTAATGTTAAACAGGTCACAAAGCACCAAGATAAAGTAAGAGAGTCTCAATAATTGAGTATAAGAATTCAACACCATTATTGAAAGGACACTTAGAAAAAAATCGAAAACATGCTATAGAAACAAAATGAAAATGGAAAGAGTAGAAGTATGTGAATGTAATGATCAAAAGAAAATGGAAGACGAGAAAAAAAAACTCTTTTTTTTTATTTATTTTTTTTACCGACGCGTACGCGTCATACGCGCTTACGCGTCGATGTGCATATTGGTTGCAGGACGCGTACGCGCCAGGTGCGCGCACGCGTGCATCGAGTTAGGCCAGAGGCATAATGTCAGCCCAAGTCTGGCACAACTCTCGGGTAAAAGTACCAGGAGTGTGGATTGTGCAATCGACGCGTGCGCGCACAGTGTGCGTGCGCGTGCATTGCCAATTTAAGTTCATGTGCACGTACGCGCCAGGTGCGCTCACGCGTGCATAGACTTATGCCTTAGGCCCAATGTTCGCACAGTGCAGGCCTAACTCTCGGGTTTTTAGCTGGAGGTGAAATTTTGCATCCACGCGTACGCGTACAGTACGCGTCCGCGTGGATGGTCGAAAAATGCTCGGGTGCGCGTACGCGTTATGTGTGCGCACGCGTGGATGGTGTTCTGTTTTTCAAAATTTTTTCTAAGTTATTGCACCAATCCATGCCTTTCAATCCTCCAAACAGCTACCAAAACACCCTAAAACCTTATTTATCATACTATACTAAAACAATAAAAACAAGAAATTAAACTAATTCTACCAATATTTACAAAAGATAAAAATGAAAATGAGAATCTACCCACAATGGCAACTCAATTCACTTATTAACAAAACTAAAAGAGTATGGAAAGAGTTTACCATGGTGGGGTGTCTCCCACCTAGCACCCACCTAGCACTTTTGTTTATTGTCCTTAAGTTGGACTTATGGGGAGCTCTTCTTAAGGTGGCTTGTGCTTGTACTCATCTTGGAACTTCCACCAATGCTTGAATCTCCAATAAGCTCCATTCTTCAATTTCAATATCTTCAAGCTTTGATGGAATTCTCCACAAACCATGAGCTCCCAAATTTGATTTTCATTGTGCGATCCTGGATCCCACACTTTGTTTTGACACCCGTCCTTAAATTGATCGTCATTATTCCATCCTGGTGGTATGGCCTTGGAATTCTCAAAGAAGCTTCCAAACAACTTCCTACACCCATGCCATTTGGTTCCACACCAACCATTGCTCTTGAATTTTGAGCTTACAACCGTCATGAGCTTAGAATGATGTTTCCAACCACTACACAACTCTCTTATACTTTTAACTCCACAAAGAGCTCTAAGTTGACCATCATTTTCAATTAAACCATATTCAAGTGAGAAGGTAAAGCTTAGGGATAAGAGTTTTACCCACTTGAATGTTGTGTTGGATGGTGACTTGGGGAGGGGGACCTCCCCACACTTAGACAATGCAAGGTCTACTTCTTTAGGCTCTTCTTTGGTTGTTTCCACCTCTTCGCAAGCTTCTTTAATTTCAACCTTTTCCCCTTTTTCACTTGGCTTGGTGTTGTCTTCAAGAACTTTGATTTCTTGCCTAATGGAAGGTGATTCAATTTTCGATAGGAATTCATTGATGAATGAATCCATCTCTTGATCAACCTCTTCATATTCTTCAATTTCAATGTACACCATGCCAATGTTCTCTCCTTGGTAGATCTCTTTCTCATTGCTCACCAAGGGTATGGGAGGTTGTGGACACTCTTCTATAGTTTCAACTTCATGTCCAATGGGAGAGAATTCGATTGTAGATAGAAATTCATCCATGATTGAATCCATCTTTTGATAAGCCTCTTCCAAGTCTCCAACGATGATATGTCTTGGAGGTTGCGCACCCTCCTCAACATCAATATCAAGCTTCTTGGGAGAGTGCTCCATGATGCTATATTCCCTTGGACTTTCAACATCTCCTAAATCTTCAACCACCTCTTCCTTTTCTTCAATGATCATAGGCTCCTCCAATTGTTCTAACACAAAATTTGACTCCTCCTTTTCTACCGGATTGTCCAATTTCTCCTTCATACTTTGCTCTTCTTTTGACCTTTCACATGTGGTCACGGAAGTACCTTGAATATTCAAACATTGGTGGGCTAAAGTGTGCACCACCTTGGTCAAATTGGTCACAAACTCAAGTGTATCCCGCTTCATGGCTTCTTGTCCTTGAAGTAACAAAGTGAGAGGATCGGCTATTGGGGCTTGGCGCAAATAGGAAGGTTCATTATTTTGGAGAGAGGGCTCATGGTAGGAAGGTGGTTCTTCTTGGTAAAATTGTGGAGAAGATGTGCATTGAGGTGGTTCTTGGTAGTAATCTTGATAGGGTTGTGGTGGTTCTAAAGGTTCTTGCTCATAATGATCACAAGGATGTGGTATGAGTGATTGGTTATATGGTGGATATGGATTATAGGAAGGTGTTTGGTAATGAAAGGCTTGTGAGGATGGTTGAGGTTCATGTTGAGGATAGGAGTCATAGGCATATGGTGATGATTGATTATCACAAAAAGATTCACCATAGCCATTGAGTTGACATGCATTAGGAGTATACCTATAAGTATCCGGAGGTTGTTGCCAATAGGAGTGATCAATTCCTTGAGGCTCCTCCCATCTTTGTTGGTTCCATCCTTGGTACATGTTATCATTGAAGTCCACATTTCCTACAACACAATTAGAACCAAACTCATAGCCAAAGTGAGAATTTATAGTAGAAAAACAAAATAAAACTAACAAAAACTAGAAAACAAGCAAAAGACAGTCCTATTCACAATATTCACATATGTACAATACCCAATAACATAACACCATTGCAAGTCCCCGGCAACGACGCCATTTTGATGATTGGATTTTTGACGGTTTAGAATTTCACAATTAAAATCTCGTTGCAAGTATAGTTTCTAAACCAACACAAATCCTTTCATACAAAAATTTGGTTGTCACTAAGTGCAAACCCCTAAAATCAATAACCGAAGTATTTAAACATCGGGTCGTCTCTCAAAGGACTTGCAGGGTAGTGTTCTTGTTATTGGTTACGGACTTGTTTATTTTGGGGTTTTAGATGAGAAATATGAATAGTAAATGGTAAGAAAACTTTATTAACAAAATGGTCTTGGCAAGATTTGGTTGTCAAGGGTCTTCATCATTATCACTAGCCACAAGTATGGTAGTTGCAAGGATTAATCCCACTTAGTTATCCTTAAATCAATTAACAAAGGAAAGTCAAGTGAGCTATATCAATCCTAGTCCATAAATTTTAGCTTCTCACTAATTGGATTAATGAAGGCTAGAGTCAGTGTCTATTAACTATCAATCAATTGGACACTAGTAATTCAAGAAATCCTAAGTTACCTTCTCAAGCCAAGAACATAAAATTCTAGTCTAACATTCTTCCAAGCATTTAATCAAACACTTGGAAGGCACAAAAGAAAATTATAGTAAATCACAACAAGAATGAATTCTAACTACAATTGAATACAAAGAATTAACAACAACAATCAAGGAAATCACAATTATCATGAATTACCTCAAATTGCAATATTGAAAGAAAGTAAAGAGAACAAGAATATCTCGATTACAAAACCTAGAAACAAAATAAGAGAAATTACAACAAGAGAATAGGGATAGAAATCAAAGTATAAGAACAACATAAAGGGAGTTACAACAAAAGAATAGAAGAAGATGAATGTAGCAACAAAGAATTGAAAGGTAGAAGTAGAAGAAAGCAAAGATTAAAACCTAGATCTAAGAACTAATCCTAATCCTAATCCTAATTCTAGAGAGAAGTGAGAGCTTCTCTCTCTAGAAACTAATTCTCAAACTAAACTATGACTAATGATCAAAAGTATGAAAAGTATGTTCATTCCCCCTTCAATCCTTGGCTTAAATAGCATCAGAAATGAGTTAGATTGGGCCCACAAGGCTTCTAAAATCGCTGGCCACGTGATGCATTAAGTGGGTGATGTGCCACCATCGGAGCGTCCGCGTACTGTGCGCGTGCGCGCCCCTATGCGCGATGCAACTATGGCAAATCTTATATCGTTTTGAAGCCCCGGATGTTAGCTTTCCAACCCAACTGAAATCGCATCATTTGGACTTGAAACCCTAGCTGCTTCTCTTCTCTGAATGCCTCTGTATCTGAAATAAAAAAGAAAGGGGAGGGCAAAGTTAGAGTTTTCCAAGAACTCTAAGGGGAGGGGAGAGTGAGGGCAGAGTTAGGGAAGGAAATTGCTTCAATCTGGTTGATGCTATCCAAGAACTCTAATCTCTCTGAGTTTCTCGCACCCAAAAAGAGGAAAGGAAAAAAAGTTAAAAACCAATAATTTGAGGTAGATGAAAATGCTTAATCTAGCTCTCTAACTCATTCTGTTTAAGCTTAACTAATTCACCAATTAATTAAAATTGTTCAAATCTACCAATCTCTGTGGATACGATCCCACTCCACTGTGGGTTATTATTTGACAATAATTTTGGTGCGCTTGACAAGGAGCAGATTCATCAATTTTATTGGGAGGGGAGTGAATCTAGACTCATCAAGTTTTATGGCGCCGTTGCCGGGGATTAGTTTGAATTTGACAATGATTAAATTGATTGAAGAGCTAGATTAAGCGTTTTCATCTACCTTGTTCTTTTTTCTCTCTTTTTTGTTATCTTTAAATTCCCTTTTAATCTCTGCATTTCTTTCTCTTCTTTTTGGGATCGTTTTAGCTATTCATTGTTTATACTTTAACTCTTCTAACTGTTTGATTAATTGCATTAATCAAGCTAACCACTAATCTTAACTGAGGTGATTCTTTCACTTGCCCTTTTCTTACTGTGTGTTGAATGTATGATAGGTAGAAGGGGAGAAACTTCATCCTCTTTTGATAGTGAACCTGAGAGGACCTTCCTTAGATTAAGGAGGGAAGCTAGAGGTAAAGGCATAGTTGGATAGGAGCCAGTGGAAGAAGTTCTAACAACCACCATGGATGACAAAGTGCACGACAATATTGGAGGAAGTGCTGGCAATCAAGCTGGGCAAGAGAGGAGAGTCTTAGGCTCCTACATCAACCCGAATCCAGGAAATTGTGGTAGCAGCATCCTCAAGCCAACAATTCATGCTAACAATTTTGAGTTGAAATCTCAACTCATCACACTAGTCCAGAATAACAGTTCATATGGAGGAAGTGTCCCAGAAGATCCAAATCAACATCTCAACACATTCTTGAGGATATGTGATACTGTAAAGTCCAATGGGGTACACCCTGACACCTACAAGGTACTCTTGTTCCCTTTCTCACTTAGAGATAAGGCATCAAAGTGGCTAGAAGCATTCCCCAAGGAGAGCCTAACCACATGGGAAGATGTTGTGAACAATTTCTAGCAAGATTTTACCCTAAACAGAGGATTAACAGGCTAAGAGCTGAGGTGCAAACCTTCAGACAACTAGATGGTGAAACACTCTATGAGGCCTGGGAGAGGTTCAAGGATCTAACGAGAAAATGCCCACAAAAAATGTTTAATGAATGGGTGCAGCTTCACATTTTCTATGAAGGACTAACCTATGAATCAAAGAAGGTTGTGGACCACCCTTCAGGGGGTTCACTCAACAAGAAGAAGACCATTGAGGAAGCCATAGATGTCATTGAAACTGTAGCTGAGAATGACTACTTCTATGCTTCAGAAAGGGGCCAAAAGAAGGGGGTGCTGAAACTTAACTCTATAGATGCCTTGTTGGCACAAAACAAGGCAATTGCGGTACAACTAGAAGCCTTAACTAAGAAGACGAAGAATAATCAAGTTGCAGTGGTTCAAGCTCAAGCACCACCCCAAGAAGAAGATGCACCAGAAGTAGAATGTGAGCAAGCAAACTATGTACACAACCCCTCTCGACCACTATATGACCCTAACTCAAAGACATACAACCCAGGATGGAAGAACCACCCAAATTTCGGGTGGGGGAATGATTTAAGAAAATTATCGTGTCGGTATAGAATTTTCCAATTGAATTCTTGTTGCAAGTATAGTTCTACACCAACAAATAATTCTCCCAATAAAAAATTTTGATTTGTCACATGTACAAACCCAAAATAAGAATTAACCGGACTATTTGGACTCCGGGTCATCTCACAAGGATTGCAATAAAGTGAATGATTATTGGCTATGAAGGAACAAAGGGGGTATGATTGATAAAGGGGCAAGGAAGTAAACTAATAGCTAAAAGGTCTTGGCAAAGGTTGGTGGTCAAGGATCTCTATCCTTATCACTAACCACAACATGAGAATTGGCAAGGATCAACCCCATTAAGTCATCCTTTAACTAATAAAGGAGAGTCAAATGAGCCATGTCAATTCAAGTCCGTAAGTCCTAGGTCTCCACCAATTCAATTAGTGAGATCTAGGGTTAATGGCTCCCAATCATCAATCACTTGGACAATAGCAACTCAAGAGTTCCTAAGTTACCTTCCCAAGCCAAGAGCATAAAATTCTACTCTAAAGCCCAACCAAGCATTTTGTCAAACACTTGGTAGGTACAAAAGGAAAGCAATGTAAATGTGCAAGAAATAGTAAGTCTACCAACTACCAATTGCAAGAAAAGTAAAATTCATAACTCACATCATCAATAAAAAGAACATCAAACATCAATTGCATTAATAGAGAATACAAATCCAACAAATGTTCATCAATCATAAACAAAGAGGCATAAAAGTAAAATTAACATCACAAACTAAGAGAATGAAGGTGTAGAAGTAAGAATTCATAAAAGAAATAAGATGAAAACATGAAATTGGACCTAGAACTAAGATGTAAAATAGCCTAGGAACCCTAATTCTAGAGAGAAGAGGGAGCTTCTCTCTCTAGAAACTAAACTACATAATGCTAACACTTCAAACAATTGCTCCCCCTTTGCTTGGGCTTTAATTCTGCATGAAATACACTCAGAAACAGGTTGGAATTGGGCCTGGGCTGCTCAGAAATTGCCCCCAGCATTTATCTTTTAAGTGAGTCACGTGCGAGTATTGGCGCGTATGCGCTATGTGCGCGTGCATGTCGATTGGCTATTTCTTCATCCATGTGGACGCGTCATGTACACGTGCGCGTCTCTATGTGAAATCACTTTTGCGCGTGCGCACCTTGTACGCGTGCGCGCCTATCGATGCATTCCCAATTCTTGTTTCCTCGTGCATTCTCTACTTTGCATGCTTTTCTCCTCATTTCTTCCATCCAATACTTGCCTTATGAACCTGAAATCCCTCAACAAACACATCAAGGCATCAAATGGAATTAAAGTGAGTTAAAATCACCAATTTAAGGGTCTAAAAAGCATATTTTCACACTTAAGCACAATTCAAAGGAGAATTGAAAAACCATGCTATTTCATTGAATAAATATGAGAAAAGTTGAATAAATCCCCTAAAATAAGCATAAGATAAACCACGAGATCGGGGTTTATCAGGAAATCAACAAGGTCGCAACCAAGATCATAACAAGTCATACCAAGCCAATCAATACCAATATCACAACCCCAACCATCAATCAAACAACATTATACCCTTCTACAATCCACCTCACTCGTCATACCCTTCCACCCAGCAACCACACCACCATCAAGACACATGAACCTCAACTTCACAACCATGCGAGATCAGAGGTAACTTTGAGAGAGTAGAGGCTGCAATAGCACAGCTATCATCACAGCTCACAGGGGCTATTTCTACCCTTTTGGAGAGACAAGCACAAGCTGAAAGGAAGATAGATGCCAACCAAGAAGAATACAGATCGAATCTAAAGAATCAAGGTGCAACAATCTCAAAGCTGGAAGCACAAGTAGGGATATTATCCAAGCAAATTCCAATGCCTACACACACATTTCCCAGTGACACCATGGCCAACCCAAGAGGGGAATACAAGGCCATCACACTTAGGAGTGGAAAGGTGGTAGAAGAGACAACCCCAAGCTAGGAGAACCATAAAGAAAAAGCTGCAGAGAAACCTGAAAACAAGAAGAAAGAAGAGACCCCTGGCCCATCTTCACCAAAGCCAATCTTGAAGTCTTATGTGCCAAAGGAACCATATCCACAAAGGCTAAGGAAGGATGGAAAGGATGGCTAGTTCTCCAAATTCTTGGAGATCTTCAAAAAGCTCCAAATTAATATACCATTTGCTGAAGTACTAGAGCAAATGCCCCTCTACGCCAAGTTCTTGAAGGAACTCATGACAAGAAAAAGAAATTACGGAGAAAAGGGGACTGTAGTGCTAACTGAGGAATGTATTGCCATCATACAAAAGAAACTCCCCCAGAAAATGAAAGACCAAGAGAGTTTCCAAATCCCCTGCATAATAGGGGATATCAATATTGAGAAGGCCTTATGCGACTTGGGAGCTAGCATCAATCTCATGTCCTTGAACATGATGAGAAGGATGAGAATTGAGGAAGCCAAACCAACAAGAATGGCACTTCAACTGTCTGACAGAACATTCAAGTTTCCACATGGAGTAGTGGAAGATTTATTAGTGAAAGTGGGAGAATTCATTTTCCCAGCTAACTTTGTTGTGCTGGATATGGAAGAAGAGGCTAACACTTCAATTATCCTAGGAAGGCCATTCCTAGCTACTGCTGGAGCCATCATTGATGTGCAAAAAGGAGAACTAGTCTTGAGATTACATGAGGAGAAGATGGTCTTCAATGTTTTCAAGGCAATGAGTTACCCCAAGAAATCAATGAGAGAATGCATGATGGTGGACACCATTAAACAAATAGTTCAAGGGGTTTTGGAATAAGAGCAATGTGAAGGAACTATGGAATTGGAGCAACAAACACCACGTGGAGAACTACCACAAGGAACTATGGAAAGTTCAATCATGACAACCCACAAAGATGACATTGGAGAAGAGGCACCAAATCTAGAGCTGAAGACCTTACCACCAAGCTTGAAATATGTATATCTGGGTGACAACAACACCTACCCAGTGATCATCAACTCAAGCTTCAATAAGGAGCATGAAGAGGAACTTATCCAAGTGCTGAAACAACACAAGGATGCTATAGGCTGGACACTTACAGACTTAAAAGGGATCAGCCCCTCAATGTGCATGCACAAGATCTTGCTTGAGGAGGGTGCTAAGCCCTCAAGACAACAACAAAGAAGGCTGAACCCAACTATGAATGAAGTGGTCTAGAAGGAGATGTTGAAGTTATGGCAAGCTGGGGTGATTTACCCCATCTCACACAGTCCTTGGGTAAGCCCGGTGCAAATAGTCCCAAACAAGGGAGAGATTACTGTTGTGTCAAATCAAAAGAATGAACTGATACCCACAAGGACATTGACCGAATAGCGCATGTGCATTGACTATCGGAAACTCAATGAAGCTACCCGGAAAGACCACTTTCCCCTGCCCTTCATGGACCAGATGCTTGAAGACTCGCAGGGCATGAATACTACTGCTTTCTGGACGGTTACTCTAGCTACAACCAAATAGTTGTAGACCCCCAAGGACAAGGAGAAAACCTCTTTTACTTGTCCCTATGGAGTTTTCGCTTACCGGAGGATGCCCTTTGGATTGTGTAATGCACCTACAACATTCCAAAGGTGCATGCTCTCCATATTTTTAGACATGGTTGAGAAGTTCATAGAAGTATTCATGGACTACTTTTCCGTGTTTGGAAATTCGTATTCTGATTGCCTATGTCATCTTGCCCTAGTGCTAAAGAGGTGCCAAGAAACCATTTTGGTTTTAAACTGGGAGAAGTGCCATTTTATGGTAACTGAGGGGGTGGTTCTTGGTCACAAGATTTCTAAAAATGGCATAGAAGTGGACAAGGCAAAGGTGGAAGTGATAGAGAAGTTACCTCCACCTTGCAATGTCAAGGCAATCAGAAGCTTTTTGGGACACACTGGGTTCTATAGGAGGTTTATTAAAGATTTTTCAACGATTGCAAAGCCTCTTAGCAACCTACTTGTCTCAAATACTCCCTTTGTTTTTGATAGAGAGTGCATGGTAGCCTTTAATAAGCTTAAGAAGAGACTCTCCTTTGCACCTATTATAGCACCACCTAGCTGGGATCTTCCCTTCAAATTAATGTGTGATGCATCTGATTTTGCTGTTGGTTCCATTCTAGGACAGAGGAAAGACAAGCTAGTACATGTTATTTACTATGCTAGCAAGGTCCTTAATGAGAATCAAAGGAACTACACCACAACAGAGAAAGAACTTTCAGCCATAGTCTTTGATTTTGACAAGTTTAGATCATATCTTATTGGCTCTAAAGTAATTGTATTCACTAATCATGCAGTACTTAAATACTTGCTTACCAAACAAGAATCCAAGCCCATATTAATAAGATGGATTCTGCTACTCCAAAAGTTTGACATTGAGATTAAAGACAGGAGCAGAGCAGAGAACAAGGTAGCTGACCACCTCTCAAGAATTCCACAAGAAGAAGAAGAGAAGCATCAAGTTGCAGTAAATGAAAGCTTCCCTGATGAGCAGTTGATGATGATCCAAGTAGCCCCTTGGTTTGCAGACATAGCTAACTTCAAGGCTATTGGCGAACTACCAACTAACATCAACAAACACACGAGGAGAAAGCTAAGCAAGGATGCCAAACACTACATCTGGGATGAACCCTATTTGTTCAAGAAGTGTGCTGATGGAATCTGGAGAAGGTGTATCTCCCATGAAGAAGGGCAATGGTGCGCGAAATTGTGAACATTACTTTTTCACAACTCTCATAATCCCCGGTCATGAACCCCAAAAACTTGGTAGTTCAATACCATGGCATTACACAACTTCGCACAACTAACCAGCAAGTGCACTGGGTCGTCCAAGTAATAAACCTTACGCGAGTAAGGGTCGATCCCACGGAGATTGTTAGTATTGAAGCAAGCTATGGTCATCTTGTAAATCTTAGTCAGGCAAACTCAAATGTATAATGGTGATGAACGAAAATAACACAAAGATAAAGATAGAGATACTTGTGTAATTCATTGGTAGGAACTTCAGATAAGCGCATGAAGATGCCTTCCCTTCCGTCTCTCTGCTTTCTTACTGTCTTCATCCAATCCTTCTTACTCCTTTCCATGG
>NC_029778.3:42365140-42365592 GCF_000817695.3 Arachis duranensis
TAGCATCAGAACAAAGATAACTACCCAGATATCTCAATACAATAGTAAAAGGTCCTACTTATAGAGAACTAGTAGCCTAAGGTTTACAGAGATGAGTAAATGACATAAAAATCCTCTTCCGGGCCCACTTGGTGTGTGCTTGGGCTGAGAAATGAAGCAAATTTCGTGCAGAGACTCTTCTTGGAGTTAAACGCCAACTTTGGTGCCAGTTTGGGCGTTTAACTCCCATTTGGGTGCCAGTTCCAGCGTTTAACGCTGGGATTTCTTGAGGTGCCAGTTTGGGCCATCAAATCTTGTGCAAAGTATGGACTATCATATATTGCTGGAAAGCCCAGGATGTCTACTTTCCAACGCCATTGAGAGCGCGCCAATTGGACCCCTGTAGCTCCAGAAAATCCATTTCGAGTGCAGGGAGGTCAGGATCCAACAGCATCAGCAGTCCTTTTTCAGCC
>NC_029778.3:42365669-42366764 GCF_000817695.3 Arachis duranensis
TCAATTTCAGCCAGAAAATACCTGAAATCACAGAAAAACACACAAACTCATAGTGAAGTCCAGAAAAGTGATTTTTAACTAAAAACTAATAAAAATATACTAAAAACTAACTAGATCATAACAAAAACATACTAAAAACAATGCCAAAAAGTATACAAATTATCCACTCATCACAACACCAAACTTAAATTGTTGCTTGTCCCCAAGCAACTGAGAATCAAACGAGATAAAAAGAAGAGAATATGCAATGAATCCCAAAAACATCTATGAAGATCAGTATTAATTAGATGAGCGGGGCTTTTAGCTTTTTGCCTCTGAATAGTTTTGGCATCTCACTCTATCCTTTGAAATTCAGAATGATTGGCTTCTTTAGGAACTCAGAGTCCAGATAGTGTTAATGATTCTCTTAGTAAGGTATGATGATTCTTGAACATAGCTACTTATTGAGTCTTGGCTGTGGCCCAAAGCACTCTGTCTTCCAGTATTACCACCGGATACATACATGCCACAGACACATAATTGGGTGAACCTTTTCAGATTGTGACTCAGCTTTGCTAAAGTCCCCAATTAGAGGTGTCCAGGGTTCTTAAGCACACTCTTATTTGCCTTGGATCACAACTCTTATTTCTCTATTTTTTTTTCGTTTTCTCTTTTTTTTTTCTTTTTTTTTTGAAATTTTTTTTTTTTGAATAGAAAGGCTTTTTTCTTGCTTCAAGAATCATTTTAATGATTTTTCAGATCCTCAGTAACATGTTTCCTTTTTCATCATTCTTTCAAGAGCCAACATTCATGAACCACAAATTCAAGATATATATGCACTGTTTAAGCATACATTCAGAGAAAAAATATTGCCACCACATCAAAATAATTAAATTGTTATAAAATTCAAAATTCATGCAATTCTTCCTTTTTCAATTAAGCACATTTTTATTTAAGAAATGTGATGGATTCATAGGACATTCATAACTTTAAGGCATAGACACTAAGACACTAATGATCACAAGACACAAACATGGATAAACATAAGCACTAAAAATTCGAAAAACAAAAGAACAAATAACAAGGAAATCAAAGAACGGGTCCACCTTAATAATG
>NC_029778.3:42367274-42367763 GCF_000817695.3 Arachis duranensis
TTCTTGGTGATCCATGCATTGGCATAGAACTCTTGAACCATCAAGATTCCGACTTGTTGAATGGGGTTGGTAAGAACTCCCCAACCTCTTCTTCGGATCTCATGTCGGATCTCCGGATATTAACCCTTTTTGAGTGAAAAGGGGACCTCGGGGATCACCTTCTTCAAGGCCACAACTTCATAGAAGTGGTCTTGATGCACCCTTGAGATAAATCTATCCATCTCCCATGACTCGGAGGTGGAAGCTTTTGCCTTCCCTTTCCTCTTTCTAGAGGTTTCTCCAGCCTTGGATGCCATAAATGGTTATGGAAAAATAAAAAGCAATGCTTTTACCACACCAAACTTAAAAGGTTTGCTCGTCCTCGAGCAAAAGAAGAAAGAAGAGAGTAGAAGAAGAAGAAAAGAGGAGAAAGGGAATGGCTTTAATTTTCGGCCAAGAAGGGGAGAAGTGGTGTGTATGTTGTGTGAAAATGAAGGAGTGAAGGAGGGT
>NC_029778.3:42368537-42369033 GCF_000817695.3 Arachis duranensis
AACACACAAACTCATGGTAAAGTCCAGAAATATGATTTTTGCTTGAAAACTAATAAAATTCTATTAAAAAATAATTAAAACATGCTAAAATCTACATGAAATTACCCCCAAAAAGCGTATAAAATATCCGCTCATCATCACACGAGGCCTTCTTGAAGGTCATGGTGCCTATGGTACAAGGTATAGAAAACTTCCCAGGATCCTGCCTCTTTTGAGGCAGTTTCTGCCTAGACAAGTCACCCAGTTCTTTGGTGAGCAAAGGAGGTTCATCCTCCCAAGTCTCATGTCCAAATAACTTGTCATTTAACTTCATGATTGCTCCAAGGTATTTAGCAACTTGCTCTTCAGTGACATACTCATCCTCTTCAGAGGAAGAATACTCATCAGAGCTCATGAATGGCAGAAGTAAGTCCAATGGAATCTCTATGGTCTCATTTTGAGCCTCAGATTCCCATGGTTCCTCATTGGGGAACTCATTGGAGGTCAGTGGACGTCT
>NC_029778.3:42369157-42369765 GCF_000817695.3 Arachis duranensis
TTGCTTGGGAGAGTACTAGGAGGGAGTTCAGTAATTTTCTTTCTCAGCTGACCCACTTGTCCTTCCAAATTCCTAATGGAGGATCTGGTTTCAGTCATGAAACTTTGTGTGGTTTTGATTAGATCAGAGGCCATTGTTGCTAAGTCAGAGGTATTCTGCTTAGAGCTCTCTGTCTGTTGCTGAGAAGATGATGGAAAAGGCTTGCTATTGCTAAACCTGTTTCTTACACCATTATTGTTATTGAAACCTTGTTGAGGTCTCTGTTGATCCTTTCATGAAAGATTTGGATGATTCCTCCATGAAGGATTGTAGGTGTTTCCATAGGGTTCTCCCATGTAATTCACCTCTTCTATTGAAGGGTTCTCAGGATCATAAGCTTCTTCCTCAGATGAAGCCTCCTTAGTACTGTTTGGTGCATTTTGCATTCCAGACAGACTTTGAGAAATCATATTGACTTGTTGGGTCAATATTTTATTCTGAGCCAAAATGGCATTCAGAGTGTCAATCTCAAGAACTCCTTTCTTCTGACTAGTCCCATTGTTCACAGGATTTCGTTTAGAAGTGTACATGAATTGGTTATTTGCAACCATTTCAATCAGCTCTTGAGC
>NC_029778.3:42372786-42378603 GCF_000817695.3 Arachis duranensis
AGGTCTAGGCATGGCCGAATGGCCAGCCTCCCAATGATCTAAGATAGCATAAAATGAAGATAGCTACCAAAGTCTGATCTAAGAACTAGATGTCCAAAGATGATCTAGAGATCTCAAGTGATCAAAAGATTTTTAATACAATAGTCAAAGGTCCTACTTATAGAAAACTAGTAGCCTAAGGTGTACAGAAATGAGTAAATGACATAAAAATCCTCTTTCGGGCCCACTTGGTGTGTGCTTGGGTTGAGCATTGAAGCATTTTCGTGTAGAGGCTCTTCTTGGAGTTAAACGCCAGCTTTTGTGCCAGTTTGGGCGTTTAACTCCCATTTGGGTGCCAGTTCCAGCGTTTAACGCTGGGATTTCTTGAGGTGACTTTGAACGCCGGTTTGGGCCATCAAATCTTGGGCAAAGTATGGACTATCATATATTGCTGGAAAGCCCAGGATGTCTACTTTCCAACGCCGTTGAGAGCGCGCCAATTGGGCTTCTGTAGCTCCAGAAAATCCACTTCGAGTGCAGGGAGGTCAGAATCCAACAGCATCTGCAGTCCTTTTTGGTCTCTGAATCAGATTTTTGCTCAGGTCCCTCAATTTCAGCCAGAAAATACCTGAAATCACAAAAAAACACACAAACTCATAGTAAAGTCCAGAAAAGTGAATTTTAACTAAAAACTAATAAAAATATACTAAAAACTAACTAGATCATAACAAAAACATACTAAAAACAATGCCAAAAAGTATACAAATTATCCGCTCATCAGGCAAGAAGTGCTGTGGCAGTGACATGGATCCGCTTATGGAGGCCACTTCAGTGGAGAAATAATAGTAGCAAAGGTGCTTCAATCCGAATTTTACTGGCCAATAATGTTCAAGGATGCTAAGGAATTGGTGTCAAGATGTGAGTGCCAAAGAGCTGGTAATCTAACCAAGAGAAATGAGATGCCACAGCAATTCATACTGAAGGACAAAGGGTGCTGCTGTACAACTCAAGACTCAAGTTCTTCCCTAGGAAACTTAAGTCTCGATGGTCAGGAGCCTTCACCATACTCAAGGTGTTTCCCTATGGTCAAGTGGAACTCATGGAGGACAAAACACAAAGAAATTTCACTGTCAATGGCCATAGACTCAAACACTACTTGGGTGGCTCCTTGGAGGAGCAGAGAGTGAGCTATAAGCTCAACTAAAGATGGATGAGTGTCAAGCTAGTGACAATAAAGAAGCGCTAGTTGGGAGGCACCCCAACACTTTATATCCTTTTGATTTATTGCTTTCTTAAAAGTAGATTGTGAATATTAGCTTAGGAAATTTAATTTCAGCTTTGATAGTTAGGATAGCTTTGTGAATTATTTTGTCTCCTATTTTTTGGAAGTGCAACTTGATGAAGGCATTTACTGATGATGAGTGATTGGGCTAAGAACTAGCTAAAAAGCTAAGTTTGGTGTGGCCACTCACCTACTTAATCTAGGCTTACAAGCATTTGGATAAACTAATTTTTGAAGAGTAAGCCCAGAGATTAAGTTTGGTGTGGCCACCACTGATGAGCGGATAATTTATACGCTTTTTGGCAATGTTTTTATATAGTTTTTAGTAGGATCTAGCTACTTTTAGGGATGTTTTCATTAGTTTTTATGCTGAATTCACATTTCTGGATTTTACTATGAGTTTGTGTGTTTTTCTATGATTTCAGGTATTTTTTGGCTGAAATTGAGGGACCTGAGCAAAACTCTGATAAAAGGCTGACAAAGGACTGCTGATGCTGTTAGATTCTGACCTCCCTGCATTCGAAATGGATTTTTTGGAGCTACAGAACTTCAAATGGTGGGCTCTTAACGGCGTTGGAAAGTAGACATCCAGATCTTTCCAGCAATATATAATAGTCTATACTTTATTCGAGATTAGACGACGTAAACTGGCGCTCAACGCCAGTTCCATGTTACATTCTAGAGTCAAACGCCAGAAACACGTCACGAACCAGAGTTGAACGCCAAAAACATGTTACAACTTGGGGTTCAACTCCAAAAGAAGCCTCTGCACGTGTAAAACTCAAGCTCAGCCCAAGCACACACCAAGTGGGCCTCGGAAGTGGATTTCTGCATCAATTACTTATTTTTGTAAACCTTGGTAGCTAGTCTAGAATAAATAGGACATTTTACTATTGTATTAGACATCTTTGGTCTCGGTTTTATTCCATTATTCATCTTAGGAGACTATTGATCATTCATGGGGGGCTGGCCATTCGGCCATGCCTGGACCTTCATCACTTATGTATTTTGAACGGTGGAGTTTCTACACACCATAGATTAAGGGTGTGGAGCTCTGCTGTACCTCGAGTTTCAATGCAATTACTACTATTTTCTATTCAATTTGACTTATTTTTATTCTAAGATATTCGTTGCACTTCAACATGACGAATGTGATAATCCGTGACACTCATTATCATTCTCACCTATGAACGCGTGACTGACAACCACTTCCGTTCTACCTTAGACCGGGCGTATATCTCTTGGATTCCTTAATCAGAATCTTCATGGTATAAGCTAGAATTGATGGCGGCATTCATGAGAATCCGGAAAGTCTAAACCTTGTCTGTGGTATTTTGAGTAGGATTCAGGGATTGAATGACTGTGACGAGCTTCAAACTCGCGATTGTTGGGCATGATGACAAACACAAAAGAATCAAGGGATTCTATTCTGACATGATCGAGAACCGACAGATGATTAGCCGTGCTATGACAAGAGCATTTGGACCATTTTTGTAACAACCTCGATTTTCGAGTACGCGAGACCTTTTCTGAAAGCACGAATTTCTCTGTAAGATCAGTAAAGGGAAAACCTTTGATATATCATCAAGAATATCAATCCTAATTGTCATTATGTCATCTTTAAGCTAGAACCTTTTATGAGGCAAGCTCGATAATGCAGTTATGAAGAACATAGTTTTTGAACCGTATCGGTTAGGAGTTTTGATCCAGTTTTTTGTAAATAGTCTCAATTTGATGAACCGGACTCGATTCATGAGAGAAGAGAGATAATAGGGTAATATCATCATTATATGAGTATTAGAAGCTTCTTGAATGATATTATAAGGTTACCTGGTCAGTTTTAGTTAAAAACAGAAAATCGGTTTAACCAGGTTCACAGTTTACTGGTGCAGCTTAGCACCAGCACTCTCTGATGAATTTAGCAATGATAAGGCCTCATTATTCATGTTTTATTCTCATAATAAATATGTTACTAGTGTCATTTATGCTAGTAGCTCAGAAAATAATTTTTAGAGATGTTTTTGCAAGTGTTCTGATACATCTAGTTTTAGTAGTTATACACCTGAGGTATTTTAATATTATTTTAATCCACCTCCAAGCCAACCAACCAAAACTCACCCTACACCCCCAAAACCCCCAAGGCTGGCTCATTTTCACTTTGTGGCTGAAAATAGGTAGAGAGAAAAAGAGAGAAAAGTTCTTAGTTCCAAATCTTCAAAGCTTGATTTCTACTGAACTAAAACTCAAATCAAAACTCCGATTTCACCAAAATGATCCTCTCTTCTTCCTCTACATAACCATATAACACATGATCATATGACTTATCAAGGCTGGGATCAAGGTGAGTTGGCTGCACCATCTCTCTTTTGATTCGGTTTCAAGGAAACATGGTTAAATATGTGTTTTCTTGATGTGATTTAGGAGGAAAAAGTGCTTAGGGACCACCTGAAAGTTTAATTGAATTAGGAGCAGCAAAACCAGGTAGGGTGTCACGAAATTAATATTGATTATTTGTTTTTGAGATGTGTGAATGTTGTATTATTAGGCTGTGCTAAAAATTGGTTGCATATATGATTGATTTTTGGTGAAAATTTGGTGAAATCCTGATGAAATTTGATGAAATTCAAGCTTTAAAGTTCATGTTCTTGGGCAGCTGGAAAAACGAAACCCTAAGCTTAAATTGAGGTTCAATTTGTGTTGAAATCATGAAGAAAAGATGGGGTTTTAGTTTCTGCTAATTTATTATAAATTGTGGTAAAAATCAGTTGCTGAAAAGACTGAAAAACGGGTAAAAACAGAGAAAGAATCTGAAGAATTTATGAAGAACATGAAGAACACCTTGAGTGTGATGAAGAACAGTGAAGAACAGGCTTAATGCGAAAAAGGCAGTTTTCCGTAAAAGCTTTAGAAAGACAACTTTAAGTGCAGAATTCTCCTAATTACTTTCATAAAACACTTAGGGAGTGGTAAGAACATATTAGTGAGGTAAAGATAAAAGAAAGATAAAAGTCAAAGAAAAGATAAAAACCAAAGAAAAAGTCTGTAACGTTTTAACGACAGAAAAACAGACAGAGACTAGTGAACGAACTAGGGCAACTTAGTTAGTACTTGAGTTGCAAATAGGGTTAGGTATAATATGAAAAGTTAAACTATTTCAGTATAGACTTAATGAACCTATATTTGGGACAGGTTAACTATTCATACCGAAATTTACATAAGCTTTAAATACATACGTTAAGCAGATAAATCAGAGTAGAGTAGAAAAACACAGAAAACAGAGTAACCTGAATAAAATAAAGAGATAAAGAGAAAAAAGAGTAATATAAATACAGATGAAAAGAGTAATCAAAGAAGAGAAAAGAGATACAGAGAACAGAGTAATTAAAATAGAGTAAAGAGATACAGAGAAAAGGGAAACCAGAATAGAGTAAAGAGATATTTATATATATTAGTTGCTTGATGCAACCCAGAGCTATATTTAATATATATTAGTTGCTTGATGCAACCCAGAGCTATATTTAATATATATTAGTTTCTTAATGCAACCCAGAGCTTCTGTAGAGAAACTAAGTTACCTACAGCTATTTTCCGCTTCCCCAGAGCAGAGCAGAGTATATATATATTTTCCTGCAATAAGCAGAGGCTGTCTCAAATGAGCAGCTATTATTATATGCGCATTTATTTAGGAACGGAAAATCGTATCCGGGAAATCGGGATTACTCGTGACCGGATAAATGTCGGGATTGCGGGCAGCCAACCGACACATGAGCTCATGGCCTGTACTAGGGCTAGACATGCATCATTCTTGTCTGCGCATCATTCTCTGTTGCTTTTCTTATTGTGTGTGAACTATTTCTTTATGTTTGTCTGCTTGAGTGCTATGTGTGTGCTTTATTTCCTTGTGTTCTTCTGTTTGTGTTCTGTTGTCTCTACTTTCTATTTCTATCTTTATCTTCTGTTTACTATTTCGCTATATTATGTTATTCGTCTGCTAATCGACCCCAAATAAATGAACGTAACTAATAACCCCGACCCTACTAAGGACTCCCCAGTTCTTACCCCTTCTCTCCCTTCCTCCCCCTCAGATGGAGACGGGCGTGATCTCCTATGAGTTCGAGGACCCTTACGTCTACGAGGATCCGGTACATCACAATTACTTCATCCTGGGATTGGAGCCTCGTATTAGACGATATGCATTACCTAATCGAGCTTTTCAACATCCTCTGTCTAGCCCGCATTTTGACCCTGATGCTCCTTACGACTTTCCCTTATCCTGGTTACATCCTGACGCACCTGTACATCCTTTTCCTGATGACCCCGAGCACCCTATACCAGCTCAACCTCTGAATGAGGTTGAACCTGAGCCTATCATTCTTGATGAGCCCGAGTTAGCTGGTGACTACATACCTATGATACCACCAGAGTGGGACTTTCCCCCTGAGCCGATCCCTGACTTTCCACAGCCTGATGAGCCGGCACTACCAGACGGTGGGGTAGCCCCTATATACGCGAACGGACCTGTGCTCACGAATGGTTTTGTACATAGTGACAGCAGT
>NC_029778.3:42379029-42379680 GCF_000817695.3 Arachis duranensis
AAGTGATATCTTAGAACAAGAACAAGCGGAATTGAATGGAAGAACAATAGTAATTGCATTAATACTCGAGGTACAGCAGAGCTCCACACCTTAATCTATGGTGTGTAGAAGCTCCACCGTTGAAAATACATAAGAACAAGGTCTAGGCATGGCCGAATGGCCAGCCTCCCATAGTGATCAAAAGATCTAAAGAAAAAGGTTCCAAAGATCAAAAGATGAAAATACAATAGTAAAAGGTCCTATATATAGAAAACTAGTAGCCTAGGGTTTACAGAGATGAGTAAATGACATAAAAATCCACTTCCGGGCCCACTTGGTGTGTGCTTGGGCTGAGCAATAAAGCTTTTTCGTGTAGAGACTCTTCCTGGAGTTAAACGCCAGCTTTTATGCCAGTTTGGGCGTTTAACTCCCATTTTGGTGCCAGTTCCGGCGTTTAACGCTGGGATTTCTGAGGGTGATTTTGAACGCCAGTTTGGGCCATCAAATCTTGGGCAAAGTATGGACTACATATATTGCTGGAAAGCCCAGGATGTCTACTTTCCAACGCCGTCAAGAGCGCGCCAATTGGGCTTCTGTAGCTCCAGAAAATCCACTTTGAGTGCAGGGAGGTCAGAATCCAACAGCATCTGCAGTCCTTTTCAGTCTCTGAAT
>NC_029778.3:42381794-42382815 GCF_000817695.3 Arachis duranensis
GACTTGTTGAATGGGGTTGGTAAGAACTTCCCAACCTCTTCTTCGGATCTCATGTTGGATCTCCGGATATTCACCCTTTTTGAGTGAAAAAGGGACCTCGGGGATCACCTTTTTCAAGGCCACAACTTCATAGAAGTGGTCTTGATGCACCCTTGAGATGAATCTCTCCATCTCCTATGACTCGGAGGCGGAAGCTTTTGTCCTCCCTTTCTTCTTTCTAGAGGTTTCTCCGGCGTTAGATGCCATAAATGGTTATGGAAAAACAAAAAGCAATGCTTTTACCACACCAAACTTAAAAGGTTTGCTCGTCCTCGAGCAAAAGAAGAAAGAAGAGAGTAGAAGAAGAAGAAATGAGGAAGAAGGGAATGGCTTTGTGTTCGGCCAAAAGGGGGGAGAAATGGTGTTTACGATGTGTGGAATTGAAGGAGTGAAGGAGGGTTTATATAGGAGAGGGGGATGAGAGGGTTCGGTCATGTGAGGGTGGGTTTGGGTGGGAAAGTGGTTTGAATTTGAATGGTGAGGTAGGTGGGGTTTTATGAAGGATGGATGTGAGTGGTGAAGAGAAAGATGGGATTTGATAGGTGAAGGGTTTTTGGGGAAGAGGTGTTAAGGTGATTGGTGAATGGGTGAAGAAGAGGAGAGAGAGTGGTAGGGTAGGTGGGGATCCTGTGGGGTCCACAGATCCTGAGGTGTCAAGGAAAAGTCATCCCTGCACCAAATGGCATGCAAAAATGTGTTTTGAGCCAATTCTGGCGTTAAACGCCGGGCTGGTGCCCATTTCTGGCGTTTAACGCCAGCTTCTTGCCCTTTTCTGGCATTTAACGCCAGTCTGGTGCCCCTTTCTGGCGTTAAACGCCCAGAATGGTGCTAGACTGGGCGTTAAACGCCCAACAGCTAGTCTTACTGGCGTTTAAACGCCAGCACGCTCTCCTCCAGGGTGTGCTGTTTTTCTTTCTGTTTTTGCTTTTTTCATTGATTTTGTGACTTCTCATGATCATCAACCTACAAAAGAACATAAAAG
>NC_029778.3:42383154-42383668 GCF_000817695.3 Arachis duranensis
AAGGATTCTTCATTCACTTGAATGATCAATTCTCCTCTATCAACATCAATCACAGCCTTTGCTGTGGCTAGGAAGGGTCTGCCAAGGATGACGGACTCATCCATGCACTTCCCAGTCTCTAGGACTATGAAATCAGCAGGGATGTAATGGTCTTCAACTTTTACCAGAACATCCTCTACAAGTCCATAAGCTTGTTTTCTTGAGTTGTCTGCCATCTCTAGTGATATTTTTGCAGCTTGCACCTCAAAGATCCATAGCTTCTCCATTACAGAGAGAGGCATGAGGTTTACACTTGACCCTAGGTCACACAAGGCCTTCTTGAAGGTCATGGTGCCTATGGTACAAGGTATTGAAAACTTCCCAGGATCCTGTCTCTTTTGAGGTAGTTTCTGCCTAGACAAGTCATCCAGTTCTTTGGTGAGCAAAGGGGGTTCATCCTCCCAAGTCTCATTTCCAAATAACTTGTCATTTAGCTTCATGATTGCTCTAAGGTATTTAGCAACTTGCTCTTCAT
>NC_029778.3:42383881-42385429 GCF_000817695.3 Arachis duranensis
TCCTCTCCAAATTCGGCCATGTTGATGGCTTTGCACTCTCCTTTTGGATTTTCTTCTGTATTGCTTGGAAGAGTACTAGGAGGGAGTTCAGTAATTTTCTTGCTCAGTTGACCCACTTGTGCCTCCAAATTTCTAATGGAGGACCTTGTTTCAGTCATGAAACTTTGAGTGATTTTGATTAGATCAGAGACCATGGTTGCTAAGTCAGAGGTATTCTGCTTAGAACTCTCTGTCTGTTGCTGAGAAGATGATGGAAAAGGCTTCCCATTGCTAAACCTGTTTCTTCCACCATTACTATTGTTGAAACCTTGTTGAGGTCTCTGTTGATCCTTCCATGAGAGATTTGGATGATTTCTCCATGAAGGATTATAGGTGTTTCATTCCAGACAGACTTTCAGAAATCATATTGACTTGCTGAGTCAATATTTTGTTCTGAGCCAATATGGCATTCAGAGTGTCAATCTCAAGAACTCCTTTCTTCTGACTAGTCCCATTGTTCACAGGATTCCTTTCAGAAGTGTACATGAATTGGTTATTTGCAACCATTTCAATTAGTTCTTGAGCCTCTGTAGACGTCTTCTTCAGATGAAGAGATCCTCCAGTAGAGCTATCCAAAGACATTTTGGATAGTTCGGAGAGACCAACTGATGAGGATCTTCCAATGGAAGTCCATGGAACTTTCAATTCTGTTGCATTAGAGAAACTAATTGAGGCTTAAGCTCAAAGTTGTTTGCTCCAATGGCAGGGATAGAGATGCTTCTCCCATAGAAGTCGGGAGTAGGTGCAGTAAAGTCACCCAGCACCTTCCTTGCATTGTTGGCATTGTTGTTGTTTTCGGCTGCCATATGTTCTTTTTCTTTAAAGATTTCTGTTAGGTCCTCTACAGAGAGTTGTGCCTTAGCTTCTCTTAGCTTTCAGTTCAAGGTCCTTTCAGGTTCAGGATCAGCCTCAACAAGAATGCTTTTGTCTTTGCTCCTGCTCATATGAAAGAGAAGAGAACAAGAAAATATGGAATCCTCTATATCACAGTATAGAGATTCCTTGAGGTGTCAGAGGGACAGAAAAATAGAAGGCAGAAGTAGAAAATTCGAACTTATCAAAGAAGATGGAGTTTGAATTTTGCATCAAGGAATAGTGTTAGTCCATAAGTAGAAGGATGTGAGAAGAAGGGAAGCAATTTTCGAAAATTAAGTAAAAAAATTTTGAAAACATTTTGAAAAACACTAATTGATTTTCGAAAATAAAAGTGGGAAAGAAATCAAGTGATTTTTGAAAAAGAATTTGAAATTAGAAATCAAAAAGATTTGATTGAAAGCTATTTTGAAAAAGATGTGGTTAAGAAGATATGATTGATTTAAAAAAATGTGATTGAGAAGATATGATTTGAAAGACATTTTAAAAGGATTTGATTTTAAAATTTAATGACTTGGCTAACAAGAAAAGATATGATTCAAACATTAAACCTTCCTCAACAGAAAAGGCAACATACTTGAAATGTTGAATCAAATCATTAATTGATAGCAAGTATTTTTGAAAATGGAAAGAAAT
>NC_029778.3:42385530-42385822 GCF_000817695.3 Arachis duranensis
TGAAAAATTTTGAAAACCTGAAAAAAATTTGCATTAAAAACAAAATCTTCCCTCTTGTGCCATCCTGGCGTTAAACGCCCAGAATGGTGCACATTCTGGCGTTTAACGCCCAAAATTCTACCCTTTTGGGCGTTAAACGCCCAGCCAGGTACCCTGGCTGGCGTTTAAACGCCAGTCTGTCTTCCTCACTGGGCGTTTTGAACGCCCAGCTTTTTCTGTGCAATTCCTCTGCTGAATGTTCTGAATCTTCAATTCTCTGTGTTATTGACTTGAAAAGACACAAATTAAAATT
>NC_029778.3:42386027-42386795 GCF_000817695.3 Arachis duranensis
ATCATCAAGAACAACTTGAAGATTAATGAAGACACATGCATGAATGTATGCAATTGACACCAAACTTAAAATGAGACACTAGACTCAAACAAGAAATTTTTGGATTTTATGATTTTGTAAATTTTTTTTTTATTTTTCGAAAATAAAGTGGAAAAAGGTATCAAAATTCTTAATGAGAATTCCAGGAATCATGCAATGTTTACTCTAAGACTCCGGTCCAGGAATTAGACATGGCTTCACAGCCAGCCAAGCTTTCAAAGAAAGCTTCGGTCCAAAACACTAGACATGGCCGAAGGCCAGCCAAGCCTTAGCAGATCACTGCTCCAATAGCAAGATTGATAGAAATCAACAAGCTCTTGTGATGATAAGTTGAAACCTCGGTCCAATGAAATTAGACATGGCTTCACAGCCAGCCAAACTTCAACAAATCATCATGAAACTCTAGAATTCATCTTCAAGAATTCTGAAGAAAAAAATACCTAATCTAAGCAACAAGATGAACCGTCAGTTGTCCAAACTCAACAATCCCCGGCAACGGCGCCAAAAACTTGGTATGCGAAATTGTGATCAACACTTTTTCACAAATCAAATAATCCCCGGTAATGAATCCAAAAACTTGATATTCAGCACCATGGCATAAACACAACTTCGCACAACTAACCAACAAGTGTACTGGGTCGTCCAAGTAATAAACCTTACGCGAGTAAGGGTCGATCCCACAGAGATTGTTGGTATGAAGCAAGCTATGGTCACCTTGTAAATCTCAGT
>NC_029778.3:42387114-42387676 GCF_000817695.3 Arachis duranensis
ATAGGTGAGAATGATGATGAGTGTCACGGATCATCACATTCATCAAGTTGAAGAACAAGTGATATCTTAGAACAAGAACATTCGGAATTGAATAGAAGAACAATAGTAATTGCATTAATACTCGAGGTACAGCAGAGCTCCACACCTTAATCTATGGTGTGTAGAAACTCCGCCGTTGAAAATACATAAGAACAAGGTCTAGGCATGGCCGAATGGCCAGCCTCCCAATGATCTAAGAACTAGATGTCCAAAGATTCCTAAGATCGAAAAATGATCAAAAGATAGATGAAAATACAATAGTAAAAGGTCCTATATATAGAGAACTAGTAGCCTAGGGTGTACAGAGATGAGTAAATGACATAAAAATCCACTTCCGGGCACACTTGGTGTGTGCTTGGGCTGAGCATTGAAGCATTTTCGTGTAGAGACTCTTCTTGGAGTTAAACGCCAGCTTTTATGCCAGTTTGGGCGTTTAACTCCCATTTTGGTGCCAGTTCCGGCGTTTAACGCTGGGAATTCTGAGGGTAACTTTGAACGCCGGTTTGGGCCATCAACTCTTGGG
>NC_029778.3:42387892-42390423 GCF_000817695.3 Arachis duranensis
TTTTTGCTCAGGTCCCTCAATTTCAGCCAGAAAATACCTGAAATCACAGAAAAACACACAAACTCCTAGTAAAGTCCAGAAAAGTGAATTTTAACTAAAAACTAATAAAAATATACTAAAAACTAACTAGATCATACTAAAAACAATGCCAAAAAGCGTACAAATTATCCGCTCATCAGGTACGTTCTGTTAGTGGCTAGCTCAAATGACAGTGAAGTAAGCTTTGAACAAATCCGAGTGGTGAAGGAATTTCCTGATGTTTTCCCGGATGACATACCTGAGTTTCCTCCTCAGCGGGAGATAGAATTCAACATTGAACTTGTACCTGGAACCGGACCAATTTCCATAGCACCGTACCGGATGTCACCATTGGAACTTGCAGAGTTGAAGAAGCAGTTGGATGAGCTACTTGGGAAGAAATTTATTCGTCCCAGTGCATCACCTTGGGGAGCTCCGATATTGCTAGTACAGAAGAAGGATGGTGGAATGAGACTTTTCGTAGATTACCGACAGTTAAATAAAGTCACTATCAAGAACAAGTATCCACTTCCACGAATAGATGATTTGATGGATCAGTTAAAAGGTGAAACTGTTTTTTCGAAGATTGATTTGCGACTGGGCTATCACCAGATTCGAGTGAAAGAGTCAGATATACCGAAGACTGCATTTTGAACTCGATATGGTCACTATGAGTATACAGTTATGTCGTTTGGACTAACTAATGCTCCTGCGATTTTCATGGATTACATGAATCGTATTTTCCGTCCGTACCTTGATCAGTTCGTAGTAGTTTTCATAGACGATATTCTCATCTATTCGAAGACAGAAAGAGAGCATGAAGAGCATCTAAGGGCTGTATTGCAGATACTGAGGACTCAAAAGTTATATGCTAAACTATCAAAGTGCCAGTTCTGGACAGAGAAGGTGGCATTTTTGGGACATGTTATATCACAGGGAGGAATTGCGGTGGATCCTTCAAAAATTGAAGCAGTAGTGCAATGGGAACCACCTACGACCGTTACAGAAGTTCGGAGTTTTCTCGGACTTGCTGGATATTACCGAAGGTTCATCAAAGGATTTTCACAGATAGCCTTACCTTTGACTTACCTTACACGAAAGGAAGTTCCGTTTGTTTGGACGGCTGAGTGTGATAGAAGTTTCAAGATGCTTAAGGAGAAGTTAACAACTGCACCTGTATTAGTACTACCCGACCCACAGAAACCTTTTGAAGTATACTGTGATACCTCTCATAAAGGACTTGGATGTGTGCTGATGCAAGACAAAAATGTGGTGGCTTATGCTTTGTATTTCTTGGATGATGATAAAGGAAGAGAAGCTACTTGCGGAATTTGAGGACCTTAAGTTGGCTATGACTGAGACGTCAAATGGAGTCTGTTTGGCGCAGTTGCATATAACACCAGATTTTAACATTAGGATTCAGCAAGCATAAGCACAGGACTCAGAAATGATGACGATGCTGAGACGGATGAAAGTAGAAGAACCAGAAGCTGTAAGACTAGATCGTAGCAGTCTCTGGAGATACAAGAATAGAATTTGTGTGCCTAGCTCTGGAGATTTACGGCAAAGGATTCTTGCAGAAGCTCATCAAAGTAGATTTTCTATGCATCCTGGAGTAACAAAGATGTACCAAGATTTGAAACAAATGTTCTGGTGGCCGGGCTTAAAGAAAGAGGTAGTTGATTATGTCTCAAAATGTTTAACTTGCCAGAAGGTGAAGGTGGAACACCAGAAACTGTCAGGAACCCTGCAACCCTTAGAAATACCACAATGGAAATGGGAGCAGATCACTATGGATTTTGTCACGGGATTGCCAAGGACCTCAACATGACACAATGCCATTTAGGTAATTGTGGATAGGTTGACCTTTTTGGCATTGTTTTTAGGTAGTTTTTAGTAAGTTCAAGCTACTTTTAGGGATGTTTTCATTAGTTTTTATGTTAAATTCACATTTCTGGACTTTACTATGAGTTTGTGTGTTTTTTTGTGATTTCAGGTAATTTCTGGCTAAAATTGAGGGACTTTAGCAAAATTCTGAAAAAGGCTGACAAAAGGACTGCTGATGGTGTTGGAATCTGACGACGTAACTTGGCGTTGAACGCCAAGTACATGCTGCTGTCTGGAGTTAAACGCCAGAAACACGTCATGATCCGGAGTTGAACGCCCAAAACACGTTATAACATGGAGTTCAACTCCAAGAAAAGCCTCAGCTCGTGGATAGATCAAGCTCAGCCAAAACATACACCAAGTGGGCCCTAGAAGTGGATTTATGCATCAATTACTTACTCATGTAAACCCTAGTAGCTAGTTTAGTATAAATAAGACTTTTTACTAGTGTATTAGTCATCTTTTGACCATTGGATCTTTTGACCATTTGGTCTTTTGATCATTCAGGGGGCTAGCCATTCGGCCATGCCTGAACCTTTCACTTATGTATTTTCAACAGTGGAGTTTCTGCACACCATAGATTAAGGGTGTGGAACTCTGCTGTACCTCAAGTTTCAATACAATTA
>NC_029778.3:42390821-42392758 GCF_000817695.3 Arachis duranensis
ACTGAGATTTACAAGGTGACCATAGCTTGCTTCATACCAACAATCTCTGTGGGATCGACCCTTACTCACGTAAGGTATTACTTAGATGACCCAGTACACTTGCTGGTTAAGTTGAACGGAGTTTTGATCACACCAGGGATTATTAAGATCCCAATTCATCACACCATGATCTCTTTGGGGTATTTTTGATTTCATACAAATACAAAGAGGCCAACTTTGAGGATCACAATTTCGTCCACCAAGTTTTTGGCGCCATTGCCGGGGATTGTTCGAGTATGGACAACTGACGGTTCATCTTGTTGCTCAGATTAGATAATTTTCTTTTCAAAAACTTTTTCAAAATTTTTCTTTTTTGTTTTTCCAAAAATATTTTCGAAAAAAAATAAAATAAAATAATAAAAATAAAAAAAATTAATAAAATCATAAAAATAAAAAATATTTTGTGTTTCTTGTTTGAGTCTTGAGTCAATTTTAAGTTTGGTGTCAATTGCATGTTTTTTTAAAATTTATGCATGATTTTCGAAAATTCCATGCATTCATAGTGTTCTTCATGATCTTCAAGTTGTTCTTGACAAGTCTTCTTGTTCGATCTTGATGTTTTCTTGCTTTGTGTTGTTTGTTGTTTTTCATATGCATTTTTCGTTTGTTAGAGTCTATGCATTAAAGATTTCTAAGTTTGGTGTCTTGCATGTTTTCTTTGCATCAAAATTTTTCAAAAATTATGTTCTTGATGTTCATCATGATCTTCAAATTGTTCTTGGTGTTCATCTTGACATTCATAGTGTTCTTGCATGCATCATTGGTTTTGATCCAAAATTTTTATGTTTTGGGTCATTTTTGTGCTTTTCTCTCTCATAATTAAAAATTCAAAAATCAAAAATATATCTTTTCCTTTTTTCTCTCCTAATTTTTGAAAATTTGAGTTGACTTAGTCAAAAATTTTAAAAATTAGTTGTTTCTTACAAGTCAAGTCAAATTTTCAATTTTAAAAATCTTATCTTTTCAAAACTTTTTCAAAAATTAAATCTTTTCCTTTTTTCTTATTAATTTTCGAAATTTTTTAAAATATTTTTTCAAAATCTTTTTCTTATCTTTTACATCATATTTTCGAAAATTAGCTAACAAGTAATATGATTGATTCAAAAATTTGAAGTTTGTTACTTTCTTGTGTAAGAAAGGTTCCATCTTTAAGTTCTAGAATCTTATCTTGTAGTTTCTTGTTAGTGAAGTAAGTAATTTCAAATTTTTGAATTAAATCTTTTTTATCTTTTATCTTATCTTTTTCAAAAATTTTATCTTTTTCAAAATTTGATTTCAAAATATCTTATCTAACTTCTTATCTTCTTATCTTTTCAAATTTGATTTCAAATCTTTTTCAATCAACTAACTGACTCTTTGTTTATTTCTTATCTTTTTCAAAACCACCTAACTACTTTTCCTTCTCTAATTTTCGAAAATATCTCATCCCTTTTTCAAAAATTCTTTTTGTTTTAAATTTTAATTTTAATCTTATTTTATTCCTAATTTTCGAAAATTACTAAACTTTTTTTTTAAATTTATTTTCGAATTTTCTATCTCTTCTCTCTTATTCTATTTAATTATTTAATTACTAAAACTTCTCTTCACCTCTCTTCACCTAAATATCCGAACCCACTCTTCTTCATTCTTCACTCTTTCTTCTTCTACTAACATAAAGGAATCCCTATATTGTGACATAGAGGATTCCTTTTTCTTTTCTTGTTTTCTTCTCTTTCATATGAGCAGGAACAGGGAAAAAGGCACTCTTGTTGAAATTGATCCAGAACCTGAAAGGACTCTGAAGAGAAAATTAAGAGAAGCTAAGTTACAACAATCTAAAGGTAACCTTTCAGAAATATTAGAGCAAGAGAAGGAGATGGCAGCCGAAAATAATAATAATGCAAGGAGAATGCTTGGTG
>NC_029778.3:42393999-42395018 GCF_000817695.3 Arachis duranensis
CTTTTTATCCTAATTGATTTTCAGTTGCTTGGGGACAAGCAACAATTTAAGTTTGGTGTTGTGATGAGCGGATAATTTACATGCTTTTTGGCATTGTTTTTAGGTAGTTTTTAGTAAGTTTAAGCTACTTTTAGGGATGTTTTCATTAGTTTTTATGTTAAATTCACATTTCTGGACTTTACTATGAGTTTGTGTGTTCTGTGATTTCAGGTAATTTCTGGCTGAAATTGAGGGACTTGACCAAAATTCTAAAAAAGGCTGACAAAAGGACTGCTGATGCTGTTGGAATCTGACCTCCCTGCACTCGAAATGGATTTTCTGGAGCTACAGAACTCCAAATGGCGCGCTCTCAACGTCGTTGGAAAGTAGACATCCAGAGCTTTCCGAAGTGGATTTATGCATCAATTACTTACTCATGTAAACCCTAGTAGCTAGTTTAGTATAAAAAAGACTTTTTACTAGTGTATTAGTCATCTTTTGACCATTGGATCTATTGACCATTCAGTCTTTTGATCATTCAGGGGGCTGGCCATTCGGCCATGCCTGAACCTTTCACTTATGTATTTTCAATGGTGGAGTTTCTGCACACCATAGATTAAGGGTGTGGAGCTCTGCTGTACCTCAAGTTTCAATACAATTATTATTACTTTCTATTCAATTCTCTTTTATTCTTATTCCAAGATATACGTTGCACAACACTTTGATGAATGTGATAATCCGTGACACTCATCATCATTCTCACCTATGAACGCGCGTGATTGACAACCACTTCCGTTCCACTCTAGGCCGGGTACATATCTCTTAGATTCCCCAACAGAATCTTCGTGGTATAAGCTAGAATTGATGGCGGCATTCATGAGAATCCGGAATGTCTAAACATTGTCTATGGTATTCCAAGTAGGATTCTGGGATTGAATGACTGTGACGAGCTTCAAACTCCTGAAGGCTGGGCGTGATGACAAACGCAAAAGAATCAAGGGATTCTACTCCAACCTGATTGAGAACCAACAGATGATTAG
>NC_029778.3:42395105-42425650 GCF_000817695.3 Arachis duranensis
CAACGGTGATGCCCTACATACAGCTTGCCATGGAAAGGAGTAAGAAGGATTGGATGAATGTAATAAGAAAGTAGAGATTTGAGAGGAGCACAGCATCTCCACATGCCTATCTGAAATTCCCACCATGGAATTATATGAGTAACTATTTACTATTTTTATCTTCTGTTTGTTATTTAATCCAATTGCATTTGACCCTATGAATCCACTTAACTGAGATTTACAAGGTGACCATAGCTTGCTTCATACTAACAATCTCTGTGGGATCGACCCTTACTCACGTAAGGTATTACTTGGATGACCCAGTACACTTGCTGGTTAAGTTGAACGGAGTTATGATCACACCAGGGATTATTAAAATCCCAATTCATCACACCATGATCTCTTTGGGGTATTTTTGATTTCATACAAATACAAAGAGGCCAACTTTGAGGATCACAATTTCGTCCACCACAGATCACTATGGATTTTGTCATGGGATTGCCAAGGACTTCAACGGGACACGATGCCATTTGGGTAATTGTGGACAGGTTGACAAAATCAGCGCACTTCCTTCCGATTTGAGTTGATTATACCTTAGAAAGGCTGGCACGGATATATATTCAAGAAATTGTACGATTGCATGGAATACCTTCATCAATTGTTTCAGACCGAGATCCGAGGTTTACTTCCAGATTCTGGGGAGCTTTCCAGAAAGCTTTAGGAACAAAATTGCATATAAGTACAGCATATCATCCTCAGACAGACGGACAATCAGAGCGGACAATCCAGATATTGGAAGACATGCTAAGATCTTGTGTGATAGATAACCCGTAGTTGGGATAAATATTTGTCGTTGGTCGAGTTCGTCTACAACAATAGTTACCAACAAAGTATCGGGATGGCACCATATGAAGCTCTCTATGGAAGGAGATTTCAGACACCATTGTGTTGGAATGATGACGGAGAAGCTAGTGTCTTGGGTCCAGACTTAGTGCAAGAAACTACTGAGAAGATAAAGGGGATTCGCCAGAAGATCCAGACAGCACAGAGTCGTCAAAAGAGCTATGCCAATAATAGACGTAGACCCTTAGTGTTTAGTGAGGGAGACCATGTCTTTCTTAAAGTAACCCCGACTACTGGAATAGGTAGAGCCCTTAAGACTAAAAAGCTTAACCCTCGATACATAGGACCTTTCCAAATACTTAAAAGAGTCGGTCTAGTAGCTTATCAAGTAGCCCTTCCTCCATATCTATCAAACCTTCATGTTGTTTTTCATGTCTCGCAACTTAAGAAATATATTCCCGACGAGAGTCACATTTTACAACCAGAGACAGTACAGTTACGAGACGATTTGACATATAAAGCATCACCAGTTCGGATCGTAGAAAGAAGCGATAAGCAGCTAAGAGGCAAAACTGTTCGCTTGATCAAAATAGCTTGGGGACAAAGAGGAGAAGAAGAGCACACCTGGGAACTCAAAGATAAGATGAAAGCTGATGACCCGCATCTATTCTCAGGTAACTGAAATTTTGAGGGCAAAATTTTCTGTTAGGAAGGTAGAATGTAACAACCCCGATTTTCGAGTACGCGAGACCTTTTCTGAAAGCACAAATTTCTCCGGAAGATCAGTAAAGGGAAAACCTTTGATATATCATCAAGAATATCAATCCTAATTGTTATTATGTCATATTTAATCTAGAACCTTTTATGAGGAAAGCTCAATAATGCAGTTATGAAGAACATAGTTTTTGAACTGTATCGGTTAGGAGTTTTGATCCGATTTTTTATAAATAGTCTCAGTTTGACGAACCGGACTCGATTCATGAGAGAAGAGAGATAATAGGGTAATATCATCATTATATGAGTATTAGAAGCTTCTTGAATGATATTATAAGGTTACCTGTTCAGTTTTAGTTAAAAACAGAAAATCGGTTTAACCGGGTTCACAGTTTACTGGTGCAGCTTAGCACCAGCACTCTGTGATGACTTTAGCAATGCTAAGGCCTTATTATTCATGTTTTATTCTCATAATAAATATTTTACTAGTGTCATTTATGCTAGTAGCTCAGAAAATAATTTTTAGAGATATTTTTGCAAGTGTTCCGATACATCTAGTTTTAGTAGTTATACACCTGAGATATTTTAATATTATTTTAATCCACCTCCAAGCCAACCAATCACAACTCACCCTACACCCCCAAAACCCCCAAGGCTGGCTCATTTTCACTTTGTGGCCGAAAATAGGTAGAGAGAAAAAGAGAGAAAAGTTCTTAGTTCCAAATCTTCAAAGCTTGATTTCTGCTGAACTAAAACTCAAATCAAAATTCCAATCCGACCAAAATGATCCTCTCTTCTTTCTCTACATGATCATATGACTTATCAAGGCTGGGATCAAGGTGAGTTGGCTGCACCATCTCTCTTTTGATTTGGTTTCAAGGAAACATGGTTAAATATGTGTTTTCTTGATGTGATTTAGGAGGAAAAAGTGCTTAGGGACCACCTGAAAGTTTAATTGAATTAGGAGCAGCAAAAGCAGGTAGGGTGTCACGAAATTAATCTTGATTATTTGTGTTTAAGATGTGTGAATGTTGTATTATTAGGCTGTGCTAAAAATTGGTTGCATATATGATTGATTTTTGGTGAAAATTTGGTGAAATCCTGATGAAATTTGATGAAATTCAAGCTTTAAAGTTCATGTTCTTGGGCAGCTGAAAAAATGAAACCCTAAGCTTAATTTGAGGTTCAATTTGTGTTGAAATCATGAAGAAAAGATGGGGTTTTAGTTGCTGCTAATTTATTATGAATTGTAGTAAAAATCGGTTGCTGAAAAGACTGAAAAACGGGTAAAAACAGAGAAAGAATATGAAGAATTTATGAAGAACATGAAGAACACTTTGAGTGTGATGAAGAAAAATGAAGAACAGGCCTTAGATCTTAAAAAGGGCAAGGAAGTAAAATTTTTGGTGTTTAAGGGGTTGTTTGGTAATTTCTGAAAGTTAGGGTGGTAAAAGTAGAAATATTAAAAGTTACGGGTGGTAAAAAGTGAATTTTAAAGGTTAAAAGTAAAAGGTAAGTTAATTTTCGAAAATTTAATGATAAAATAATAAAAAATAATAAAATATTAAATAATAATATTTAAATAAAAATAATATTTTAATAAAAATAATAAAATAATGCGAAAAAGGCAGTTTTCCGTAAAAGCTTTAGAAAGACAACTTTAAGTGCAGAATTCTCCTAATTACTTTCATAAAACACTTAGGGAGTGGTAAGAACATATTAGTGAGGTAAAGATAAAAGAAAGATAAAAGTCAAAGAAAAGATAAAAACCAAAGAAAAAGTCTGTAACGTTTTAACGATAGAAAAACAGACAGAGACTAGTGAACGAACTAGGGCAACTTAGTTAGTACTTGAGTTGCAACTAGGGTTAGGTATAATATGAAAAGTTAAACTGTTTCAGTATAGACTTAATGAATCTATATTTGGGACAGGTTAACTATTCATACCGAAATTTACATAAGCTTTAAATGCATACGTTAAGCAGAGAAATCAGAGTAGAGTATAGAAACACAGAAAACAGAGTAACCGAAATAAAATAAAGAGATAAAGAGAAAAAGAGTAATATAAATATAGATGAAAAGAGTAATCAGAGAAGAGAAAAGAGATACAGAGAACAGAGTAATTAAAACAGAGTAAAGAGATACAGAGAAAAGGGAAACCAGAACAGGTATGAGCCTGTTAAAACTTAAACCGTGTAACCGCTCAAGGACTTTTTAATAATAACATACATCCATACTTACCATGCAAAAACCAATACTTACAAAGGATAATATATATACATATATATATATATATATATGTATATATTAGTTGCTTGACGCAACCCAGAGTTTCTGTAGGGAAACTAAGTTACCTACAGCTATTTTTCGCTTCCCCAGAGCAGAGCAGAGTATATATATATTTTCCTGCAGTAAGCAGAGACTGTCTTAAATGAGCGGCTATTATTATATGCGCATTTATTTAGGAACGGAAAATCGTATCTGGGAAATCGGGATTACTCGTGACCGGATAAATATCGGGATTGCGGGCAGCCAACCGACACATGAGCTCATGGCCTGTACTAGGGCTAGACATGCATCATTCTTGTCTGCGCATCATTCTCTGTTGCTTTTCTTCTTGTGTGTGAACTATTTATTTATGTTTGTCTGCTTAAGTGCCATGTGTGTGCTTTATTTCCTTGTGTTCTTCTGTTTGTGTTCTGTTGTCTCTACTTTCTATTTCTATCTTTATCTTCTGTTTACTATTTCGCTATATTATGTTATTCGTCTGCTAATCGACCCCAAATAAATGAACGTAACTAATAACCCCGACCCTACTAAGGACTCCCTGATGCTCCTTACGACTTTCCCTTATCCTGGTTACATCCTGACGCACCTGTACATCCTTTTCCTGATGACCCCGAGCACCCAATACCAGCTCAACCTTTGAATGAGGTGGAACCTGAGCCTATCATTCCTGATGAGCCCGAGTTAGCTAGTGACTACGTACCTGTGATACCACTAGAGTGGGAATTTCCCCCTGAGCCGATCCATGACTTTCCACAGCCTGATGAGCCGGCACTACCGGACGATGGGGGAGTTCCTATATACGCGAACGGACCTGTGCTCGCGAATGGTTTTGTACATAGTGACAGTAGTGTTTCTGGTGGATCTGAGGGTATAGTTGTAGCTGCGGATGATGAGGAGGAGGAGGATCCTGAGATAGAGATAGAGCAGGATGAGGAGATGGATGAGCCTCACGGCAATTTCCGAACAGCCACGAGTAGATATAGTTTGACTGCGAAAGGCGCATTCTTTTGATGACACTCTAGTCTAACATTATCTGATAGTTAGTCTCTCACTTGTGTTAGTACACCCGAGAGCTAGGAGCTATATAGTGGTTAGGCTAGCCTGGGTGCCAGTTTAGCGGCTTTTTGTATGGGTCAGGCCCTGTGAGTGTCGTGTAAATATTAGCTACGTAGGATGACGAGGATGTAAACTGACTTAATCTTGTGTAAACGCTACATGTTTTGTTATAGTGTACATGATGTATATTATCAGCTGTATTTCTATGTTTCTTTATGCAACTTTTCTATTACTCTCATTGTATGCTTGTTTATTTTACCTGAACGTCCGTAACGAATAAAAAAAATTACTCGTAAAATTGGCATCGCTCTAACAAGGAACAGGCTCAAATATTAAATAATAGATAACAATTAGGAAGGATAAGTTAGTAACACTTAGCTTCTTGTATGACCATGGCATACTGGGAGTTGGGTCGTTACAATTTTTACTGAGAGGATGGGATGTAGCTATTGACAATGGTGATGCCCTACATACAGCTTTCCATGGAAAGGAGTAAGAAGGATTGAAGGAAGGCAGTAGGAAAGCAGAGATCCAACAGGAAAAAGCATCTCCATACACTTATCTGAAATTCTCACTAATGATTTACATGAGTATTTTTATCTTTATTTTCTGTTTATTTATTATTGTTATTCGAAAACTCCATAACCATTTATTATTCGCCTAACTGAGATTTGCAAGATGACCATAGCTTGCTTCATACCAACAATCTCCGTGGGATCGACCCTTACTCACGTAAAGGTTTACTACTTGGACGACCCAGTGCACTTGCTGGTTAGTTGTGCGAGGTTGTGAAGAAAGTGCTGAGTTAGTAAATGCGCACACCAAGTTGAATGCCATTATTAGAGATCACAATTTCGTGCACTAACCACCATACGAGGGTCACTTAACAAGCCCAATACCACTCAATTTGAAAGAATTTAATATATTGGTGGAGGCTTGAATGTGAATTTTAATGTGTTCAGGGGAGAGTAGAAGCAAAAGGATGTGAAAGAATTGGAATTACTTCTTCCCCATGAACACATTAAAAACCCAATGATGAACCCAATTTATTGAGATGCAAATGAATTAAGTTTGGTGTCCTAAGGGACATCCATCAGTTGCAAATCCATTCACTAGCATTAAAAAGGAATGTGGAAGATTATTTTGTCATTACTAATGGGGTATCGGTTTCATTTTCTGGAGATTGAATGGGGCCCACTTGATTGATAGAAAAAGAGGTCAAAGTGTACTTGCACTTTGGAACTCAGCACATACAGGAAGCAAAGTGAGATAAGGATTGGCGCATCTTCCCACGCTAGGTGCCACTCCCCAAGTGGGAAAACATTAAACCCATTTCCACTTCCCACCATTCGAACCACACCCTTCACCCCTATAAATCCCCTCACTTTCCTATTTCCCTCCCACTTCAAACCCCATTCCATACACAAAAGAAACTCACACATACCTTTCTTTGTCTCTTCTCTTTTCTCTTTTCATCCCCTTTCTCCCAATCAAGTCCTAAGTTTGGTGTTGGAGCAAAATTTTTATTTTTCTTACATTTATTTGCAACACCTTTCTCTAACCAATGGCACCACCAAAATCCTCAGCTTCAAAGAAAAAAAAGACCAAAGAGCCAACTTCTAGTTCCTCAAGCTCAACCTTCAATGAATACAAATTCCTCTCCACATTCAACCAAAACCAATTCTATGGTTGGGTGAGTGAGAGGGAGATTATCCCAGAGGTTGGTTTTCAACTGGGAAGGGATGAGCACACTGAAATTTACATTGAGATAAACAACAGGGGCTGGGCACTCTTCTGTAACCCACCAAAGAAAGTGGTGGAAGGCTTGGTAAGGGAATTTTATGCCAACGCCGTGCTACAGCCAGGGCAAGCTTATGGGTACATTAGCTATGTGAGGGGGAAATCTATTGACTATAGTCCCTCTAACATAGAAAGGGTGCTGATGGTGAAGAGGACAAACTCCACTTGGAGTTATGAGGAGAGAATGAAGCAATTAGACCAGGATTTGATGAAATCCTGAATGAAATTTGTGTACTAAATGTGTAGTAGATCAATGAAAAAGATGGGAAACCTAACTAGCTGAGAAGAAGGGACTTGAGCCCCCAAGCTAGAGGGTGGCTGGACTTTGTGAGAAGATCTTTGATCCCTACATATAACACCTTATAGGTGACCAAGGAGAGAGCTGTGCTCATATACAGCATTATGAAGGAGAAAATGTAAATGTTAGGGAGTTGATTGCCAACAACATCAACAAAATACTGAAGAGCACTAATAAAAGCACAAGGTTGGCATTCCCCAGCATCATACACGAGCTATGTGATTAAGCTGGAGTTGAGAAAGTTATTGATGAGGTGCTGGTGAAGCAAGACAAGCCTATAACTGCCAAGAAAATGGCCAAGGTGTTGACTGTCAACCCACTTTAGAGGGCCAGGGAGCATAGAGCCCATGCACATGTGCCACAACAACAACAACAAGAAGAAGAAAGGAGCAGCAAGAGCAGTTCGACTGGGGAGAGGTGCGAAGTACAATCGACAAAGTAATAGAGTAGAACAAATGGCAACAGAGGAACCTTGCTGAGTTCAGGTATCTTTATGATGCCCGGACCATTTCAAGGAGGCAATATGATATCAACACACAAGCGAAGCTGAATCACTTGTGTAATGCTGTGGCCGCTCTTAACCCCGGATACCCAACATTCATATAAGGACTGGAGGAATTGAGTGCTAGACAAGAAGAGATCCTAGCTAAGCACAAGGAGGATGAAAGAAATTATATTGTAAGGCTAGGATTCTGGAAGCCCAAGGACAAGAAAGCACAAGAAGGATCCTCCCAAAAGGGTGAAGGTGCCTCCTCCCCCTCCAAGAAGAAAGACAAAGGCAAAGGACCAATTAATTGAAGCTGAAGCTGCACAAGGTTGTTAAGTCCCATGGTTGACATTTCCTAAGTGGGATAATTGAGCTGGCGTGCCACGCATGATCATGCAAGTGGCGTGCCCAAGTGAAATATGTGAGCTGGCGTGCCACGCCTTCGACACCAAGTGGCACGCTGAGCTTTAGTTTGGGTATTCTTTGTGTATTGGCATGCCACGCCTGGACATTCAAGTGACACACCTTAGTGGGACTCTTGAGCTGGCGTGCCACGCCTTCGACACCAAGTGGCATGCCCAACTTTTGCTTTGCCTTCTTGTTCATTGGCGTGCCACGCCTGGTTGCTCAAGTGGCATGCCCAGATCTCATTAGCCTTCAACCCCTTCTTGGATTCTTGTACCAGCATGCAACGCCATGTTGCTCAAGTGGCACGCCCATTCAATTGTGGGTCTCATAGGCTTGGCGTGCCACACCTTGATCCTCAAGTGGCACGCCCAAGTAAATTCTGGAACTGGTGTGCCACGCCTTCGATACAAAGTGGCACGCCCTAGTGATGACTCTTCTAGGTAATGAATTGGCGTGCCACGCCCAGCTTCTGGCGTGGCACGCCCCTTTGATATTCTTCATTGTTGCTCTCTGGAATGTTGTACCAGCGTGCCACGCCCAGCTTCTGGCGTGCCACGCCAATACATTTTTGTGGTGTTTGTTCCAAGTGGCACGCCTGCTTCACACGCCCCACTTGTTTTGTTGTTTTCTTCCCATTTTTGATGTCTTTTTCACCTGAAATTTAACACAAACTCATTTCAAAGCAATGTACTATGATATTCATCAATTAAGGCATGAATTGCAATGATCAAATGAGATTATGCCTCTTTTATGGTCTTTTTTATGTAAAAAAAAGGGTAGATGATGTAAGTCATCAAGTTACCATAATTGTATGCTACGTTTGTGCTGTCACTGCTGCAGGGAGACCTTGGAATTGCTAGAATTGCAACTGTAAGCCATCTTCGATGATGTGGCTATCGTAGGAATGGTCGGAATTGTTGTCACTACTGCGAAATAAGAATAAAAGAGAGTTTGTCGCGTAGTTGAGTCGCGATTGAGGTAAGGGTTTTTACTTAAATTTATATTATTTCAAGAAATTGTCAAAAATCGATATCATTGTGAAGAATATATATTTTGTGAGTGTGTGAGTCTTATGAATTAAATTGGACTATTTTGAAGAAATGGATTAAAATTGATAACGGATTAAAAAGGAATTAAATGTTCCAATAATAAAATTAATTAGTAATATTGCTTGAAACCTCTTGGTGGGTGGATTAGGATCTGAACAACTTGTTTACTGTCCTAATGTGTGAAAATTTAATAACTTACAGATAATTAAAGTTAACAAGCCAGGAATATTCATGATGAGAATGGTTGGGTATTTGAAATGGTTGAGAAGGATTTGAGAGTGGTTTGATTCAGATGGAACTCTTAAAGGGTGAAAATATCTGAATTTTACGGGAGATTTTGCCAAAATTTTTATAACAGTTTGAACGAAATTAGAATAATAAAGAACATAAGAATTATTGTTTCTTATATAAAAATTAGATATGTTTGTGGAGTTTAATTTGATTAATACTGATTAAAGGGTCATGTTTTTGAGAATTTTTAGTGAATTTAAGGTAATGGGTGATTAAAATAAGCTTAACATGGGGTTGCGGTTAGTTTGATAACTTTGTTAAATCTAACCAGCTTTATTTGATTGAATTAACTTGTGAAGTTGTTTGGTAGATTAACTTATTTGAATTGATTAATAATAAAAAGTATCTATAAGTAATTAAAGTTAATTTGAAAAAGAAATGTAATTGATTAAAGATTTAAAAAGTTAATTAATTATCAACTTAAGAGTTATGGAAATATAAAGTGTGAATATGAGGTTTATGGTATAATAGATTGACTCAAACTAAAGTTTCTGGTGATGATTGTTAAAAGATAGATTTTTTGGACATTGAGTGATTGATTATTATGTTGGGTTACTTTAGTATGGCTAATTGGCTATGTCCAAGAGAATGGAGGATCTGAGTTGATATTGTATTTAAGGTTGGGAAATAGTAGAATATATGGTATGAGGTTGGTTGAATTTTAGAGAACTTTTAATGGTGGTTATGTCTATATTTTAGGGGAGGTTATTTTAAAATTTTTTCTAAGATTATAAGCAGGAGTACATAGCACAAATTTTGTATGAGTACATAGTACAAGTTTGTATGAGTGTGTATGTTAAGGTTGTCTTGAGAAATTGATTGAACAGGTGTTAAATGATTAGAAAAGGTAGAGAATTGATAAATGTATATTGAGGGAGCTTAGAAGTGGTATTCGAATGGTTTTGAACTGAATTGGAATCGGAATTTGTGAAAATGGTTATGCAGAAATTTTTGGGTAAAAATGGATTTTTGATGAAATTTGACTGGCCATAGCTTGGACCTTGGACCTCTAAATTCTGTGGAATTTGTTTTAAATAAAAATTGGATTTGTCTATTTTATGACATTCGAAAAAAGGCAGAAAATGATTTTTAACGAAAAAATTACGAACGTTTGAAAATCTGGTTTCAAAACTAAATTATGCAAAAGTTGCAGAAAATTGAGGTCATGGTATGCATGGCCCATGCATATGTAGGATGGGTGAAACAAAACTGCAATAATTTCATGCATGTTTCATGCGCACGCACAAAAATGGTGTTACGCGTGCGCACAAGGCATGCGTACCATGCATACGCAGGATGGGTGAAACGGAAGTGCAATAATTTCGTGCGAGTTTCATGAGCACGAACAAAAATGGTGTTGCGCGTGCGCACGAGGCATGCGTACACACAACCCGCATTCCATAACTGAATATTTTTTGTGCACGTGCCATGCGCACGCACAAAAGGAAACTCGCGTGTAAGCATGAGGCTTGCGTACATATGAATGTCCGGTTTTGCTAAAAATGTGATTTTTAGCTGTTTTGCCTATTGCATTCTACTTTTTTCCTTCTGTAATCTCTATTTGAGATCCGATAACTATTTTCTATGATTTGGAACGAATCTTATGCCTCTAAACTATTTTTTTAATGTTTCAAACTTTTATAAATCCTATAATGAGTACAGAGGGTAATGAGAATGAGATGATATGATTGAATGACGAGATTAAGTTAATTTGAGAGGATAATGAGAATGAGATGATATGATTGAATAACAAGATTGATTTGATTCAAGAGAATAGCGAGAAAGAGATGATATGATTGAATAACGAGATTGAGTTTATTCCAGAGGATAATGAGAATGAGATTGAGTTGATACGAGTGAATGAATAGAATGAGTTACTATGATTGAATGATGAGGCTGAGTTGATATGATTGAGTAATGAGAATGAGTTTATATGATTATATGATGAGAATGAGTTGATATGATTGGATTATGAGAATAAGTTTGGTCGATATTTTAGCTTCTAGAGTAGATGCAGGGATTGTGATTTTGTCTTGCTTGCTCCCTGTTGGTATTTGAGCTTCCAGAGTGGATGCAAGGATTGTGGTATTGTCTTGCTTACTCCCGGTTGGTATTTGAGCTTGTTGGTTGGAGGTGAAGACGGTGGTTTCATCCCGCTCACGGAGAGGCAAGTTGAGGATGAAGACGGTGGTTTCATCCCGCTCACAGAGAAGGTGGTAGGGCACTAATTTTCTCGATATTTGAAAGTGGTAGGGTACTAATTTCCCCAATATTTTTCCACACATTCACTCTTTGTCTGTATGGTGGTAAGACACTAATCACCTGATAAGATCCCCTTGGTGTTTGTTTCCAGAAGAAGGTGGTAGGGCACACTCTCGCAATTATAGACCTCCTGGATATGCGCAATAGAGAGACAATATCCGGGTTAGCTATCGGATGTGTCGGGTTCTGGAAGATTAACCGACATGTGAGCTCATTGCCAGTAGAACAGACATACATCATTTGCATTTGAGTATATTGTTTGGGTGTGTATCTTGTATTTAGCTTTCCTTATCAAATAAATGTATCTATATGTTAATTGAACTAATTGCTTTACATGTTATCACTATTTGTGAATTTTTTGTATTGTCTTATATATGTTTGCACAACTGAGAGATCCCTTATGCTGGTGGTGGTGATGTTGAGGGTTGTTCTTGATGATATGTGGTGATTGAGGTTTGTGAAAAAACTGAGAATAAATTGATAACATTGAAACTAAGCTTTGATATTGAATTATTAAAAATTAAGAAATTACGATATTAAGTTAGATGATGGCTTGTATCAGGAAGAACTTAGATTTAAAGATCACTAATATAGTTGAGATTTAGTTTATCTACTTTGATCGGAGTAGTAAGAACCATAGGCTTGAACTTTGTATGAATGGAGATTAGGATTGCCTAGCGGGATCATGTGGTTTTACCTAGTTTCTATTTGGAATTATTGTCCTGCTGAGAACCTTGTAAGGGATGAGTTCTCACCCGTTTTGAGAATTATTACTTTTCAGATGCAGGTCCCGACGCTTTTCAGTGTGCCAGGAGGTTTATTTGGAAGGACAACGAAGAAGACCTTTTATTCTGCTTTAATTTTAGACTCTCTTCTTTTGGAAACTCTTATATTATGCACTTGTTTTGAAGACTTGCCTTTAGAGGCTTATGATGTATTTTGGAGAGATAGGTTATGTATATCCAACTGTTTTACTGTTGTAACTCTAGCCGGCCTAATCATGGTGAGCTGAGACAAGTAGATATATATCTTTACTCTTATCCTTCCTTTGAGCTTTTGATCATCTACGTTTTCTGACGCGCTTATGTTTACCATCGAGTGTGAATGATTGGCAAATTATCTTGCTTTGAAGTTTTAAATCTTTTCATAGGTATTCCTTTCTATACATAAGTATTTATATACAACTTGAGTCGTAGTACCAAACCATAATTGAATTATGACTTAAGTATAAGACAATGAATGGTAGGGTGTTACAACCATGGTTCTAAAAATTGGATCAGACCGGCCGGTTGAATCAGTTCAACCAGGAACTGGCAGTAATAGCGGTGTGGTTTGGTGCTTTTAACCGCTAGGAAAAGAACTGCTTGTAAACTGTTGAATTGGTCGAGAACCGGTCGGTTGGACCGGATCGGTAACCGGCCGGTTCATAGAAAACGACGCCGTTTTGTTTATTTGTAAAAAAAACAAAACCCAGAACCATTCGCGAACAACCCCCCTTTCTTCCCCCAATCATTTGTGCAAGCCCTGGCCTATCTGAAGCAAAGGAAAACCCTAGCCGTTCATTGTGCCGCCGTCCCCAAGTCAACAGTGTCTCTGCTTCTTCCTCTTCCCCCTGTCCCTGTCTGGAACCCAGGTAGCTCGGCACGTCGTCCCTATCTTTGTTGGCTTCTCTGTTCGTGGCTTGGAGTAACTCGCCATCAGGTCGCCGCTTGCCGGTTGTAAGAACCAGAATTCTGATGAATAAAATCATTTAAATGCCCAAATTAAATTCCAGAAAGTTAGGATGAGAATTTAGGGATTTAAATATGATTTTCGGACTCAGTAGGTCCTTCCGAGTCAGAAAATGTGTTTTCTGCGAAAAACTGTGAAAAATTGTGAACCAGTAGTCGAACCAGTTAAGCCGGTTCAAGTCTGCTGGGTGCTGCATGAGAAGCAGTGAAAACAGCCGAAAACCTTAGAAAAATATTAGAGATGGAAAATCGGGCGTTAATTTTATAGATTTGGCCCGAAGTTGGACCAAACGGGTTAAAAACGCTAACGGGTTGAACCAGGCCCAAATTGGGCCAAGTCCAACATATATAAAGGTTCATTAATGAACCCAAACACTCATAACACACTCAAACACACACACACTCAGCTGAAGAGAAGGGGAAGAAGAGAAACCCTTGAGCACTATTCACTTCAATCTTTCCAAGCTAATATCTTGAGCTATGGTGCTCTAATTTACGTGCTGTTAGCGGCTACGCGTTCTTTGTGAAAAGCTCTACAAAACCCTTGTAAAAAACTGGTAAGGAAAGTTCAAATCTTCCCAGTTCCTCTCCTCTAAATTTCGAGTTTTTAGGGCTTTGGGTTAAATGAGTTTTTGTGATTTTGGATGTTTAGGTTTGCTCTAATCCTTGCTTAGCATTGGTTTTTTTTCTTATTATTATTCTTTATACACATACTTGTTATGGTTTCATCGCCATTATTATATTACCTTGTTCTCCTTTCTCATTTTTTTTCTTCTCCTTCCACCTTCTCTTCACCCGGCCGTAATTAATTATCACCAAGTATTATTATCGCAACTTTCAATCTTGTCTATCACTTTGATTTATAACTATCTATTCTGTTAACTTTTATGAGTTGTTGAAGTTTTGTTAAAAGAAGTAAGACATAAAGCATTTAATTTTTTTTTTCAAATTATCAAAATTTGATGTCAATAATCCTAAAAAACAATATCAAAATATATTACTTTTAACTAAAATAATAAAAAAATACATAATTGTAAGTTTTTAAACTAATAATTATAAATTTAAGTCGCAATTTAATATAGTACATTGGGACAAAAAGGCAACCATTGCTATTCATATTTGACTGCTATTATCTAAGTTTTACATTTATTTTATTGTGCACATTAATTTAAGTGTACTTTATTATTTTATTTTACATGTTTTGAAATAATGCCATTGTATTATAAGGATGAGATTAACTTTCATAATCTAATGCGAATCTTTTTATTATTTTATTTGTTATTTGAATACTATCTATTTAAAATAGTTACTTAAAGTGAAACACTATATAAAGAGAGATAAAAAAAACTTTTAGATTTATCGTTCTGGTTTGCTTCTTATTAATCCTCACTTAATATACTCAAATTTAATGGCTTTGATGGTAGTGAATTTTTGTAATTAGTTAAAAAATTTTAACTTTTTCTTTCTCTCTCTCTCCGATCTTGAACAAACTCAATTTTATTATTAAATAGTTTTTTAAGTTCAGACTTCAGAATATTTTTTAACTTTTTGTATAAAGGTTAGACTTAATAAATTACCAAAATTCAAACTTATTTTCTTAAACTACTTCTTGATCGTATAATTAGAATCGTTTAAACGGAAGATCATTAGACCCTTAAAATTTTTAAAGTAAAAGAAAAATATAATAAAATAAATTAATTAAAAAATCTATTAAAATAAAATGGTTTACAAAATAGAATATATATATACAGACTTCAGAATATTTTTAACTTTTTGTATAAAGGTTAGACTTAATAAATTACCAAAATTCAAACCTATTCTCTTAAACTACTTCTTGATCGTATAATTAGAATCGTTTAAACGGAAGATCATTAGACCCTTAAAGTTTTTAAAGTAAAAGAAAAATACAATAAAATAAATTAATTAAAAAATCTATTAAAATAAAATGGTTTACAAAATAATAAATTAAAACTTACATTACATGACTCATGAGTTAGACAAATAAAGAGAAGAAAATAATTATAAAGGTTGAAATAATAAAAAATGTATAACATAATTTTTATTTTGTCACATTTAAATGTTATTATATGTAAATCTAATAATTAATAAAAAATAATATTATCTAATGTAAAATAGATTAAAAATAAAAAGAGATTAACAAAATCAATTAACAAAATTCTAAAAAATTAATTAACAAAGTTTTTATATTGCTACATTTGTTGTGTTATATGTCGAACTAATAATTAATAAAAATAATATTATCCAATATAAAATAGATTATAAATAAAAAAAATTAACAAAATATGCGTGAGAATTTTTTATTCTGTCATTGATAGGTGTAGATTTTTTTGTATTTTTTATATGTTAACCATGTGACAAACAAATAATATTAAATTAATTAATTTTTTTGCAATATAATTTAAAAAATTAATAAATGTCAAATCAAGTATTCTGTATAATTAAATATCAAATTCAATACTCTACATAATGAATAGCTTAGATAGTTTAGGAAATTAACATATTAATGTTTTTAACTAATCTTTGATGGGTGCGAATTTTCTTGCGTCCTATATATATGCCAATCAAATAACTTAGCCAATATGTAAAATAAATAATATTGTGGTAGACAAAATTAATAATTTAATTTATTTTCAAAATAAATATTTATGTATTCAAATTTTGAACATAATACTCTACATAATCAATATTTAAAAAATTAAAAAAATATTATTACAAAGTAATTTAAAAAAAATAAGTTAATAAAATATTTATAGAACTCTTTCATTCAATTACTGATAGGTAAGGACATATAAAAAACATAAAACACATATCAAATAAAAAGAAACTGTTTTTTTTTTCTGCATCAAATTGATAAGACAAAAAAATATTTCTTTCTACATTAAATTTATAAAAAAAGGACATAGTGGTATTTTCATATGTCAAAAGTTGAGAATAAATTAAAAAGGCAGATAAATGATTGAAAATATAGATTAGATAAGTAAACTAAAGAGAAGAAAAGATATAAGTGGATGTTATATGTGAAAATAGTAACCGCTGTAAGTCTAAATGAAATTAATAACTGCAGTTGACGAAGGCAATGAAAGAAGACGAAGGCGATGAAAGAAGACGAAGGCGAGAGTGTTGAAGAAAGGAGAATAATAGAATAGCAAGAAAAAATACAGAAAAGTAAAAACTAAACTACTGAAAGGATAACGTACTCAAAACAAAAGGATATAAATTAAAATTAATATAAGATTAAACAAAATATGAACATGATAAAGAATGAAGACAATGACAGAACAAACGATATAAACTAAAACTAACATAGAATTAAACAAAGCATGAAGATGATGAAGAATGTGAAGATATTGATATTCATACCAGTCCATTTTCTTTTTATTTATTAGCAATTTACAGACTGTCTTACATTTTTTAAAACTGTCATTTTAGTGGGAAGTTATTGGATTTTTCAAAATAAATTTTATGTCTATTTTGTCATTATAATTTAGTTTCCAAAATAGTTTATTGTAGGATTAATATAGTCCAAAAAATTGGACACCAAAATCATAGTCAACTCTCTGTATTGGCTCTATATATTGTTGTTAGACGTATAATATATATATAATAAATTAAAACTTACATGGCTCATGAAATAGAAAAATAAAGAGAAGAAAATAATCATAAAGGTTGAAACAATAAAAAAATGTATACAATAGTTCTTATCTTGCCACATTTAAATGTTATATGTCAATCTAATAATTAATAAAAAATAATATTATCTAATGTAAAATAGATAAAAAATAAAAAAGAAATTAATAAAATCAATTAACAAAATTAATAATTTAATTTAGTTTTAAAGTAAATATTTGTGTATTCAAATTTCGAACATAATACTCTACATAATCAATATTTTAGAAAATTAATTTCGAACATAATACTCTACATAATCAATATGTTAGAAAATTAAAAAAAATTATTACAAAGCATTTAAAAATAATTAACAAAATATTTATGAAACTTTTCATTCAATCATTAATAGTCAAAGACATATAAAAAAATAAAAACAGATATCAAATAAAAAGAAACTATTTTCTTTCTGCATCAAATTGATAAGACAAAAAAAATTATTTTTTTTACATTAAATTGATAAAAATAAAAGGAGATACAGTACTATTTTCATACGTCAAAAGTTGGGAATAAATTAAAAAAGCATAGAAATGACTGAAAATATAAATTAGATAAGTAAACTAAAGAGAAGAGATAAAAGTGAATGTTATGCAAGTGGGAAGTTAATAGAAGTAACAAAACTGTTTTTATTTTAGTGGGAAGTTATTAGATTTTTTAAAACAAATTTTATGTCTATTTTGTCCTTATAATTTGCTTTATTAAATAGTTTATTGTAGGGTTAATATAGTCCAAAAAAATTGGACACCAAAGTCATGGTCAACTCTCTGTATTGGCTTTATATATTGTTATATATATATATATATACTCTTATCCTTTCTTCAAGCTTTTGATCATCTATGTTTTCTGACGCGCTTATGTTTACCATCGAGTGTGAATGATTGCCAAATTATCTTGCTTTGAAGTTTTAAATATTTTCACAGGTATAAGAAAATGAATGGTAAGGTGTTACAACCATGGTTCTAAAAATTGGATCGAACCAGCCGGTTGAATCGGTTCAACCAGGAACCGGCAGTAATAGTGGTCTGGTCTGGTGCTTATAACTGCTGGGCAAAAAACCATTGTAAACTGCTGAATTGGTTGAGAACCGGTCGGTTGGACCGGACTGGTAACCGGCTGGTTCATAGAAAATGACGCCGTTTTGTTTATTTGTAAAAAAAATAAAACATACAACCATTCGTGAACAACCATCCTTTCTTCCCCCAATCATTTGTGCATACCCTGGCCTATCTGAAGCAAAGGAAAACCCTAGCAGTTCATTGCACCGCCTTCCCCAGGTCCTCAGCGCCTCTGCTTCTTCCTCTTCCCCCTGTCCCTGTCCAGAACCCAGGTAGCTCGGCACGTCGTTCCCATCTTCGTTGGCTTGGAGCAGCTCGCTATTGGGTTGCTGCTTGTCGGTTGTAAGAACCGGAATTTTCACGAATAAAATCATTCAAATTGCCAAATTAAATTCTAGAAAGTTAGGATGAGATTTCGGGATTTAAATATGATTTTTGGACTCAAAAGTTCCTTTTGAGTCAGAAAATGTATTTTTTGCGAAAAACTGTGAAAAACTGCGAACCGATAGACGAACCGGTAAAACCGGTCAAGTCTGGTGAGTGTTGCGCGAGAAGCAGTGAAAATAGCCAAAAATCTTAGAAAAATATTAGAGATGGAAAACCGGGCATTAATTTTAAAGGTTTGGCCCGAAGTTGGGCCAAATGGGCTAAAAATGCTAATAAGTTGAACTGGGCCAAAGTTGGGCCCAAGTCCAACATATATAAGGGTTCATTAATAATGAACCCAAACACTCATAACACACTCAAACACACACACACTCAGCTGAAGAGAAGGGGAAGAAGAGAAACACTTAAGCACTATTCACTTCAATCTTTTTAAGCTAATATCTTGAGCTACGGTGCTCCGATTTACGTGCCGTCAGTGGCTTCACGTTCTTTGTGATAAGCTCTACAAAACCCATGTAAAAACTGGTAAGGAAAGTTCGAAATCTACCTAGTTCCTCTCCTCTAAATTTCGGGTTTTTAGGGCTTTGGGTTAAATGAGTTTTTGTGATTTTGGATGTTTAGGTTTGCTCTAATCCTTGCTTAACATTGGGTTTTTGCTAACGAATCTGTTGGAAAAGGTAAGAGCCACTAAACCCTTGTGATATTATGTTAAATGGAACCCTAAGTTGATTTTGTGGTGATTTATATGTGTATAGCTTGATTATTGTGAGTTTGGAGCTTGTTGGTGTTTGTGGGAGTTACATTGGTGGTTGGAATTTGGTTGAAAATTCATTTGGTTTAAAAAGGGAATTGGCCAAGGTATGGTTTTGGTTTTCTCTATGTAGTATATAATATTCATGGACACTTAGGCTAGTAACCCATAGGATAGGATTGGATTTGAATGGTTGATGAGTTGTTGGATGCTATTGTATGATGATGTATGATGAAATGATGATTTTTTAGTTTGATATTGATAATTGATAGTGGTATGATGAGGATGAATGATTTATGAAAAGTTGGGGAGTGAATTATGTTGATAAATGTGATATTGATGTTAATTGATTGGGAATATATTAATGAGGTTTGATTATATGTGATATATTAATGTGGAGATTGAGGATGAGGAAAGTTGGAGAAATATATGGTAAGCTTGGTGCAATATGCCATAGAGTGTCAATTTTGATGAGAATTGGTGTTTGGAATGGTTTAATTTGGTTTTGGTTGTGGTTTATAAAGAAATTGAGGAAATTGTGATTTTGGGTAAAAGTTGAATTTTGGTGAACTTTGTTTGATCATAACTTTTTCTTCAGTTTTCAAAATTGGTTGAAATTTGTTTAAAATTAAAAATCTTTGAAAACCCTTTCAATCAATATAAAGTTTGTGAAATTTGGAATTTTGTAGAGGAAGTTATGATCATTCAAAGATGGTGTTGAAAATCTGAAATTCTGCAAAATTACAGAATTTTTATGTTTCCTGGTGTGTGCGCACGCACACTCTGCGAAAATTGTGACCTGTGCACATGCACAGACCTGTGCGTCCACACATGCAGAGGCAGGCAGTCTTCTTGTAGCGTTGGCACAGCTTGTGCGTGTGCAAACCAATGAAAAATTACAACCTGTGCGTACGCACAGGCCTATGTGAATGCACACGTTGGGGAGGCCAGTTTGTTGGGGGTGCTGGCACAGGTTGTGCGAGTGAACAGACCTTTTGTGTTTTGACACCTGTGTGTACGCACAGTTTTAAAAATTTTCTAGGTGTGCGCACGCACACCCCTGTGCAGACGCACGCCCTGTTTCTTAAATTTTGCTTTGTTTTCAACTATTCCACCTTCCTGACGAGGTTGCAAGCTTCTATAATACCTTTTTAAGACTTTTGGGCATATTTTTGGATAATCAAATATAGGAAAAGATTTAAGGGTTTTAGACGCTATTATTTGGGAATTTAGAAAACGGAGAACTAGGCTTCTGGCGTACTGAAGGTGGTTCAATATTATGTGATGAATGGTTGATGGATGAGATGAGGATTAGGGAACTGTTGAGTTTGGAACTGAAATGTGAATGATTAGTGAATCGAAAAGAGTCGAAGACTTTGAATTAAGTGATGGATCCATCTTTTACTAAAAATGTTTTTGAAAATCACTGCACTACTTTTTTATTGAGATTATGAGACGCTATGCGCCCGGCTGGGGCCGAGGATGGATCCCGCCTGTCGAGGTAGCGGCGGCAGCGTAAGGGCAGTGGTTCATCCCGCGTGTGTTTAGATGTGAGGTCGGTGGCAATAGATCCCGCTCGCATCCCTTCGGATCATCAGAGCGTACAGGCGCAAAACGCTGGATAGTGAACCTAGACAGTAAAAACAGCTTATACAAGTTTTGTTCTCTCAGATACAAGCCTCAAGGCGAAACAAAATACAAAAGTGAGAGACATAGTTTAAAATAAATCAAAAGATCCAAAAGGAGTATCCAAATTCTCCGCTTCTGTCACTAACCAGACAACTTACTATGGTGGGTTATGACCTACATCTGAAAACAACAACAGAAATATGGTATGAGAATCGGAGGTTCTCAGTATGGTAATAGTGCCCAGTGATGTAGGATATAAAACCCTGGGACGCCAAAGGAAATCCTAGACTCCATATCCATAACAAGAATTCAAGCTTAAAGCGTTCTAAACCAAATAAGCATAATAGGTAAAACCTTAACAAAACTTAAAACCATAGCACCATAAAAGGGTAATCTATCTTAGGGGATTTCTAATCTAATCAAACACCGCTGTCCCACAGCCTTCACCAACCGATCCTCCATGCGATCCCATCGCCACCGCCATCCGAACCTCCTCAATCCCAGTAAAAGCACAAGTATATACAATACAAGTAAAACACAAGTAGAAGCATATATAGCAAATAAAACAAATAGCAATTAGACATATTATACAGATTGGGAAAACAATATCAAGTCGGCAAAGTATACAAACAGGTAGAAAATGCATATGATGAATGCCTGCCCTACTGGCTGTGATATCACATTGTCGGTTTAACTGCCAACCCGACACATCTCCATGGAGATGTTGCCCTTTGGATTCATGGTGTGGGAACCCCCGACATATAGTGCTCGGATCACTATCTAGGGTTTTGTGCCTGTACGCTCTGATGATCCAAAAGGATGCGAGTGGGATCTATTGCCACCGACCTCACATCTAAGCGCACGTAGGACGAACCACCGCCCTTACGCCGCCGCCGCTACCTCGACAGGTGGGATCCAACCTCGGCCCCTGCCGGGCGCATAGCGTCTCATAATCTCAATAAAAAAGTAGTGCAGTGGTTTTCAAAAACATTTTTAGTACTAGATGGATCCATCACTTCATTCAGAGTCCTCGACTCTTTTCAATCCACTAATCATTCACATTTCAGTTCTGAACTCAACAGTTCCTTAATCCTCATCTCATCCATCAACCATTAATCAAATAATATTGAACCACCTTCAGTACGCCAGAAGCATAGTCCTTCATTTTCTAAATTCCCAAATAATAGCGTCTAAAATCCTTAAATCTTTTCCTATATTTGAGTATCCAAAAATATGCCCAAAAGTCTTAAAAAGGTGTTATAAAAGCTTGCAACCTCATCGGGAAGGTGAAATAGTTGAAAACAAAGCAAAATTTGAGAAACGGGGCGTGTGCATCCACACAGGGGTGTGTGTGCGCACGCCCAGGAAATTTTTAAAAGTGTGGGTACACACAGGGATGTGCGTACGCACAGGTGTCAAAACTCAAAAGGTCTGTTCATTCGCACAACCTGTGCCAACGCCCCCAACAGACTGGCCTCCCAACATGTGTGTTCGCATAGGTCTGTGCGTACGCACAGGTTGCAATTTCCAATTGGTGTGTGCGCGCACAAGCTATGCCAGCGCTGCAAGCAGACTGCCTGCCTCTACGTGTGCGGATGCACAGGTCTGTGCGTGCGCACAGGTCACAATTTTCGCAGAGTGTGCGTGCGCACACGCCAGAAAATATAAAAATTCTGTAACTTTGCCGAATTTCAAATTTTCAACACCATCTTTGAATGATCATAACTTCCTCTACAAAATTTCAAATTTCACAAACTTTATATCAATTGAAAGGGTTTTCAAATATCTTTAATTCTAAACAAATTTCAACCAATTTTGAAAACCAAGGCAAAAGTTATGATTAGACAAAGTTTACCAAACTTCAACTATTACCCAAAATCACAATTTCCTCAATTTCTTTATAAACCACAACAATTCTCATCAAAATTAACACTCTATGGCATATTGCACCAAGCTTACCACATATTTCTCCACCTTTCCTCATCCTCAATCTCCACATTAATATATTACATATAATCAAAGCTCATTAATGTATTCCCAGTCAATTAACATCAATATCACATTTATCAACATAATTCACTCCCCAACTTTTCACAGATCGTTCATTCTCATCATACCACTATCAATTATCAATATCAAACTAAAAAATCTTCATTTCATCATATATCATCATATAATAGCATCCAACAACTCATCAACCATTCAAATGCAATCCTATCCTATGGGTCACTAGCCTAAGTGTCCATGAATTTTATATACTACATAGAAAAAATTGAAACCATACCTTGGCCGATTCCCTTTATGAACCAAATGAGCTTTCAATGAAATTCCAACCACCAATGTAACTCCCACAAGCACCAACAAGCTCCAAACTCACAATAATCAAGCTATACACATATAAATAACCACAAAATCAACCTAGGGTTCCATTTAAACATAATATCACAAGGGTTTAGTGGCTCTTACCTTTTCCAACAGATTTGATAGCAAAAATCCAATGCTAAGCAAGGATTAGAGAAAACCTAAATATCCAAAACCACAAAAACTCATTTAACCCAAATCCCTAAAAACCAAAATTTAGAGGAGAGAAACTGGGAAGATTTCGAACTTTCCTTACCAGTTTCTTACATGGGTTTTGTAGAGCTCTTCACAAAGAATGCGTAGATGCTAACGGCACGCAAATCGGAGCACCGTAGCTCAAGATATTAGCTTGGAAAGATTGAAGTGAATAGTGCTCAAGGGTTTCTCTTCTTCCCCTTCTCTTCAGCTGAGTGTGTGTATGTTTGGGCGTGTTATGAGTGTTTGGGTTCATTAATGAACCCGTATATATGTTGGACTTGGGCCTAACTTAGGCCCAGTTCAACCCGTTAGCATTTTTAGCCCGTTTGGCCCAACTTCGGGCCAAACTTTTAAAATTAACGCCCGGTTTTCCATCTCTAATATTTTTCTAAGGTTTTCGGATGTTTTCACTGCTTCTCGTGCAGCACCGAGTAGACTTGAACCGGTTTAACCGGTTTGACTGCCAATTTGTGGTTTTTCACGGTTTTTCGCAAAAAATACATTTTCTGACTCGGAAGGACCTACTGAGTCCGAAAATCTTATTTAAATCCCCAAATTCTCATTCTAACTTTTCGGAATTTAATTTGAGCATTTAAATTATTTTATTCATGAAAATTCTGGTTTTTACATCCTCCACTCCTTAAAAAGATTTTCGCCCTCGAAAATCTGAACCACACGATATATATATATATATATATATATATATATATATATATGTATGTATGTATGTATGTATGTATGTATGTATGTATGTATGTATGTATGTATGTACATATTCCCCATGAAGCATCCTACTTTCAGCATTACCAATCCAACAAGTTGCCATCGCACCTCTTTCTCTAATTCCTAAGTATGCTCTCCAACTTCTGCTCTTCTCCAAGCACCCTTAACCAATGAAACTCCCTTTCCTCGCAGCTTCTTCACATGGGTGTCATTGGTTCTTACTGGTGTCTGATGACAAGTCATTTTATGCTAGTTTTACATGCATTTTTCATTAGTTTCATTAGGTTTTATGCACATTCTTGCACAATAAGTAAGTGATTTGGAGTGGATTTTCATGATTATGTTAAATCAATCAACCATCATTTATTTGACACAAAAACATAGGGTTTATGCTAGAATTAATTGACTTTATGAATGATGCAGAGACCTTGTGAATTTGGTGATGCTTTGACATGTTTGTTTGGTTGCTTGCAGGTGAAGAAAGGAGAAACATAGGGGTAGCGTTCACTTAATGAACGTAGCGTTCATTAAGTGAACGCCCATGAAGAGAAGAGGGCAAGGCAACAAGGAGCCAAGGCGCAACACAAAGCTAGCGTTAATTAAAGTGAATGCTACGTTCACTTTTGTGAACTTTTTCGTGCTCTTGGCCAAGGAAAGCAAAGCGCTGAGTAGCGCTCAACAAAGCAAACGGAGCGCTCATCAAGGGAGAGCGCTAGGAGAGTGCATCAGCGCATCCAAGGCAACACAAGGAAGTAGCACTCAAAGCAAGTGAACGCCAAGTTCACTTAAGTGAACCTTTTCGGGCATATGGCCTATAAAGAAAACACTCAACCAAGGGAGCAAAGGCCAGCGCCAAGGCTCGAAGGGGGAGCGCTCGATCAAGACAAGCAAACCAAAGTGGCGTTCAAAAGTTCCAATGCCACGCTCACTCTTGGCAATGTTTTTGTGCCTCTCATCCAAGGAAAGCTGGGCTCAAAGCAAACCAAGGAGGTAGCGTTCAAAGAAGTGAACGTTCGAAGAGGGAGCACCAAGGGAGCAACGTAGCGCTCAAAGAGGGAGCACCAAGGGAGCAAAGCCAATGTTCAAAGAGTGAATGTAGCGTTCAAAGAGTGAATGCTATGGGCAAGGAGGATTGGCACGTGACAAGGCACACAATGCTAAGTGAACTTAGCGTTCACAAAAGCCAACGGAGCGCTCCACTGGAGCATGCCTCCAACCCATTTTCAATAAAATACCATCTGGATCCATTGCTTCTTCAAATCCAAAATCAAAAGGCCCATTTCAAGATCTAAAGACCAAAATAGAAAGTGTAAAAATATGATCAAATTAAATTTGTAAAGAACTTTTAGCTCATTTTAGTTTTCACTTTTAATTTTCACTTGTTTTGAATTTAGGAATTGGGATTAGATATAGTTTGCTTTCTATTTTCATTTTCTTCTTTCTGCAGCTTCTACTTTCTGTATTGGGTTTTTGAATTCAAATTGAAGAACTCCATTGAATTTCATGATCTGAGAATCATCTTTGCTTTCCTTTCATTTAGTTCTGAGAACTAGAGAATTGGATCAAGATCTTCTTTGCTGTTTTCATTTTCATCTTTTCTGCAATTTCTTTTCTGTTTGGTCAAGGGAGTGATTGAGATCTAGATATACTTTCTAATCTCTTTGCTCTTCTTTGATCTTTAATTTCTCTTTTAGAATCTCATAATTGAGCTAAGTTTTCTGATGCATGAAAACTTGTCTCTCAACAAATTTTCCTACGACAAGTATACCGAATTGTCGTCAAGTAAAACTCACAATAGAGTGAGGTCGAATCCCACAGGGATTGATTGGTCAAGCAACTTTAGTTAGAAGAATATGCTAGTTGAGCTAAACAGAATTGAGATTGAGATGCAGAAATTTAAATGACTAGAAAGTAAATAACAGAAATTAAAGTGCAGAATCTTAAATGGGGAGTTGGGGTAATGAGCAGGAAATTAAATGGCAGAAAGTAAATAGAATGGGTAAGATCAGAAATGGGGAGATCATTGGGTTTAGGAGATGTTGCATTCTCCGGATCAAGTTCATTCTCATCTCTTCCTCAATCAATGCAGTCATTAATCTCCTTGGCAATCTTAAGTGATTGGATCCCAATTCCTTGGCAATCCAATCTCTCTAAGCTTGAACAATTGCCCAATTCCTTGATTTAATTGCTCATGGGAAGAGATGAAAGTGTGGTTTAAGATCGAAAGCTTTCTAGTAAGATCAAGAGAAAAGAAAGAAGAAGAAGAATGAAAACTATAATTGATCCATCAAATTACAACAGAGCTCCCTAACCCAATGAAAGGGGTTTCATAGCTCTAGGAATGAAAAATGGCAGAAAAGAAGAATCCATCCTAGAAGTACAGAAAAGTAAATATGCAGAGAGTAGTTCCCAAAAGTGCTAAGCTTCTCTTTAGTTCAAAACTACTCCTATATATACTATTCTTTATGCTCTTCTAGTGAGTTCTTCAAGTCTTGGATGTGGGCTCTGGACCTTGAGTTAAAGCAATTCTCATCTTTAGTGGGCCCAGCTTGCATAGAAATATGAATTAGGCTTGGGCATTTAGTGAGATTAACGTTGAGTAACATTTTGGGCGCGAGAACGTTAGTGGCATTTACTTTTTTCACTAACGTTCCACCCTTATATACCCACGTTAATTCCAACGTTAGTAATCTTAACGTAAATACTAACGTTTCTTACTCAATCCTTGGCCAACGTTAATGGGACTCACTTTTCCCATTAACATTGGCTTGTGCCCCTTTTCGCAAACTTTAATGGGAATCACTTTTCCCATTAACGTTGCTTGCCTCTTGCCCCTACATTAGATCTCACGTTAGCTTGGCTAACGTAGCTCTTAACGTGGGTATCTATCACCTTCGAGAGCGTTAGTGACACTCACCTTTGTCACTAACACTACAATTGCCTTAAGTCCCTACGTTAGAACCCACGTTAACTAAGTTAACGTGGCTCTTAACATAGCAATGAAGCCATCTTCCAACGTTAGTGACAAAAGTGAGTGTCACTAACGTTGGTTCTTTGAATTCAACTCCACGTTAACTTTCACGTTAACAATCTTAACGTGAGAGTTAACGTAGGCAATGCTAATGATCCAACATTAGTGACAAAAGTGAGTGTCACTATCGTTGGCGTTGTTAATCCTCTTCCACGTTAGAGTTCACGTTAACTAAGTTAACGTGACTCTTAACATGGGGCATTGCCTAGTTTCTCAACTTTAGTGATGTTCACTTTTACCACTAACGTTGAGGAGAAACGTTGTTGGAGTTCATGTTTTTCGTTAACATGGAGTCTTCTTTTTCTTCTACGTTAAGTACCACGTTAACTTAGTTAACGTGGCTCTTAACGTAAGCTATGAATGGCTTCACAGGCGTTATTGGTGATCACTTTTCTCATTAACGTTGCAAGCTCTTTGCCATCCTACGTTAGTAGTCACGTTAACTAAGTTAATGTGAATGCTAACGTGGTTCTTCCATGCTTCATTTGTCCTAAAATCAAGCTATTAAAGTGCATCAAAGCTTTAGCCATAGTCATGAGATTATGCATCATCAAGTTATCATGCTATTCTGGCAAAAATCTCATGAAATCATGCAAAATTCACAATAGTTGCTTAAATGAAGGTGTAAGTGTATTTTCACCCAAAACTTGCCTTATTCACTAAGAAAATGCATGAAACTACCCTAAAACAGTAAAGAAAAGGTCACTGAAACTGGCCTAGATGCCCTGGCATCACAACACCAAACTTAAAGCTTGCTTGTCCCTAAGCAAGTACTTAAGCATAAGAAAAATGAAATGAAAGAACAAGAAGATAAAATGGAAGTAGCATTCCTGGTTCATTGAGTTTCATGCATAGCAACTTAGGTTCTTTCCTTTTAGGTTTCAAGCCTTTATCAAATCCCTAGTCACTCTGTTGATTGCATCCCTTGAGGCTTCTTTCTTATTGATCCTTCTCTTTTTTTTTTAAAGTTTATTTTTCTTTTTGCTAGGTGCTTTGTAAGAGGGCGACTCTTTATGATAAGCTTTCAGCCAACACTCCCAAACCAGTTGGTTTTAGGGTGCTAGGTGTTAAGACACCCCTAAGGACTTACTCCCTCAAGTCTCTTTGCCTCATACATACACACCACAGGCACATGGTTTGTTATTTTTCGTTCTTGAGGCCTTGGTGTCCAGCACCTCTTTGGGTTACTAAGTGCTCTGTAACAAGGGTTACTCTTGATAGTAGACTTTCAGCTGATAATCCCGGATTAGTTAATCCAAGTTACCAAGTGATAAGGCACCCCTAAGAGCTTATTCATCCAAGTATATCCCTTGTACATAAACACCACAGACACATCCCTCAATTTTGAAACCCTTGGTGCCTAGCATTGTTTCTTATTGTGTTCCCTTTCTTATTTTCACTTGTATTACTCTTTTTTCTTTTCTTGTTAGGATCTTATTGGTTAGCTAGCCTCAAAGAATGTGTCTCAAACATAGGACTTAGGATGGATAGTTGCTTTCTTTCCTTTCTTGGTGAACCAACTTAGCTTACTAATCATCCTACCACAAACATTCAGAATGCACTTCACAAAATGACTCCACTCTTGTTCTTCCCATAACATTTTCTTTTAGATAAACTTAGAGAGATAAGCATACAAGTAAGGAAGATGAAAGTGAGCATTCAAGACATTAGGGTCAGTAACATAGACCTAAGCAATTAAACTTAAATGCATAATTGAAAATTCTAAACTACCATGGAAGCATGTTCCATTTCATACATGATTTTCCTTATTTAAAGCTTTGAAAAAGAAGGTAAACTAAGAAGGAACTTCACCACCTTTCACTTGTTGATGTGCTCATTCTTCTTCTGTGATTGATTAATTTCCTGCAACACTATTGAAAGTTGCTTGTTCTCCAAGCACTTGAAAAAGGGTCAGCATGCATGTGTGCTCGTGGGCTTCAGAACTTAACTTGGTGTGTGAACACCAAACTTAGTTCTTTGCTTACTTGACAATTTGGATGCATGTAAGAACCTTGTGTACTTTTTATTAAGAATAACTATGGGCTAAAAAGATAATCTATGTTTTAGAGGTTAAGCCTCTGTCAAGTAAGTTCTCTAATTGCTAGAGGAATGCTTCATCACTAAGGGTTGCACTGCACTCTTCGTCTGGAATTTTGGTGGAACACCAAACTTAGAGCCCTATATTCACCCTTGAATTATTTTTGGGTGTGCAACACCAAACTTAGCTCCTCACACTATAGAGAATTTAACTTGAAAAAAAATTTTATTGAAAGACTTATGAGAAGAGAATTACCTCAGGTTGGGTTGCCTCCCAACAAAGCGCTTCTTTAGCGTCACTAGCTTGACGTTTGGTTCTTGTCAAGGTGACTGATAGTGCTTGAAGTCCTCCCCTCTTGCAGTGAACCTATGTCCATTAGCTTTGTTGATACCATATGCTCTAAGGACATGATTTTATTGATGGTATATACTGGGGGAAGCTGAGATGGAATAGTGGGGAGGTGAGGTGGTATAGATGGAAAGTATGTAGAAATCACTTCATCACCTGGTGAGAAATATTTTGTAGGAATTTTCTTATTTCTCCATTCCCTTGGAACTTTTTTTTTGTTTCCATTGATGTTGTCTTATTTTCTATGGATTCTTTTTCTAGTGGATTCTTGTTATTGATCTTGCATGACTCTGATGGTTCTGGTTTCCTTTAGATTACCTTTGAATGTTGTTCTTCCTGACTATATGGCTTTCCAACCAATGGGGCTTCCAATTGTGTTGTTTCTGCTTCACTGCTTATTTCTTGCATCAATGCTTCCTTGGCTGGCTCCTCTATCAACTCTCTGTTATCATGATCTGATTCTTGTGAGGGTTTATAGACATTGAAAGTGAGCTGCTCATCATGTATTCTCAACACTAACTCTCCTCGTTCTACATCTATGAGTGCTCTAGCTGTGGCTAGGAAGGGTCTTCCCAGAATGATGGGGTAAATAGGATTCTCATCCATTTCCAGAACAACAAAATCTTCAACCACCCCTACTACTTGTTTTTGAGTTTTGTCAGCCAATCTGATAATTACATCAGTAGGAGTTAGTTCATTGATTTGAAGCTTCTTCATGAGGAAGAGAGGCATTAGGTTGATGCTTGCTCCTAAGTCACAAAGCCCTTTGTCAATCATTGTTTCTCCTATGGCACAAGGAATATGGAAACTCCCTGGATCCTCCTTCTTTGTGGGTGGCCCTGGTTGAATGAGAGCACTACAATCTCTGTTCATCTTGATTGTTTGTCCACCCTTCAATGGACTTTTTCTGGCTAGTAGCACCTTTATATACTTGATGTAGAAAGGCATCCGTTGGAGGGCTTTAATGAATGGTATATTTACATCTAGAGATGCAAACATATCAAGAAACCTTGAGTACATTCTCCCTGCTACACCACCTTTAAGCCTGTGGGAAAAAGGTGCATATGGGTTCAATTTTAGCTCTTCCTTGGATGTAAGCTGAGTTGCACAGCTTCCTTCCTCCTGGCTTTCC
>NC_029778.3:42425805-42426878 GCF_000817695.3 Arachis duranensis
TTGAGATAGGTACCCTACTTGGGACTCCAATCTCTTGATGTTTTCTCCTTGGTTCTTGATATTAGCTCGCACTTCTTCCTTAAACACTTTGTTGTCTTGGACTTCTCTGTATATGTTTTCAAGTAGATCCTCAATCTTTGAAAGCCTATCATCTGTTAATGATGGTGGGTTGAGATTAGGTGGTTGAGGAGAAGGTTGGTTAGATGGATGTTGGTAATATCTCTGTGAGGTGTTTTGATGAGTAGCATTGTTGTTGGAATTAAAGTTGGGGCGTTTCTGATCTTGCCCTTGGTCTTGTTGATTTCCCCATCCAAAGTTGGGGTGATTTCTCCATCCAGAGTTGTAAGTTTTGGAGTATGGATCATGGACTTGTCTAGGTGAGTTTCCCACATAGTTGGCTTGCTCCTAGTCACCTTCTTCTCCTATGTTTACTCCTTCTTGAGCTGGTGATGAGGTGATGGCTGCTGCAACTTGGTTCTCTTCCACCTTCTTGGTAAGATCTGCTAGCTGCTTAGTGATCATCTTGTTTTGGGCTAACAGTGCATCCATGTGGTTCAGCTCCATTACTCCTCTAGTGTTACTTCTTTCGGAGGCATAGAAGTAGTCATTCTCAGTGATGAGCGGATAATTTATACGCTTTTTGGCATTGTTTTTAGTATGTTTTTAGTATGATCTAGTTAGTTTTTAGTATATTTTTATTAGTTTTTAGTTAAAATTCACTTTTCTGGACTTTACTATGAGTTTGTGTATTTTTCTGTGATTTCAGGTATTTTCTGGCTGAAATTGAGGGTTCTGAGCAAAAATCTGATCCAGAGACTGAAAAGGACTGCAGATGCTGTTGGATTCTGACCTCCCTGCACTCGAAGTGGATTTTCTGGAGCTACAGAAGCCCAATTGGCGCGTTCTCAACGGCATTGGAAAGTAGACATCCTGGGCTTTCCCGCAATGTATAATAGTCCATACTTTTTCCGAGATTTGATGGCCCAAACCGGCGTGGCAAAACAGCCTCAGAAATTCCAGCGTTTAACGCTAGAACTGGCATAAAACTTGGAGTTAAACGCCCAAACTGGCAT
>NC_029778.3:42427405-42428202 GCF_000817695.3 Arachis duranensis
GGTGAAACCCTTGCATACAGCTTGCCATGGAAGGAGCTTTGCGTGTTTGATGAGGAAGACAGTAGGAAAGCAGAGATTCAGAAAATGGAGCATCTCCAAAACCTCAACCTATTCTCTATCACTGCAAAACAATTACTCATTTCATGTTCTTTTACTTTTCAGAATCAATCCTGATAATTTCTGATATCCTGACTAAGATTTACAAGATAACCATAGCTTGCTTCAAGCCGACAATCTCCGTGGGATCGACCCTTACTCACGTAAGGTATTACTTGGACGACCCAGTGCACTTGGTGGTTAGTTGTGCGGGGTTGCAAAAGTGTGATTGCAATTTCGTGCACCAAGTTTTTGGCGCTGTTGCCGGGGATTGTTCGAGTTTGGACAACTGACGGCTTATCTTGTTGCTTAGATTAGGACTGTTTATTTTTGTTGGTTTAGAGTCTTTTAGTTGAGTCTAGTTCATATTTTAAGTTTGGTGTCAATTGTATGCTTTTGTTTTCTTTTAGTTTTTCGAATTTGCATGTCCTTAGTTTCTTTTTTATCTTTAAAATTCTAAGTTTGGTGTCCTCTTTGTGTTTTTCCCTTAAAAATTTTCGAAAATTAGTGTTTGAATTTCTAAAAATTTTAAGTTTGGTGTCATTTTGTTGTTTTTCTCTTTCCTCTTTTCAAAAAATCAAATCTTTTTCATAAAAATTTTCAATCATATCTCTCTAATTGCTAATTTTCAAAATCTTTTTGATCAACTAATTGATTCAGTTCTCAATTTGCTTTGATCTTATTTTCTTTTTGATTTTCGA
>NC_029778.3:42428668-42429020 GCF_000817695.3 Arachis duranensis
TGAGGAAGACAATTGAAGAAGCTCAAGAGCTTATAGACACTGTTGCTAGAAATCAATATTTGTACTCTAGCAATGAGTTCTCTCCAAAAGAGGAAGTCATGACAGTAGTCACTGATCCTAATCCTCAAGAACAGATGATTGAGCTTAATCAACAATTGCTCCTGATGACAGAACAGTTAGCAGAATTTAAAGAGATGCTCCATGAAACTAAAGTTGCTAACAAGAGCATGGAACTGCAGTTGAATCAAGCTAAACAGTAAATATCTAAACAAATAACAGAGAAATGCCAAGCAGTTCAACTGAGGAGTGGGAAGACACTGAATAACACTGCTCAAAAGAGCAAAAAGCCAAG
>NC_029778.3:42429296-42432000 GCF_000817695.3 Arachis duranensis
TTCTGTAAGGAATAAACCTGCAGCATCTAAGGTTGAAGAATATTAAGCCAAGATGCCTTATCCTCAGAAACTCCGCCAAGTGGAACAGGATAAGCAATTTGCCCACTTTGCAGACTATCTAAGGACTCTTGAAATAAAGATTCCGTTTGCAGAGGCACTTGAGCGAATACCTTCTTATGCTAAGTTCATGAAAGAAATCTTAAGTCATAAGAAGGATTGGAGAGAAACTGAAAAAGTGTTTCTCACTGAAGAATGCAGTGCAGTCATTCTAAAAAGCTTACCAGAAAAGCTTCAAGATCCAGGAAGCTTCATGATACCATGCACATTAGAAGGTGCTTGCACCAAGACAGCCCTGTGTGATCTTGGAGCAAGCATCATTCTAATACCTGCATCCACTATCAGAAAGCTTGGGATGACTGAAGAAGTCAAACCAACCCAGATATGCCTCCAACTTGCTGATGGCTCCATTAAACATCCATCAGGCATAGTAGAGGACATGATTGTCAAGATTGGGCCATTTGCCTTTCCAACTGACTTTGTGGTGCTGGAAATGGAGGAGCACAAGAGTGCAACTCTCATTCTAGGAAGACCTTTCCTAGCAACTGGACGAACTCTCATTGATGTACAAAAAGGGGAAGTAACCCTGAGAGTCAATGAGGATGAGTTCAAGTTGAATGCTGTAAAAGCTATGCAGCATCAAGACACACCAAATGACTGCATGGGCGCTAACATTATTGACTTTCTGGTAGAAGAGGTCAATATGACTGAAAGCCTAGAATTAGAGCTTGAGGACATCTTCAAGGATGCTCAACCTGATCAAGAAGAATCAGTGGAAACAAAGGAATTTTCGAAAATTCCTCAGGAGGAGGATAAGCCTCCCAAACCTGAACTCAAACCACTACCACCATCCCTGAAGTATGCATTTCTGGGGGAGGGTGACACTTTTCCAGTGATTATAAGCTCTGCTTTAAATCCACAGGAAGAGGAAGCACTGATTCAAGTGCTAAGGACACACAAGACAGCTCTTGGGTGGTCCATAAGTGATCTCAAGGGCATTAGCCCAGCTAGATGCATGCACAAGATCCTGTTGGAGGATAATGCCAAACCAGTGGTCCAACCACAAAGGAGGCTAAATCTAGCCATGAAGGAGGTGGTGCAGAAAGAGGTCACTAAATTACTAGAGGCTGGGATCATTTATCCTATTTCTGATAGCCCCTAGGTGAGCCCTGTCCAAGTTGTCCCCAAAAAGGGAGGCATAACAGTGAACTGGTTCCTACAAGAACAGTCACAGGGTGGCGCATGTGTATTGACTACAGAAGGCTCAATACAGCTACCAGAAAGGATCATTTCCCTTTACCATTGATAGACCAGATGCTAGAGAGACTAGCAGGTCATGATTACTACTGCTTTTTGGATGGCTATTCAAGTTACAACCAAATTGCAGTTGATCAACAGGACCAAGAGAAAACGGCATTCACGTGTCCATCTGAGGTATTCGCCTACAGAAGGATGCTATTTTGTCTGTGCAATGCACCTGCAACCTTTCAGAGATGCATGCACTCTATTTTCTCTGATATGGTGGAAAATTTTCTTAAAGTCTTCATGGATGACTTCTTAGTATTTGGAGACTCATTCAGCTCTTGTCTTGACCATCTAGCACTTGTTCTGAAAATGTGCCAAAAGACTAACTTGGTTTTAAACTGGTAGAAATGTCACTTTTATGGGGACTGAAAGAATTATCCTTGGGCACAAAATTTCAAACAAGGGAATAGAGGTGGATCAAGGTAAGGTAGAGGTAATTGAAAAATTACCACCACCTGCCAACGTTAAGGCAATCAGAAGCTTTCTGGGGCATGCATGATTCTATAGGAGGTTTATAAAGGATTTTTTGAAAATTACAGAGCCTTTGAGCAATCTGCTAGCTGCTGACACACCATTTGTCTTTGACATAGAGTATCTGCAGGCCTTTGACATTCTGAAAGCCAAACTGGTCACAGCACTAGTCATTTCTACACCAGACTGGAATTTACCATTCGAACTAATGTGTGATACCAGTGACCATGCCATTGGTGCAGTATTAGGATAGAGGCATGACAAGCTTCTGCATGTCATTCATTATGCTAGTCGTGTTTTAAATAACGCACAAAAGAATTACACAACCACAGAGAAGGAGTTGCTTGCAGTGGTTTATGCCATTGACAAGTTCAGATCTTATTTAGTAGGATCAAAAGTGATTGTGTACACTGACCATGCTGCTCTAAAATATCTCTTCACAAAGCAGGATTCAAAACACAGACTCATAAGATGAGTGTTACTTCTGCAAGAGTTTGATATAGAAATAAGAGACAAAAAAGGGACAGAGAACCAAGTAGCTGATCATCTGTCCCGAATAGAACCAGTAGCAGGAGCGTCCCTCCCTCCTACTGAGATCTCTGAAACCTTTCCGGATGAGCAATTGTTTGCCATTTAGGAAGCACCGTGGTTTGCAGACATTGTCTTCCAATGTGGCTTCTACTGGCCTACTCTCTATAAAGATTCCCGAGAGTTTGTGCGTAACTGTGACAGTTGCCAAAGACCTGGTAACTTGCCTCACGGATATGCCATGCCTCAACAAGGGATATTAGAGATAGAATTGTTTGATGTGTGGGGCATTGACTTCATGGGGCCATTCCCACCATCATACTCAAACACTTACATTCTGGTC
>NC_029778.3:42432193-42432310 GCF_000817695.3 Arachis duranensis
CAGCTATACTCTGCTATGGTTAGATATGGAATTAGCCATAAAGTGGCAACTCCGTATCATCCACAGACAAATGGGCAAGCTAAAGTCTCTAACAGAGAGCTAAAAAGAATCCTGGAA
>NC_029778.3:42432949-42435403 GCF_000817695.3 Arachis duranensis
TGGCATGACAAGAAGTTGTCAACCAGAGTCTTTGAGCCAGGACAAAAAGTTCTGCTCTTCAACTCTAGGCTCAGACTGTTCCCAGGAAAACTCAAATCCCGTTGGAGGGGTCCGTATGTGATTACAGGAGTGTCACCATATGGATATGTTGAGCTTCAGGATATTGATTCTGACAAAAAGTTCATTGTTAATGGACAGAGGATCAAGCATTATCTTGAAGGCAAAACTGAGACTTGAGTGATCCTCAGTAAAGGTCCAGCTAAAGACAGTAAAGAAGCGCTTGCTGGGAGGCAACCCAGTCATTAGGAGGTTATATGATTTGTTCTTACAGAGGCAAGTATCAAAAATGAAGGAATTCACAGAGTTACAGAAGGATTCAGCTCAAAAAGTAGAGAAAAAGAGCTTACTGGCAAAAAAATGTCAGTAAGGGGCATTTTGGGCGTTAAACGCCAGAATGGGTACCATTTTGGGCGTTTAACGCCAGGAATGGTGCCATTTTGGGCGTTAAACGCCAGAATGGGCACCATTCTGGGCGTTTAACGCCAGGTATGCAGCATCCTGGGCGTTTTAGAAAAACGCCCAGTGATAAAGGAGTTCTGGCGTTTAATGCCAGCCAGGGCACCTGGCTGGGTGTTAAACGCCCAAAAGGGGCAACAAATGGGCGTTAAACGCCAGAATGGGTGCCATTCTGGGCGTTTAACGCCAGAAAGGTGGGGGGACCACAATTTTGTTTTCAAAACAAATTTTTTTCAAACTTTTCTTTTCTTACCCATACTTTTCTACAAAAACACATTTCAACCTCTCATCATTCACTTTCAAATTTTCAAAATCTAAAATCATTCTTCAAATCTCTCAAATCATTCCCAAATTTTGTTCAAAAACTCACCCTTCTCTCAATTTCTTTCCATATCTTCTCAAATCTCCTTTCAAATTTTTTTTTTCGAAATCTCTCCTCCCCACTTTATAAACGTTTGGCCCCCCCTCATTCCCCACACCATTCGAATTTGCTCTTCCTCTCTCTCTCTTCTTTCCTTTCTTTTGCTTGAGGACAAGCAAACCTCTAAGTTTGGTGTGCTTTTCCGTGATCACTAAGTCAAGATTCATCAAGATCATGGCTCCTAAGGGAAAACAAACCAACTCAAGAGGAAAGAAAGAGACTAATCCAAAGAATCTTTGGAATCAAGAGAAGTTCTTAACCAAAGAACATGAAGACCATTATCACAAAATAATGGGTCTGAGGTCGGTGATCCCGAAAGTTAAATTTGATCTGAAAGAAGATGAATATCCGGGGATCCAAGAGCAAATTCGAAACAGAGGATGGGAAGTTCTAACCAATCCTGAGATAAAGGTTGGAAGGAATATGGTTCAGGAATTCTACTCAAATCTGTGGTTAACATATAAGCAGAGAATGACTGGAACTGCTTACCATACCTACAGAACCATGGTCAGAGGGAAAGTTATGTACTTCCATCTGGACAAAATAAGAGAAATCTTCAAACTACCTCAACTACAAGATGATCCTGACTCCTTCAATAGGAGGATGGTGAGAGTACACTGAAGCCAAACTGGCTTACCCAAGCTTGATCTCCTTGCTCTGTAAAGAGGCTGGGGTGAAGATGGGAGTAGATGAATTCATACCCAGTGAACATCCAATCACCAAGAAGTCAATGGAAGGACAAATGCAAGACAACTCTATGAAAAGGAGGGCGCAGGAGTTCCTCCCTGAATTTCCTGAAATTGGCTACTGGGCCAGCCTAGAAGCATCTATCACCAAGTTGCAAGAGACTATGGAGCAACTTAAGGAAGAACAACAGAATCAGAACTGCATGCTCTGCAAATTGCTGAAGGAACAAGAGAAGCAGGGGCGTGAACTTCAAGAACTGAAACGCCAAAAATTCTCCCCTCAATTTGAGGGAGCATCCACTTCTCAAAATTAAGGTTGTTGAGTCCTAACTCTGTGAAAACCTCTATCATTAGGAGCCTATTTAAATTTTTGTTTTTTATTTTCTAGTCTCATCTTATATCTAGTTTTGAGTCTTGTTTTTAATTCATAATTAATAAAATTTAAAATTCATGTCTTAAAGCTATGAATGTCCTATGAATCCATCACCTCTCTTAAATGAAAAATGCTTTAATCACAAAAGAACAAGAAGTACAGGGTTTCGAATTTATCCTTGAAACTAGTTGAATTAGTTTGATGTGGTGACAATAATTTTTGTTTTCCGAATGAATGCTTGAACAGTGCATATGTCTCTTGAAGTTGTTGTTTTGAGAATGTTAAAAATTGTTGGCTCTTGAAAGAATGAGGAAAAAGAGAACTGTTATTGAGGATCTAAAAAAATCATTAGATTGATTCTTGAAGCAAGAAAAAGTAGTGAATACAAAAAAAAATTTCGAAAAAAAAAGAAAAGAAAAGAAAAAGAGAAAGAAAAAGAAAGAAATAAAGTTGTGATC
>NC_029778.3:42437194-42451357 GCF_000817695.3 Arachis duranensis
AAGGTATTACTTGGACGACCCAGTGCACTTGCTGGTTAGTTGTGCGGGGTTGTAAAAGTGTGATTGCAATTTCGTGCACCACTCAGCAACTGTTTCAATGACATCTATGGCTTCTTCAATGGTTTTCTTCTTGTTTAAAGACCTTCCTGATGAATGATCCACAACCTTCTTTGACTCATAGGAAAGACCTTCATAGAAGATGTGAAGTTGAACCCACTCATTAAACATCTCTGGTGGGTATCTCTTTGTCAAGTCTTTAAATCTCTCCCATGCTTCATAAAGCGTCTCACCATCTTGTTGTCTAAAAGTCTGCACCTCAGTTCTTAGCCTATTGATCCTTTGAGGAGGATAAAATCTTGCTAAAAACTTGTTCACCACTTCTTCCCAATTAGTTAAGCTTTCCTTTGGGAAGGATTCAAGCCATTTGAATGCCTTGTCCCTTAGTGAAAAAGGAAACAAGAGCAACCCATAGACATCCGGGTGGACTCCATTGGACTTCACTGTGTCACAAATCCTCAAGAAGGTGGTCAAGTGTTGATTAGGATCTTCTTGAGCACCTCCTCCAAATGAACAATTATTCTGCACAAGGGTGATGAGTTAAGGTTTTAGCTCAAAATTGTTGGCATGTATGGTGGGCTTCTGAATGCTGCTTCCACAGTTTCCTGGATTAGGATTGATATAGGATCCTAAGACCCTCCTTTCTTGCCCAGCCCGGTTTGCATGGCCTTCTCTGGCATGATTATGAGCTTCATCTTCATGATTGTTCTCCAAATTCTCCTCCATGTTGGGTTCAAAGTACTCTTCCTCTTCCTCAGCACCAATAATCCTTTTTCCTCTTGCCTCCTTTCTTAATCTCCAAAGGGTTCCTTCAGGTTCTGAATCAAAGGATGTTGAAACTCCTTCTCTTTTCCCTGTCATACAACAAACAGATTGTACAACAGGAGGTATAGTGAAGATTATTCTTGTTAGAGTAATTGTTAGTGTGAGTGATGCAATTTATCAAACAGTTAGTGGGTTAGTGAGCTGGATTATGATCAACTAAGAAAAAGAGAACAGAAAATAGAGAGGGTATAGGGGATGAGGAAGAAATTAAAAATGAACTAAGGTAAATTGACTAAATAAATAAAATGAATAACGAAATAAAAAAATGCTCAATCTAGTGATCTTCTGACTTAATCATTGTTGATTCAAAATCAATCCCCGCCAACGGTGCCATAAACTTGATGCAAGAAAACTTGTCTCTCAATAAATTTCCCTTCGGCAAGTATACCGAATTGTCGTCAAGTAAAACTCACAATAGAGTGAGGTTGAATCCCACAGGGATTGATTGGTCAAGCAACTTTAGTTAGAAGAATATGCTAGTTGAGCTAAACAGAATTGAGATTGAGATGCAAAAATTTAAATAACTAGAAAGTAAATAACAGAGATTAAAGTGCAGAATCTTAAATGGGGAGTTGGGGTAATGAGCAGCAAATTAAATGGTTGAAAGTAAATAAAATGGGTAAGATCAGAAATGGGGAGATCATTGGGTTTAGGAGATGTTGCATTCTCTGGATCAAGTTCATTCTCATCTCTTCCTCAATCAATGCATTCATTAATCTCCTTTGCAATCTTAAGTGATTGGATCCCAATTCCTTGGCAATCCAATCTCTCTAAGCTTGAACAATTGCCCAGTTCCTTGATTTAATTGCTCATGGGAAGAGATGAAAGTGTGGTCACTGATTATACCACATGTATTTCCAAATCAAAGTGTTGGGAGGATTAAATGTCACAATATCCATCCAAACCCCAAATTGGTCCAACATGAGAAAGCATTTCTAGCATGATTTCTTCATCCCTTTTCCAAGGTTCAAAGGAGATCCAATTATGGAGAGTTTCTTTTCCAAGACAACTAACCAATTGAATTAAGATTGAAAGCTTTCTAGTAAGATCAAGAGAAAATAAAGAAGTAAAAGAATGAAAACTATAATTGATCCATCAAATTACAACAGAGCTCTCTAACCCAATGAAAGGGGTTTAGTTGTTCATAGCTCTAGGAATGAAAAATGGCAGAAAAGAAGAATCCATCCTAGAAGTACAGAAAAGTAAATATGCAGAGAGTAGTTCCCAAAAGTGCTAAGCTTCTCTTTAATTCAAAACTACTCCTATATATACTATTCTTCATGCTCTTCTAGTGAGTTCTTCAAGTCTTGGATGTGGGCTCTGGACCTTGAGTTAAAGCAATTCTCATCTTTAGTGGGCCCAACTTACAGAGAAATATGAATTAGGCTTGGGCATTTAGTGAGATTAACGTTGAGTAACATTTTGGGTGCGAGAACGTTAGTGGCATTCACTTTTTCCACTAACGTTCCACCCTTATATACCCACGTTAATTCCAACGTTAGTAATCTTAACGTGAATACTAACGTTTCTTACTCAATCCTTGGCCAACATTAATGGGACTCACTTTTCACATAAACGTTGGCTTGTGCCCCTTTTTGCAAACATTAATGGGAATCACTTTTCCCATTAACGTTGCTTGCCTCTTGCCCCTACGTTAGATCTCATGTTAGCTTGGCTAACGTAGCTCTTAACGTGGGTATCTATCACCTTCGAGAGCGTTAGTGACACTCACCTTTGTCACTAACGCTCTAATTGCCTTAAATCCCTACGTTAGAACCCACGTTAACTAAGTTAACGTGGCTCTTAACGTAGTAATGATGCCATCTCCCAACGTTAGTGACAAAAGTGAGTGTCACTAACGTTGGTTCTTTGAATTCAACTCCAAGTTAACTTTCACGTTAACAATCTTAACGTGAGAGTTAACGTAGGCAATGCTAATGATCCAACGTTAGTGACAAAAGTGAGTCTCACTAACGTTGGCGTTGTTGATCCTCTTCCATGTTAGAGTTCACGTTAACTAAGTTAACGTGACTCTTAACGTGGGGCATTGCCTAGTTTCCCAACGTTAGTGGTGTTCACTTTTACCACTAACGTTGAGGAGAAACGTTGTTGGAGTTCATGTTTCTCGTTAATGTGGAGTCTTCTTTTTCTTCTACGTTAAGTACCACGTTAACTTAGTTAACGTGGCTCTTAACGTAAGCTATGAATGGCTTCGCAGGCGTTATTGGTGATCACTTTTCTCATTAACGTTGCAAGCTCTTTGCTATTCCACGTTAGTAGTCACGTTAACTAAGTTAACGTGAATGCTAACATGGTTCTCCCATGCTTCATTTGTCCTGAAATCAAGCAATTAAAGTGCATCAAAGCTCTAGCCAAAGTCATGAGATTATGCATCATCAAGTTATCATGCAATTCTGGCAAAAATCTCATGAAATCATGCAAAATTCACAATAGTTGCTTAAATGAAGGTGTAAGTGTATTTTCACCCAAAACTTGCCTTATTCACTAGGAAAATGCATGAAACTACCCTAAAACAGTAAAGAAAAGGTCAGTGAAACTGGCCTAGATGCCCTGGCATCATTTTCTTGCTGTTTATTTCTTCAAGCAATTTTGCTTTTCTGTTTGGCTACTGAGTTGAATCTCTTCATCTCATAGCCCTCTGATTTACTTTAACTTGCATTTCCTTGTTCAATTCTGAATCCCAGCACCCAAATCCTTTTATTCTTTATGCAATTTACATTTCTCAGCAATTTAGATTCAGCATTTTACGTTTCTTGCACTTTAAGTTTCTACAATTTACTTTTCTTGCAATTTAAGTTTCAGCTCTTTTACTTTCTTGCACTTCAAGTTTCTGTAATTTTACTTCTCCTACACTTTAGTTTTCAGTCAATTTACATTCTGCACTTTAGTTTACTTGCAATTTCACTTCTATTGATCAAAATCACTCAAATCACTAAATATTCGCTTAACTAAATTCATCACCTAACTAAAGTTGCTCAATCCATCAATTCCTGTGGGATCGACCTCACACTTGTGAGTTATTACTACTTGATGCGACCCGGTACACTTGCCAGTGAGTTTGTGTGGAATCGTTTTTTCCCTTATTAAGTTTTTGGCGCCGTTGCCGGGTATTGATTTAGATTGACAATGATTAAGTAAGGCGATAATCTAGATTAAGCATTTTCTTTTTCTTTTTACTAAGCACACTAACTGTTTGAATTTTTGTTTAAACTAACTTTAACATAACTCTAGCAATAGAGTGGATTGTATTTCTTGGTTCCTGGTTTTGTGTGTATGACATAAGCAAGGAGAGAGGTCTCCACCTCTGGTGACATTGATGAGAGAACTCTTCGAAAATTGGGAAGAGAGTCCAGAGGAAAGGGAGTCATTGGTGGAGAGGAATCAGAGGAAGAAAACCTGGAGATGGAAGGAAATGCTCTTAATCCACAAGAGGGAGTGGCTAACAACAATGGTCAGCCTCAAAGGAGGGTTCTAGCCTCCTATACTTTCCTAATCCAAGGCACTGTGGGAGCAACATTCTAACTCCAAATGTCAATGCAAACAACTTTGAATTAAAGCCTCAACTCATCACATTGGTGTAAAACAACTGTTTTTATGGAGGATGTCCCTTGGAAGATCCAAACCAACACCTACCACCTTTCTGATGTGACACAGTAAAAACCAATGGTGTGCATCCTGACATTTACAAGCTGTTGCTCTTTCCATTTTCCCTGAGAGACAAGGCTGCTCAATGGTTGGAGTCATTTCCAAGAGAAAGCATCAATAATTGGGAAGATCTAGTGAACAAGTTCTTAGCCAAGTTCTATCTTCCCCAAAGGATCATCAGACTCAAAATAGAGGTCCAAACATTCACTCAGATGGATGGAAAGTCATTGTATGATGTCTGGGAGAGATTCAAAGCTCTAATCAAAAAGTGCGCACCAGAAATGTTTAATGAATGGGATCGACTCCAAAACTTCTATGAAGGATTGACACTGAGAGCTCAAGAAGCACTTGATTATTCTGCTGGAGGCTCAGTATAACTTATGAAGACAGCTAAGAAGGCTCAAAATCTTATTGACACTGTAACAAACAACCAATACTTCTATTGTCATCAAAGGCAACGCCAACCAGCTCAAAGGAAGGGTATATTGGAGCTGGACAATGTGGATACCATCTTATCTCAAAACAAGGTGATGCATCAACAAATCCAACAACAGATGGAGATGATGGCCAAGAGGATTGATGGCCTCCAAATTGTAGTAGTGAATACAAGTCAACCATCACCTACAAAGAGGCAAAATGAGGAAAACTATGAAGAGCAGCAGTAAGAACAAGTCCAGTATGTGCACAATCAAGGTTCCGGTCAGAATAAGTTTCATGGAGACACTTATAACTCATCCTGGAGGAACCACCCAAATCTGAGATGGGGAGACAACCAAAACCAACAGCATTGGCAAAGAAACACAAACCATCAATAGATTTTATGGGCCCTTTTCCACCATCATATTCCTTCAAGTACATACTTATAGCAGTAGATTATGTCTCAAAGTGGGTGAAAGCCATAGCAACAACCACATGTGATGCACAAATTGTCCTTTAATTCCTTAAGAAGCACATTTTTACTAGATATGGAGTGCCTAAGGGTCTTGTCAGTGATGGTGGTAGTCATTTCTGCAACAAATAGATGGAGAAACTACTTCACAAATATGGGGTAATGCATAAAGTAGCTACACCATATCATCCACAGACCAATGGCCAAGCAGAGCTTGCAAATAGGGAGTTGAAGAGGATTTTGGAGAAAACAGTAGGGAGTACAAGAAAGGATTGGGCCAGAAAATTAGAAGATGCTCTCTGGCCATATAGAACAGCATTCAAAACCCCCATTGGAAAGTCTCATTTTCAGTTGTTATATGGCAAGTCTTGTCACCTTCCTGTACAGTTTGAGCATAAAGCTTTCTGGGCTACGAAACTCCTCAACCTTGATTCTCAAGCAACAGAAGAGAAGGGGTTATTGCAATTAAATGAGTTGGATGAGTTTAGACTAGAAGCCTATGAAAATGCTAAGATATACAAGGAAAAAGCTAAGAGATGGCATGACAAGAGGATCTCAAAGAAGGAGTTCAAACCAGGACAGCAAGTACTCTTGTATAACTCCAGACTCAAAGTTTTCCCTGGCAAACTCAAGTCTAAATGTACTGGTCCCTACTTGGTGACAAAGGTTCTTCCTTATGGAAGCCTTGAACTGCTAGATGAAGCAACAAAGAACAATTTCACAGTAAATGGTCACAGGGCAAAGCATTACTTGGGAGGCCATTGGGACAAAAAGAAGGAGATTCAGAAATTAAGCTGAGAAAGAATGAAGGATGTCAAGCTAGTGACATTAAAAGAGCGCTTGTTGGGAGGCAACCCAACCAAAGATAGTTTTCTTTGCTTAACTATTTAAATAAGAGGGTTGAATAGATTTATCTGTATTGCAAGGAGCTAAGTTTGGTGTTGCACACTAAAAACAATTTAAGGGTGAATGAAGGATGCTAAGTTTGGTGTTCCACCAAAATTTTTATTTAAAATTCAACCCTCTACATAAATGAGTACTAGCTCCAAGCAATTAGGGAAACCACCAAGCCATTTTTTGCTTTCTAGTTTTTTAGTTCTATTACTTTTATCAAAAGCACAAGGTTTCATGTATATGGATGATTTGCTGCATAAGAGATATTGGTAAAGGACTAAGTTTGGTGTTCACACACAAAAGTAATTTCAAAAGTTTGCAAATATTCATGCATGCTAACCATTTTGTTAAATGCTTGGGAGACAAGCAACTTCCACTATCAGTACAGTACAGAGAAATACTTAACTTTTTGGAAGGATTATACATCATGAGAAAAGAAGACATAAAAGCTGAAAAAGAAGATGAAGGACTAAACAAGAAGATACCAAAAGGTTGTATTGTTACTCAACTATCTCTATCTGCTATGCTTTAGTTGGAAGTCAAATTATTCTCCTTTTTGATAAAGCTTACCTTATTTGCACTCTATTAGTTAACTGTCATGTGTTATTCAAAATAGGTGATATGCATAATGCTTATTGTCATCTTTATCTACCTTAAATTCATGTCTTGTTTCCCTTTTGCATCAATAAGAGAAAATGTTTGAAATAGAAAGTAATTGTTCAATGTGGTAGGAATTAAAATGAAGTTTAGTGGTGTTAATTGCTTGATTTGATGACAAGATCAATAATGAAAGCTGCATAATAGAGTGTTCTTTGTAGTGTGAACTAAGTTGCTGCTATGAAACCTTTTATTAATGAACATCCCTGCAAAATGAAGAAAAGTGAGAAAGAAAAGAAAAGAAAAGCCAAGAATTGGCAAGGAAACAAACAATAAGGCTAGTCACCAATAGCTTGGATCTTAGGACATATGCCTGTGGTGTTTCTTGTACTAGGATATGCTTGGACAATTAGGTTCTGAGGAGTCGTTTAAAACTTGGTAACTTGGATTAACTAATCCGGGATTACCAACCGAAAGTCCATTATCAAGAGCAACCTAAGAAGATTTGTGAGCCAAGTGTCTATAGTGAAGAAGTGTTGAGCAAAATGGAGCCAAAAGGCTGCTGCAACACTTGACACTGAGTTATCAATGAGAAATAAGCTTTCTAAGCAAAAGAAAGAAGGAAAAACTAAAAAGGGATCAATCAAAGAGCTAGGCATTATGACAGCAACTCTAGTGAATCATCAAAGAAGCATTTCTTATTTATCAGCAAAGAATAATTGAGCTGCATTTTTATCTGCATAAAACCCCATCGTTCAAATTCTATTATCTGCTAAATAAGGACCTATATATACTTCTCTGTTTTACTTCATTTCTTCTCATGTTTATTGCTTGCTTGGAGACAAGCAAGTTTTAAGTTTGGTGTTGTGATGACAAGTCATCTTATCCTAGTTTTGCAAGCATTTTTCATTAGTTTCATTAGGTTTTATGCACTTTCTTGCACAATAAGTAAGTGATTTGGAGTGGATTTTCATGATTATGTTAAATCAATCAACCATCATTTATTTGACACAAAATCATAGGGTTTATGCTAGGATTAATTGACTTTATGAATGATCCAAAGACTTTGTGAATTTGGTGATGCTTTGACATGTTTGTTTGGTTGCTTGCAGGTGAAGAAAGGAGAAACAAAGGGGTAGCATTCACTTAATGAACGTAGCATTCATTAAGTGAACGCCCATGAAGAGAACAGGGCAAGGCAACAAGGAGCCAAGGTGCAACACAAAGCTAGCGTTCATTAAAGTGAACGCTACGTTCACATTTTGTGAACTTTTTCGTGCTCTTGGCCAAGGAAAGCAAAGCGCTGAGTAGCGCTCAACAAAGCAAATAGAGCACTCATCAAGGGAAAGCGCTAAGAGAGCGCATCAGCGCATCCAAGGCAACACAAGGAAGTAGTGCTCAAAGCAAGTGGACGCCAAGTTCACTTAAGTGAACTTTTTCAGGCATATGGCCCATGAAGAAAATGCTCAACCAAGGGAGCAAAGGCCAGCGCCAAGGCTCGAAGGGGGAGCGCTCGATCAAGACAAGAAAACCAAGGTGGCGTTCAAAAGTTCCAACGCCACGCTCACTCCTGGCAACGTTTTCGTGCCTCTCAACCAAGGAAAGCTGGGCTCAAAGCAAACAAGGAGTTAGCGTTCAAAGAAGTGAACGCTACGTTCACTAGCCTTACCTTTTTCGTGCCTCTCAATCAAGGGAAGCAAGGCACAGCATCAAAGCAACTAGGAGCACTCAAGAATTGCAACGTAGAGCTCAAAGAGGGAGTACCAAGGGAGCAAAGCCAATGTTCAAAGAGTGAACGTAGTGTTCAAAGAGTAAATGCTATGGGCAAGGAGGATTGGCACGTGACAAGGCACACAATGCTAAGTGAACTTAGCGTTCACAAAAGCCAACGGAACGCTCCACTGTAGCATGCCTCCAACCCATTTTCAATGAAATGCCATCCGGATCCATTGCTTCTTCAAATCTAAAATTAAAAGGCCCATTCCAAGATCTAAAGACCAAAATAGAAAGTGTAAAAATAGGATCAAATTCAATTTGTAAAGAACTTTTAGCTTATTTTAGTTTTCACTTTTAATTTTCACTTGTTTTGAATTTGGGAATTGGGATTAGATCTAGTTTGCTTTTTGTTTTCATTTTCTTCTTTCTGCAACTTCTACTTTCTATATTAGGTTTTTGAATTCAAATTGAAGAACTCTATTGAATTTCTTGATCTGAGAATCATCTTTGCTTTCCTTTTATTTAGTTTTGAGAATTGGAGAATTGGATCAAGATCTTCTTTGCTGTTTTCATTTTCATCTCTTCTGCAATTTCTTTTCTGTTTGGTCAAGGGAGTGATTGAGATCTAGATCTGCTTTCTAATCTCATTGCTCTTTTTCGATCTTCAATTTCTTTTTTAGAATCTCATAATTGAGCTAAGTTTTCTTGCTGTTTGTTTCTTCAAGCAATTTTCCATTTCTGTTTGGCTACTGAGCTGAATCTCTTCATCTCATAGCCCTCTGATTTACTTTAACTTGCATTTCCTTGTTAAATTCTGAATCTCAGCACCTAAATCCTTTTATTCTTCAAGCAATTTACATTTCTCAGCAATTTAGATTCAGCACTTTACATTTCATGCACTTTAAGTTTCTGTAATTTACCTTTTGTTGCAATTTAAGTTTCTGCTCTTTTACATTCTTGCACTTCAAGTTTCTGTAATTTTACTTCTCCTGCACTTTAGTTTTCAGTCAATTTACATTCTGCACTTTAGTTTACTTGCAATTTCACTTCTATTGATCAAAATCACTCAAATCACTAAATATTCGCTTAACTAAATTCATCACCTAACTAAAGTTGCTCAATCCATCAATCCCTATGGGATCAACCTCACTCTTGTGAGTTATTACTACTTGATGCGACCCGATACACTTGCCGGTGAGTTTGTGTGGAATCGTTTTTTCCCTCATCAGTGTCACTTAGAATGTCAAGTCCTCTCTCAACTCGACCAACTCAAGCTCTAACATATGAGCCACATCCGACGTGTACTTACGGAGTTGTGACACGTGGAATACGTCATGCAAGTTTGACAGAGGGGGTGGTGATAAACCCCATTTGTAGGGTTTATCTTGTGCTTGATTTAGGGGATTTTATAACCTTTTACCCACATTTATTCAATGAAATAGCATGGTTTTATAACTTCTCCCTTAATTGTTCTTAAGAGAGAAAACATGCTTTTTAGGTCTTAAAATAGCTAAATTTAATTCACCTTAATTCTATTAGATGCCTTGATATGTTTGTTGAGTGATTTCAGATTTAGGAGGCAAAGATTGGATTAAGGGAATAAAGGAAAAGCATGTAAAAATGGAGAACTCATGAAGAAATGAAGGAATCGCAAAAGCTGTCAAGTCGACCTCTTCGCACTTAATCGGCTATAACTTGAGCTACAGAGGTCCAAGTGATGCGGTTCTAGTTGGGTTGGAAACTAACATGCGGGGCTTCGAAATGATATAAGATTTACCATGGTTGCTACATGTATGGTGACGCGCACGCACACTGTACGCGCATGCATTGTTGCTGCCATATGGTCCACTTAAAGCAATACGTGGCCAGCGAATTCTAAAGCCTTGTGGGCCCAATCCAACTCATTTCTGATGCTATTTAAGCCAGAGATTGAAGGGGAATCAACATACTTTTACATGTTAGTTACCATTAGTTTAGTTTAGCTTAGTTTAGTTTGGTAGTTAGAGTTAGTTTCTATAGAGAGAAGCTCTCACTTCTCTCTAGAATTCGGATTAGGCTTAGTTCTTAGATCTAGGTTTTCATTCATTCATTCTTCTACTTCTTCTCTTCAATTCTTTGTTGTTACATTCATCTTCCTCTATTCTTTTGTTATAATTTTCTTTATGTTGTTTTTGTATTTTGTTGTAGATCTACTATTGTTTCTTCTACTTTATTTCCATTCAATCCAAGGTAATTCATAATAATTATGTTTCTTTGTGATTGTTGTTGTTAATTCTTTGCAATTAGTTGTTGTTAGATTTTGTTCTTGTTGCTGATTTACTATGATTTTCATTTGTGCCTTCCAAGTGTTTGATAAAATGCTTGGAAGTATTTTATAGTAGAATTTTATACTCTTGGCTTGGAGAGGTAGCTTAGGACCTCTTGAGTTACTAATGTCCAAGTGATTGATGATTGGGAGCCATTGACTCTAGTTCTCACTAATTGAATTAGTGGAGAGTTAGGACTTATGGACTAGGATTGATATAGCTCATTTGAATTTCCTTTACTAGTTAGAGGATGATTTAATGGGATTAATCCTTGCCAATTCTCATATTGTGATTAGTAATTAGGATAGAGATCCTTGACCACCAACCCTTTCCAAGACCTTTTTAGCCATTAGTTTATTTTTTGCTATTTATCTTTCATGTTTCTTATTAAAACCCAAAAATAACTCACAACCAATAACAAGACACTTGATTACAATTCCTAGGGAGAACGACCCGAGGTTCAATACTTTGGTTTATAAATTTAGGGGTTTGTTTTAGTGACAAACAACTTTTTGTATGAAAAGATTATTGTTTGGTTTAGGAACTATACTTTCAACGAGAATTCATTTGTGAAATTCTAAACCATCAAAAATCTAATCATCAAAATGGCGCCGTTGCCGGGGAAGTGCAATGGTGTTATGTTATTGGTTATTGTATATATGTGAATATTGTGAATAGCTTGCTTTTTAGATTGCTTGTTAGTTTTTGCTAGTCTTAGTATTTTGTTTCATTATTTCTTATTTTCTCTTGCTACCATGAATTCTCATTTTGGCTATGAGTGTGATTACAATTATGTTGTAGGTAATGGGAACTTTGATGAGAATGCGTATCAAGAATGGGACAATCAAAGGTGGGAAGAGCCATATGCTTATGATCAATCCTCATGGCAACAACCCCCATCAATGCACTATGAAAAAGAACCATTCTATGATGCATACCAATCCAATGGCTATGGTAAATCCCCTTGTGACTTTCAAGAACCACCACCATATGCCTATGAATCATATCCTCAACATAGCCCTCAACCATACTCACAAGCCTCTTTTCACCAAATACCTCCATATGACCTTGATCCATATCCACCACACCAACCACCTTTTGAACCATATGAGCCACACAAAGAACCACCACCATTCCAACCTCAATACTTCCAAGAACCACCCTCAATAAATGAAAATTTTCAACCACAAGATGAATTCTACCTTCCACCACAACCTCACATGGAAGAATACTCATTACCATTGATCCAAGAGCCATATGATCCCTATCATGATATCCAAGCGGAACAAGAGTCAAGGGATCGTCTCAAGGAAGCATTGGACCAATTTCAAGCAACCATGGAGCATGTTGTGCAACAAGTGGAAAAAGTGGAGAATGTTGAACCACCACACCCTAATTATGATGAACCACATTCCTATTATGAACCCTTCCCCCAATATGATGAAACCTCCCATCCACCCCAACCTCTAATGGATGAAACCATTGGTGTTCTCCTTCAAGGACAAGAAGAGATGACAAGGGATGTGCAACAATTCATGACCGCCTTGGACGAGGTGGTAAACCGGCTAGTATCCCAACTTTGGGACACTCAAGGAACTCCCATGGCTACATGTGGAGAATCAAAAGAAGAGCATAGCATGAAGGAGAGATTGGAAACTCCGGTTGAAAAGGAGAAATGCTACTTTGTGTTAGAACAATTGGATGAACCTATGATTATTGAACAAGAGGAAGAAGTGGTTGAAGAAGACCCTTCCAAGAAGATTGAAATTAATGTTGAGGAGGGATGTGCACAATCTCCAAGGCATATTCCATATGAAGACTTGGATGGGATAGAATAAGAATTGAGTCCCCATGACAATGAAGAGCAAGCATCAAATCCTAATGTTGGTGAATCCTTTGAACTTGAAGAACCTTCTCCTGATGAAGAAGAGAACGATGTGGAGGTAGATTTCTCTCAACCTCCCATTTATGATTTAAGTGATGGAGAAGAGTTAGATGAAATTGATGAACAAAGGATTGAATTTGAAAAATCTTGTGAAGAGGTGGAAGCCCTTAGAAAAAGAAGAACGGAAGTTGAGTGCGCTTTGTCAAGATCTTTAGAAGCTTCTTTGCCTAGGTTGTCATCTATTCTTTCACTTGAGTGGGTAAAACTCATTTCTATTAGCTTCATTGTCCTACTTGAGTATGGTTTGCTTGAAACAGATGGACAACTTAGGATGATTTGTGGGATAAAGCGTAAGAGAAGAATGTTTAGTGGATGGCGTTGTAAATCAAGGCTCATTTTGGTTGATACCTCAAGGCTTAGATGCAAGGGTTGGGCTAGTGCTCACTTGAATGGGTCTAAAACGAGAGTTTGGTAACACCTTGAGGATTCTTCTTATTCACCACCCGGATGGACTAATAATGGTGATCAACCTCAAGACGGGTGTGAAAACAAAGTGTGGGATCCCAGATTACAAGAAGAGGATCAACTTTGGGAGCCCCAAGCTTGTGAAGAACTCCATCAACACTTGGCTCAATCCATAAGAAATCTTGGGGCACAATAGAGAACCAAGTATTGGTGGGAGTTCCAAGATGAGTACAAGCACAAGCCACCTTGATGAGGAGCTCCCCATAAGTCCAACTTAAGGACAATAAAGAAAAGTGCTAGGTGGGAGACACCCCACCATGGTAAAATCCTTTCATTTTCTCTTTTGTACATATTGGTAGAACTAGTTTAATTTCATGTTTAGATTAGTTGGTTGAGTTTAATTAGTATTTTATCATGTTAAATAAGGTTTTAAGGTGTTTTGGTAGCTGCTTGGAGGTTTAGAATGCTTGGATTTGTGCAAAAACATAGAGAAAAATTTTGAAAAAAAAAATAGAGCACCATCCATGCGTACGCGCACTTCACGCGTACGCGTGCATCAAGCATTTTCGACCATCCACGCGCGTGCGCCATGCGTGCGTACACATGGATTGAGAAGTTCCACATTCCATACATTTTTCAGAGAGTTATGCCTACACCACGCCAACACTTGCGCGCACGCGTGTAACACCCTACCATACAGAGCCTTATGCTTAAGTCATAATTCAAAGATGGCAAGGTATTACGACCTCTAAAATAAAAATTTAGTATATATAGTAGTATGAATGATTGATTATAACTAGGAGCCTTTGTAAAAAAAAAGGGGTAAACAAAAACCGCAACTCAAAAGCGCAACACTCCGCTTG